>NW_017616704.1:5129671-5354671 GCF_001879475.1 Ipomoea nil | reverse complement strand
GGGAACTCCATCTCTTCTCTGCTCGTCGAAATTAGCTCACTGCTCTAATGAACCTGCTGAATCGCCTATCAGAATCAATCAATTTTGTGCACACGACAAGCCCATTGGTTGAGAAGACAAAGTGGTGGAGGCTTGTTTCCGATCACCCAACCACAATTATTAGTTCATGGAGAAGAATATGGGAGAGAATAGTAGAAAAGGTGTACGTATTAGCAGAACCGTTCCGTTGAAACGTTGCCATTAAGAACTGTCTATATAAGGAGATCTCTCAGAGTCATATAGAAACATCAGGAAAAGGCTCCATTTTTGTTGATGAGATGATGACTGGAAACTTGTTGTCAGAATGTAAATTTTGCCACATTAATCCTCCTCAAAATGTCTGTAACATTAATTTTGCGGTTCATCATGTCTCTGATTACAACTGGCATGAAATGAGAAAATTTTGCTTCCAATATTGTTTGCCTATTTATTATATTAATCTAAGCAATACATTTCATACAAAATCTATATATACACTCAGTACCAGCTAGATAGACACAGATTGAAGGATGGAATCTTGGAAGTTTCTGCAAAAAAGTGTAATTTTGTCTCCATTGTAGAAGGATTACCTTCCTCTAAAGGCCATACACTCTCACGTCGATGTTGAAAACTACTCATAAATCCTATTGAAATGTAATACCACACATCTGTTATACATGTCTAGATTGAGGTGTCCACAGAGTCAATCTCAACATAGCAGAGAAGCTGGATACGAAGTAATTCTTTACAAGCATAAAAATATAAGTTAAATTCCCGAATCAAGATTTAATTTCTTAAATGCATACAATTGTAGAAGCCTTACCTGACAATCCATATCAGGAAACTGGGTTCGGAGCTGATCAAATAGGCTCGTCGGCGATGGCGCAACCGAGAACCGAACCAGAGAAGTGGAGGAAGAGCGGCGTATTTTCTTGGAAATAGGAGGTGAAGCTGACGTCGGCGACGATGAAATGTCGTCGAAGAAAGATGAATCACTACGGCGGTGAGCTAATTTCGACGAGCAGAGAAGAGAAGGAGCTCCCTCCGGCGAGCTCGAGCTTCTTCGGCGAAGTTTGATCAGAGTTAATGAAGAAGAAGGCGTGAAAAGACCAAAATGCCTAGGGCAAATCGGAGCTCTCGCCTGAGATTTGACGGAATACGGCCATAGGGACTGATTTGACAAAAGACAATTATTTTCGGGGACTAAATCGATGAATACGTTATTCAGGGGCAACATTGACAAGTCACGAATAAGTGATGGACCAAATCGTTGATTCACCCTATATATATATATATATATATATATATATATATATATATATGTATGTATGTATGTATGTATGTATGTATGTATGTATGTATGTATGCATGCATGCATGCATGCATGCATGCATGCATGTATGTATGTATGTATAATATGACATATATGCACCTACACACGTGCACTGTTTTCCATTTTTTCAGTTAGCCGCATAGGCGACCGCCTAGGCCGTCTAGGCGCTAGGCGCTACTCTACCGCCCGACTAGCGCCTATTACAACCATGATATATATATATATATATATATATATATATATATATATATATATATATATATATATATATATATATATATATACTAGTTGAGGGCACGCGCTTTGAGCGAAACGTCATGCCCAACAATCAATTATTATATATGTTTTAATTTTTTATTTTTTATTTTTAAAACGAGTATGTTCTAATTTTTAAATAATATTATATATAATTTTTAATAATTGTTATATGATAAAATAAATAAGAATACATAAATAAGTTATTTAAATACCAACATGATATACAACAATTGAATTAGGAACATGCGGGAGGACGTTAGATTTGGTTTTGAGGGAGAGAATGGAGATGTTAGCTAAAATAATGTAGTGGTTTTCTAAAAAAAATGTTGAAAAAAAAATTAACAAAAGAATGTAGTGTTGGAATGATGGACAAAAAAAAAAAGACAAAGATCACATCAAGGCAAAGAGGAAGAAGACAAAAAAGTAATGGTAAAGTTGTTATTTCTTTAAAAATTGAGGCAATTAAAATGAAAAAATAAATAAAAAATTAGATAAAAAAATTTCATCCATTAGATTTGAAATCAATGGTAAGCAAGATGTGCCATTTTTGAGGGGCAAATGGCAACTCCCAAATATAAGTATAGGTGATATATATATATATATATATATATATATATATATATATATATATATATATACATATATATATATATATATATATATATATATATATATATATATATATATATATATATATATATATAATCCTACTAAAAGTTCAATAGACAATCAATCACTATGTATCACTTTAAATATTATTTTTATCATTGAAAATAACATTATTTATTTTCGAGTTTAGACACCCAAAGAGTGCAAAATGTATGGAAAAATGTTGGACTGGAAGGTAAGTTTTTCCAGTAAACTTCTTGACTAAGTCAAAAAGTAAACTCTCGTATGTAACCGGAAGGTAAGTTTATTTCTCGGTTGCACAACCGATGGCACACTTCTCGGTCAGAGAGGTGCTTCTGGCACTTCTCGAAATTGAGAAGTATGCTTTATTTCTCGATCAATGACAAAATGTTGGAAAATATTTTTGGAAAGTTTGCTTAACTTAACTTGCAAGGCTAATTGCAAAAATATTTAGCACAACACAGACAATCCAAAACCTAAAGCCTCATCCTTCACCAAAATTACAAGTTATTGTCATTTTGAAGTTTATTTGTATTCTATATATGAATATTAATAACCTTAAATTTGAAAGCGAAAATTTTTTACCAAGGTATGTAAAAAAAAATAAAAATATTATTTTCAACGATAAAAATAATATTTAATGTGATACATAATGATAGATTGTCTATTGATCTTTTAGTATGACTATATATATATATATATATATATATATATATATATATATATATATATATATATATATATATATATATATATATATATATATAAAGATAAAAATATAAAGTATATGAGTATTTATGAAAGTTACGAAAGTTATTATAAAATTTGATAGGGATAGATGAAAAGTTTGTATGTTTAGACAGAGAGAAAAAGTTTGTAGAGAAAGTTAAATTTTGAGGTTGGACAGTGGTATAATGTGTCTATTCTGGCGTTCAACTCGCCCATTTTGTTCGTGTGCGTATGCACACGATTGCCTATGGATAATGCCTAGGGATTGAAAACTTTATGAAGGCGACGATATTCGCCGCCTAAGACAGACTAAATAGCTTTGATAGAATGCGAAAACCGCCGTTCTACCATCACCCGAAACAACTCAAAACTTTTATATATATCTGATTTTAACCGTAAGGGATAAAACCAGCAAAAACGCGAAAAATCGTCTACAAATAAAGCAAAATAGCGACAGCCAGATCAGAAATTACAGGGGATGGACCCCAGATATTCGTATAGACCAAATTTAAAACATTTAAACTTGTAGTAGGAACTCTACCAGACGCGCCGATTTGCCAAGTTGACACGCCGTACACACTTCTGACTCACATGCTTTATTTGACGTGACCGGACAGTGTTTGAGGACACGATGTAGGACTTGTTTATGAGGATGACCCAATCGTTGATGCCAAACTTTGGGCGATGCTTTAGCGGTGAGAAATGCAAAATGCGACCGCGACACCAACAATTTGTATAAACCGCCCGCGGTGGATCCCTTAAGAAGAACCGCCTTGGTGGTGCAGTCCTTCACAAAAAAAGAATTCTTATGAAACTCAAAATAGACATCGTTTTCGTTAGTAAACCGATAGACCGATAAGAGAGATAATGACAATTTCGGTACAACTAATATATTAGACATATTAAGATTAAGATTTTTGGACTCGGAAGGGATAACCGTATGGCCAACACGGGAGACATTCAAACCTGCGCCATTCCCGACTTTAAGCACATTGCCGTCGTTGTAGAATTTCGATCGCCCGATTGCCTGTTCGTCCGGTGTGGCATGGGTGGAGGCGCCGGTGTCCGGAAACCACGTGTCTACCTGTGCGTCTGCCGGAGAGTCGCCGGAGATCGCCACGTTCGCATGCGGAGCAGGAGGATCGGCGTAGCGTCTGTGGCCGTAGACAAAGGTGTGGCCGTGACTTCTACAGATTTGGCATCGCGGATTGCCGCCTCGCTCACGTCCCTAGCCATGCCGCCCTCTTCCTCGACCACGGTTGTTGAAGAACTATCGGCCGCCAGAACCAGAGCCACCGCCATGCTGACTCCCGCGACCAGCGTAGAGAGCCGTCGGAGAGCCAGTGTGATCCGGCAGCGAGAACTCATCGGCGTGAATGAAGTCCTGCGCTTGTAGGAGATCAGCGATTTGGGAGAGACTGGCCGGAGTGCCGGTCACTGTCAGGGTGCTCGCCATTGCCCGGAATTCCGACCTGAGTCCCCGCAACACATACAATATTTGTTCGTCGAGGGAGAGTGGCCGGACGGCTAGCGACAAAGCTTCCACGATCATCTGCACCTTACCCAGGTACTCGGATGCCGTACTGTTCCCCTGCCGCAGCGTTTGAAATTGACCAAGGAGGCTCAAGCACCGGGCTCTCGTCGAGGAGGCCAGTGCCGATGTGATGGAGTTCCACACCTCCCGGGCGGTGGTCTGGCCAACTACGAGGTGCATTACCTCTTCGGAAAGCGACGAGATAAGAAGAGAGAGGATCAACTGATCCTGTTGAACCTAGGCAGTGTATGCCGGATTTGGAACGGTGGAACCGGCGGCGGTGACACCGGAGTCGCCGGCTTGTTCCGCGGCGGTGATGGTTGCCGGAGGACATGGGAGATCACCGTGGATGTAGCCCAGCAATCCTTGTCCGCGCAAGAAGGGAATGATTTGTGTATGCCAAAAGGGAAAGTTTCGTGTGTTTAGCTTAATAGATTCGAAGTGATGGGCAGTGTTTAGGGAATTGGTGGTGGCCTGAGCGGGAACGGTGGTGGTTGTCACCGTGCGCTCGGAGGAATTCGTTGACATGATCGGGAGTAGGAGAAAAAATAAGACAGAGAAAGCCTAACGCTAATTGATACCAGATGAGAGAACGAATTCAAAATGATTCAGATTGATGAGAGAGATTACAAGGTAGAGACCTATATGAAAGCTACCACCTAACTCTCCTATACAATAGACTAGAATAACAAACTAACCTAAGACCACAAATATACAAACTATATAACATAACACTATTATAACATATATTATTAACAAGGATGTCCCGCTGTCTAGTCGTCCATGAACTCACGAAGCGTAGGCACGACTGGATTAGCAAAAGATCATCAAGTGGTGTTAATGAGAGTTCAATTTACTGCATTGTCTATGAAGAAGTTGGAATGGCTAACATGTACATCTACTCAATCTTTCCATTATATTGGACTATTAGAGACTGATCTATCTCTCTGATCTCCCATTAAAGATAAGGTAAGTCTCTCACTCTCTGACAACAACGCTAGCTCTCCATATCCCTTTAATTATATTCGACCTTGCTACAACATTTGAACAGGTGGTTATACTTTTGGTAAGCCTCATTTATTTACAAGAATGGGACCACAAAAATCTAAATATCGGCCCTGGTTGTAATTTGAGTAGGTAAGTTTAGATGTTCTTTTCTTCGAGTGTTTTTCTTCTTTCTTTCTTTCTTTTTTCAATTGCACATTTTTCTTCTTCGAGTGCATATTTTCCATTCTTTGCATATGTTCGGTCTCAGTACTTAGTTTTCCCTTTGAGTGCAAAAAATTTGGCATGTGAACATTTCTGTGTGTTCAAGTGCACATTTATGGGCTAATATGTATTATATGTTTTGCATTCTTTTCAATAATCTATAACTAAATTTCTAATGATATTTGTAAGATTTACAAACGATTTATATGGCCAATTGCTTCAATAACCCTTAAGTTGAATAACTTTTTTTTTGCTACCATAAATTGCTCCGATTTAACATATTTATGCCTTTGAGTGCAGAATTTTGGCATTCAAGTGCACATTTAATGCCTTCAAGTGCATATTTTTGTACCTTCAAGTGCATAATCATGGTCAAGTGTTTATTATATATTTTGTCTTCTTTTCAATAATCTATAACTAAATTTCTAATGGAATTTGTGAGATTTACAAACGATTTGTATGGGTAATTGATTTAATAACACTTAAGTTGAATAAGTTCCCTTTTTGGTACCATAAATTGTCTGATTGCACATCTTTGTGCCTTCAAGTGCAAAATTTTGGTCTTCAAGTGCACATTTTTGTGCCTTCAAGTGCATGTTTTTGTGCTTTCAAGTGCACAATTCTTGTTAATTCGAAGTGTAATTTTTTTTTTTTTTTTTTTAAAAAAAGTAGATCTGGATGAATATAATGGCCGAGATTTGTGCGCATTTTTCACCTAGGGAGTCCTTCGCACCTGATCTTGGACACACACACACACACACACACACACACACACACACACACATATATATATATATATATATATATATATATTTAAGTATTTAATTATTTTTTATTCTAATTCATATTTATTACCAAACAAAGTCGCTCTTACTTAAAGTCATTATCATTACCAATTATTTAATTCTCATTACCATTTCAATTTCAATGTTTGAACCAAACGCACCCTCGGGTAAACAAGCATAGTAGGGTGCAAAAGTCCCCAACTAAACATCACCTAACGGGGCGTTTGGTTGGAGGAAATTATAATTCCATTCCCACCTAATTCCAAATGCAAGCAAATTCCTTCGTTTGGTTGGAGGGAATTGCAATTTCGTAAAATTGAAATTCTTTTATATTCATGGAATTAGAATCTGATGCCCCCCTCCCCCCCCCCCCCCCCCTCCACCCAACACCTTCGTATTTCAATTTCATGAATTTTAGGAAGAAAAAATAACTTTGAGAAAAAATTATCCCTCTTTTTTAACCTAAATTGGTCTTTGATTTCTCTCTTTTGATTACAATGTGTCTTCTTCTTCTACTCTCAACAGAGAACATCAATAAGTTTCATTGCTTTCGTTATGCAATTCTAGAGTTTTTTTTTTTTTTTTTGAAAATCAATTCTAGAGTTTATTTACATTGTGTTACATAAATTTTCAAAAGCAAAATTTGAATTTGGTTATTTAGGATTTATAATAATAATAAGAGTAAAAGACATTTTTGGTCCTAGACTTATAGTAGCTTGGACAATTTTAGTCCTTTATAAAAAAAAAAAAAAAATTGCCAATTTTTGCCCACACTTATTGTGACGAAGACAATTTTGATCCTCTGTCAAAATTTTCATCTGTTGACCGTCTAAATGAGGGGTATTTTTGTCATCCAATGTGTTGTTCTCAAGCGAAGAAGAAAGTGCATGCATCGTAGAAAAATCATTTTGAGCCGCTGATCTCTCAGGATCAGTTTATAATCATAGATAGCCACCAGTACAAGCGGCAGCAAGCAGCCCAAATATCCAAAGAAGCCGCTGGTGACGCCGGACCCGGACGCACCGAAGATCGCCAGGCCGTGTAGCGAGTGTAGTAAGAAGTTCTGGTCATGGAAAGCCCTGTTTGGCCACATGTGCTGCCACCTGGAGTGGCAGTGGCGCGACATTAATCCTCCCCCAAATTTCAGGCGATCTTCTCCTCCTCCTTCTCCATCACACAATAACCACCGGCGACAACACTGCTACGACGCGTCGTTGAGTAGTTCCAGTACATGGCCTCATCATGATGATGATGAATGTGGTGGTTACTATTATTATTATTATTCAGAAAAAAAGGGAAGGGGAGGAGGAAAGACGGAGGAAGATCAAGAGGTTGCTGCATGCTTGTTACTGCTGGCCAATAATGTTGTGTCTTTGGATCATCACTACTCATCGGGTGATCCACAACAGGCGGTTGGGGCTGGTTTTGGCATTAGCTGCGCTGCTGCAGTAGGAACACTAATGGAGGAGGAGGATGGAGAGGAACAATAATAGAAGAAGAAGATGAGATGATTAACATACAACACAATCATCGTCACACTTGTAGCATCCGTTCCAGAGTTTTCTCCAATGGTAGAGCCTTGGGTGGACATAAGAAGTTCCACTGCAGGGATAGAGGAGGCAATGACAATACCCATACCTATATTCGCTCACCCACATCTCCACCTCTGCAGCCGCCTACTTTAACAACCGGCAAGATCTCCGTTCATACCTGGAATTTAGATCTTATCCACAAACTCCGGCATCGACGACTCCGCCTCCGTCCCCCGGACTCAGGCCATCGCCCCCGTCGAGTTCACAGGCTATTCCATTGACTCTGTGAACGCCCTCAGCTACTCCCAACGCCCCCCATCGAAGCTTTATCTCTCGCTGTCAGCCCCAGACTACCAAAAATGCCATTGTTTTCTGAATAAGCTTTTTAGGATGTTTTCAAAACGTTAAATGAGAACCCCTATTTATAGTTGTAGGATATGATAAGATGATTCTCCCAAATGCTCTGTCAGATCGGGGTGTGGGGGCCCTTAGGGTTGGGGTTCAACCTTTTGGAAAAACGATATGATAAGATGAGTTTTGATAAGTTCAAACTCTTTAATTTTGATATTATCTAATTAAACAAATTAAAAAATATTAGTATTATCCAAAAATATATTAATATTCAAAAATAATAATCTCTATTAAAATTTCAATGTCTACAGTGTCATATTGTACAATATAATGCTTTTAAAATGTTACAAAAAGTATTAGTGTATGGGTCTAACTCCCACGGTAGTGGAGGAGTGGCATGAAAATTAAAATAGTAGCAATTATTCCACCTAGTTGACTATTGACTTTCTTAGTTTAAGCCAATCAGTTACGAAAAATACTAATTTACTTTTTTATAGTTCTTTGTATACACATTACTTAATAACATCTGGAGTCCTCTAAGTATTGTGATTTTGTTATGTTTAGTCTTAAACTTTCAAATTGATCCATCGTGGTCATTAAAATTTGAAATTATTATTATTTGTTGTTGAGCATATAGCTATTAATGTGCAATCCAACTATCAACTTAGTCTTTTAGTTGAGATGGAGCACATGCTTCAATTTTCATGATCTAAATTAATCACATATGATCCTTCAACTATAAAATTTTAACTAGTCGTTCTTTCAAGGGCACCCTAGCAAATTTTTTCATAAACTAAAGGCATGAAAATAAAAATAGGGAATTAGGTTTGCACGCGGAGTCCAAAAGGGCGAGCAAGCATTATTTGCATGTACGTTATGTCTTCATCTACGGACGGTCCCCGCCGCATGGTTTTTAATTTGATTCCAAATGAAGCTAAATTACGTCGCTGTTGCCGACTATAATTTCATGAAACTTATTGGATCATACTTTTATGTACGTGTTTAATTGGTGTAACCTATAAGCAATCTCTGGTCCACTCCATGCTTCAAATCCGATCCATATGTCCTCCCATCCTACTCAACCTACAAACGTTAAAATTATCACTTTTCCACTCAAGAAATTAAAAAGAAAAACACTACCTACCCAATTATCAATTGGTACATTAAGGTGCTAAGCGCTAGTCGGACGCCCTAGGGCGCCTAGACGCCTCCTAGGCGATCGAGTAATTCAAATATATCATCTCCACTTTTCTCACTTAGGGTTGTGAGTTGTTAGACTATTATAATCTTACAAACTAGTCAACTATACATGTTAGATAGTTAGTTGAGTACATATATGGTTAGAGGAATATAGAAGAGGAACAATCGAGCAGATAAAAAATACCACTCTGTTGAGTTAGGCGCCGACTAAGCTTAATTGGACACTAACTAGACGGAGTTAGGCGCCCAACTCGGCGGTCGGCGCCTAGGCCACCTAGTCGGCCAACCAACTAAAAACCGCTTAGGGCTGAAATTGCCTTGGCCTAGGGGTGCATAGCGCCTAGTTAGCACCTAGACGGCGGCTGTCTAAGCCGATTTTTACAACTGGGTACATCATATGAGAGTATTCTTTTATTATCTTTGGATGACTTAATTTTTGTGAAATTGATTACTCACATAACACGCACCCCGTCAATTATATTGCACAAGAGCACATACTTTTCATCTAATCTATCCTTTAACGTAACATTAAAGAGGAACCAATCAGACCATCCTCTCATGCATTAGATAGCAATTAGCAAGAAGAAATTAAAGTGCATTGATCCCTTTAAATAAGTTCTCTACTCTAATAAGCAAAAAATAACATTTTTTAAGCCCTCGGTACTAAGGAGAAGACCATAATTAAGCGTGGCTGTTGGGATAGAATTTTTGTAGCCGACCATGACAATAAATAAGGTTCATTGATCCCTCTTTATTAGACAAACAAAAATTTTCTTAATCTTGTCTTGTACGTTGAATCAAAACAAACAAGAATAAATAATCTGAGACTATGGATATGATACCGCTACTTGATTTGGAAGGAAACTGTAACAAAGAATATATCAAAATGTTAAGTAAAAATCCCAAATCTTTAAAATTAATGGATAGAGATTGTAAAATTAATCATTTTAATTTCAAAAGTAAGTCAATAGTGACCTTTAGTTATGCACTGAGATGGTAATTTGAAGATCTAAGTTGATAATATATTTGGTAAGCGGACTATTAATGTAACTGTGAGATTGAAGGTAAACCAACTCCATATTAGTCTTGTACTGGTGGAGATATTGGATTCTATACAGAAAAAACACACCGAAAAAAAAATAGAAAAAGATCTAGGGGCCGTTTACTAACTGAAAATTTCTGGAAATTTCCGGAAACTGGAAAATAGAAAACAGAAAACATGTTTACTAACACAATTTTCTATTTTGAAAACTGAAAATATTTCTGGAAATTTCTGAAAAACTGAAACACACTTAAAAACTATTTTCGAAATGGAAAACAGAATCATCTATCATCTATTTAGTTATATGTCACTATAACCACATTACTATAATTACATTCATTATCATCTTATTTTACTTATCACTATCTTCTATTTTTTTCTACTTACTTTACTTATTTAAACATAATTTATTTGCTCACACTTTAAAGTTAAGACATTATTTACATTATCAAAATTAAGAATTAAACTCTATATAATGTTTTATTTTAGATTTTGATTGAACTCAATAGATTATTAGTTTGAATATTTTTAATTATGTTACATTATAATACAAGTTCGGTCTAGATATCGAATATTGAAATCTCACATATATTAGAATTCAAAGTAAAAGTTATATATTCATATACATGTCATTCAAATGAATACATCCAAAAAAATATTTTAAATATTAGCTCAAAAAATATTAATATTATCTCAACTAAATTTTAAGTGAAAATTGAAAAATTAGAAAACAGAAAACAGAGAACAGTTTTTTGGTAATAAACAAGTTTTCTAAATAGAAAACATAGAATGGAAAACAGAGAACGAAAACTGAAAATTAGAAAACAGAAAACAGAAAACAATTTTCTGTTAGTAAACGGACCCAAGGCCGGCCCAGAGGGGCGGACAACATGGGCACCCGCCCAGGGCCCATTGTTGAAAGGAGCCCCTTAACTTGGATTTTTTTTTTTTTTTTTGATAAAGATAAGAGAAAAAAAATTTCTTGCATGACCATGGATTTGAACCCACAACTTCAAAATTATTATTTAACATTAAATCCACTTAACCATTACAATCATTTAATATAATAATTCAATTAATAGATACTCTGTATATATTAGATAATATTAAATTAATTTATAATTAAACTTCATGTAGCCATATAGGGGCCCAAAGTTTGAATGAGCACTACTCCGGAATTAGTCTAACTGATTTTTTTTTTTTAAATAAAGTCTTAAAAAAATTATATGTCGATAAAAATTTAAAATTATCCTTTGAATTATTTTCAATTAACACAATCTTTTGAACTATATATATATATATATATATATATATATATATATATATATATATATATATATATATATTAAGGGCCCTAGTTTTTACTTTGCCCCGGGGCCTATAAAATGATAGGACCGGCCCTGAACGGACCCCTAAGGTTTCAAATCTATCTTGTTAATAAGTGCATGTGTATTTACTGCAATTTATATTTATAAGATGGAGTTAATACCATCTGAAGTCCTCCGAGTATAGTAGTTTTGCCACATTTAGTCTTAAACTTTCAAATTGACCATATGTGGTCCTTCGACTTTCAAATTTAACCATTTGTGGTCCAAGTTAACCACACATGGTCCTTTCAAGAGGATCACAACTGGTTAAATTTTGAAACTTGAAGGATCATGGGTGGTTAACTTGGACCATGAATGGTTAAATTTGAAAGTCGAAGGACCACGAATGGTCGATTTGAAAGTTTGGAACTAAACGTGGCAAAATCACGATACGCGGAGGACCTCAAACAGTACTAACTCTTATAAGATGTGTCATGAATATCTTAGTTTATGGCGATCACCCCACTCTTCCTATATTTAAGTTCATGTACAGTTGAACTCAGTTATATATATATATATATATATATATATATATATATATATATATATATATATATATACATACTTGAGTTCAAATGAGGACCGGTATATTATAGAGGATTGTGAGGACTAATATGACGTGTGCCATTACTCTATATGTCGTGTGCATGGCCTGATGTAGTCGTGTGCCACAGTTTGTATGTCGCGTGCATAGATTTGTTAATTAATAGAGTTTAGGTTCGAAACCTAATGTTTAAATGTATTCTTGTGTGCCATTGTGTATTAAGTTGTGTGCCTGATACTAATTTGTTGTGTGCCCCAATATTGGTCCGCATAGTCCTCTATGTATTTCAGTCCTCATGTGAACTCAACCCTACTAAAGTATGAGCTATTAAATTACCTGATCTAGGAACGGACTTAATAAAACAACAATCAAAATAAGTAATAAAAGACTCGCAACTATCTATGGCATAGCCAATGTACGAACGAACTGGTCCAGTGGTGGAAGACAAATAATGCTAAAGAGTTAGGCAATCCGTGTATAGATGAATAAACCGCTCCCCACGATTTCTGAGCCATGATAAAGCTTCCTTGCACGCATAAGCCTCGGCCATTAATGGCGAGAAGCAATCGGGAAGGGTAGTGTTGAACGTTGCAAGATATCCTCCATTCTCGTCTCAAAGTACTGCACCAACGGACACTTTATTTGTCTTGGGATGGTAGGCCGCATTGAAATGGCACGTCTGTACCAAAGGTGGCGTGGTATGGCTGGCAGCAGCAAGAAGCGTTACGGCCTCATCGGCCGTACTTGGCACCGAAGCAGCCGACTGCTGGTTGCTGCCATGGTGAACATGTTGTCATGCATGGAGCGCAATAGTGGCCATTGCTACTAGCTTCCTCGGAGTCGGCAGGTAAGCATCCCAAACTGCCCCATTTCTCGCCCTCCAAATATAATAGAGAATTGCGGATGTGAACATAATTCCATTAGTGTCTAGAATATTCATAATTTCACCAAACCAAGAATGAAAATTATTCGTCACAATATTGGGGATTGGAAGATGGGATTCACGCCAAACGGAGCTTGCAAAATCACACAAAACCAATGAATGCATAGTATCCTCATGAGTAATATCACACACAGCACAAGTAAGATCAATTTTCACCCTCTTTATGGGGAAAAAAATAGTCAAATCCATCCACACCACATATATTTTTGGAAAAAGAAATCTTCCATACCCAAACTAATTAATATGAACCATATACATACCAATTTACATTTTTGTCAATTAAAATAAATCCCAAGAAAAAAAAAAACAGAATTAAGAAAAAACAAATATAACCTTAAAGATTGATTGATTAACTAAATTAGTAGGCCGGATATGGTAAAATTATGGTGTATTTATATATTACTCTGCAAATCATGCGTAATTAAGAGGAGGATGAAATGGAAGATAATGTGGTTGAGGAGGATGTTCTGGGAGAGTGTGAGTGTTTGAGAAGCACAACCGGCGGCAAGACGCTGGTCTTTCTCCTTTCTTGCTCCTTGATCAATTCGCCGGCGACGCCTTCCAATTTTTGCAAATTTGTGATTCCGGCGACCTTCCTCCCTTGAAACAGTATAGATTCCACGTTCCTCTGTCTCAACATCTCGTCTGCAATATCACTTGCCGCCGATCTTGTTTTTCTGCCATCTAAAATTTGATGTCTCTTCCCAAAAATTCCATGGCCTTGAATCCGAATATAGTTGCTCTTGCTGCTTGCTTGTCCAAATGCCATTGATAATGCTTGATCCACCTGCATTTATATATGGATTATGATTGATCATCTCGCTCACTATAAAGAAATAAAGTTGCCTCTTTTTTACTAATTTAAAAGGTTAAATTTTAATTTTTAGATGTGAACTAATTAAAGCATGTGCTCCATCTCAACTAAAAACTTAACTCATAGCCTTTAGTCTGATTCTGATATTAAATTAAAGCATATGCTCTATCTAAACTAAACTAAAAGCTTAAGCTCATAATTGAATTGAGCTGTTATATGGTCAAACATATTACATTATTACATACATACCATGTCGGCGGCTCCATCTCCAGCAATGGAAACGAATGCAGCCGGCGAAGACATGAAATTTCCGGTGCCGGAATCTGATTCGCCGTTGCCCAACGACACCACTAACAAATCTTCCACTCCGTTGCATAGGGGGAACTCGTGCTTGTTGTTGAGCACGTGAGTGATGGCGGCGGCAGTGGGATTGTTCATCGCCACCCCACCACCCACGGCGGAGATTCTCGTCTTCCTGTCCACTGACTTCATCTCCACCGCTCGATCCGCAACCGTGGCCCCACACACCTCCGCCAACTTGAAATCACACCCCTCCATTTCCACAGCATCGGCTCGGGAAAACAAGAACGGCGCGCCGGTGCTGAGGTCGTAGCACGGGATCAAAACCGCTTTCGCCGTCTCTTTCAGAGTTGAACATCCGAAAGCCTTCTTGAACACCTTCGACGGCCGGAAAACCCGTCGGAAAACTCCTGTCGGTGATGACAGCGAAAATTTCCGGCCGTTTTCAACTATAAACTTCAGCGCCTCCTCAGCAGTAAACATTGGACCACCCCCATCTTTCCTACGCGTAAAAAGCAAAGCAGCCAGAACCCCTCCGGCGCCGGAGCCAGCAGCCACGTCGAAGAAATCGGCGATGTGGGCACTGAAATTTCCAGATTTCCGGCGAAGAATCGCTTCCAAATGAGCCAAAGACTTAGCGGCCAGCACCCCATCCGTGGACCCACCAGCATCAATGGAAAGAATCCGCACTTTCCCGTTACCCGGAAACACGGCCACCGACTTAACTCTCTCTTTACCGGCGACCGGCGACCGCTTCGGATCATCACATCCGAAGAGAAACTTGTTTTCGAGGACAGAAAAGATTTCATAAGTAAGCTTGTCAACTCCCATGGTGGAATCCAGCATCGAGACAGTGGAAACTGCCGCCATTACCTTAACCTCTTCTGCAGATAGTGTTTTCAAGAAACCAATTATGATTATTTGGGTGGAAGTGAAGAGAATAACGCAGTTCAAGCCTCTATATATAGAGCCAAGATTTTATGTTTGATTCTTAAGAATTAAATAAATTACAAATTTGTAATAAGTTCTGTTATGGTAAATGATCCACCTTTATTTGCAATTGTACATTCTTTGTTGAATCTCCAATCCTGAGAGGATGTAAATTCTTATAAAGAACTCCCTCACTTTGAGAGGTTACTCCCACACTGTGCTTGGTGAGACTCGATCACTGGTCATTTTTTTCGAATTTTACCTTATGACCAGTTGAGTTGTCCATACGATCTTATTTACGATAGTACATGCATAGCCACATAGGGGTTTAACATTATTTGGAATAATATTTCAAAATAAATTATTGACTTTGAAATAATGGCACCCTAGTTACTATATTACATATATAGGGGTTTAATTTAACGCTACTTGGAATAATATTTTTATTTTTTTGATTTTACACTGTAATTTTAATCAATTAGTCCTTATGGTCTTTTACCAATTAAGACTATAAAATGGAATTTTTTAATGTACTTTCAAATAGTAATTATAAATTTTTTGGTCACTCAAAAAGAACGGTAGACTACGGCAAATTATGCTCTGCATCCGTATGCACCATGCATGGTGCATACAGATGCAAAAACGACGTCATTTTATTAAAAACGCGCGTCTCCCCTTTAAAAAAAAAAAAATTCAAGTTCGATTCCCAGCAACAACATATGAACTAAAATTCCAGAATCGATGAACTATAATTCCATAATCGATGAACTAAAATTCTAGAATCTAATCTATGAACTAAAAATTCCAGAATGAATGAACTAAAATTCCAGAATTTATAAACTAAAATTTCAGAATCGATGAATTACAATTCCAGAATCGATGAACTATAATTCCAAAATCAATGAACTAAAATTCCATAATCTATGAACTAAAATTTCAGAATGAATGAACAACATAATGTTGTTGCTGGGAATCAAACCTGAATTTTTTTTTTAAGAGAAAACGCACATTTTTTATAAAACGACGTCGTTTTTGCATCCGAATGCACCATGCATGGTGCATACGGATGCACAGCATAACTACTCGTAGAGTACACGGACACTTGGACAACAACCTGTTGAATTTCTTCCCTGATTAAATATAATTATTTAATTTGATTGCAGCTAATTATTTATAAGCAAGCGTGGGAAGGTGGAGCCAGGGATGAACATCGTGGAACATTCCTGCGGTAAGGTGTGGTGGCGACGGATAGTTTGAAAGACAGAGGAGGGAAAATAATTGTTTTGGCGGCTAATGATTTTGACTTTTACTTTTATCCTTCCACGCTAGTACATACTTGTAATGGAATTTTGTGCTAAATAAAGATAGATTAGATTCTCACTTTATTTAACTATTCAAATTAAAGCACTTATTATTGTGTATTTTAATTGCTATCCACTGTACGTGCTTTCTTTCAAGTCAAATTTGGGTTTTAAAATAAAGAGTATTTACTACATTAAAGGAAAATACATTATTACCTATGTTACTATTTGACATTTTTTAGTAATATTGACTTTATTACAACTGATGTTTTATCCGTGCGTTGCATCAAATTTTTTTTATTATTATGAATTTAAATTTAAAAAATTGAAAAAAATGAAAAAATGTAAAAAATTTACAATATAATAATATAGTTGGACTTTTATATATTTGGTCAAGTATCTATTTTCATAACATACAAAATTTAAATTTAAATTTTGTATGGTTAATATAATCTTTAATCAGCATGTACATATTTTGATAAATTTATAGAAAAAATTCACATAATTAAGTTGATTTATTCCTAATTGTATTTCATATATATTATAATTCTAAAAATATGAATAATAACTAAGAGAATTATACCTAGAAATCAATAAAAAAATATATAAATTTTAAATTTTATATGAGTACGTTTAAACTCTAATCGGACGCATTTCCTTATATGATTGTATAATACATTGTATATACACATAATATTTATTAATATGTATGTAGGAAAATTCCATAATATAATTTCATTAATTATAATTTATATTGCTAGATTTATAATTAAAAAATTACATTTAGAAATTAAAAAATTAGCATTTAAATGTTGTATGATTAATATAGTATGTATGTATGTGTGTATGTATTTAAAAAAATCAAAATATTTATGAACACATATTTTATAATTTCATTTCTTTAATTATATTTCATATTTTATTAATTATAATTTTATGAAATTATCAAAAATATTGCCAAGGAAGAAATATTTTATTTCTGAATTTCTTTAATTGTATAAATTATAATTACCAAATATTGTGGCAATTACCATAATAATTTCATTAATTATAATATTTGTTCTCTTCTAATATTGAAATATATTACCATAAAATTGCCATAATAATTAATGAAATTGTCACAATTTTGAAATATATTACCATAAAATTACCATAATAATTACACGAAAGAAAACAATAAAAATTATCAGAATAATTACCATTAATAAAAAAAAATATTAAATTATATTAAATTTAAGGGAAAATGACACTTTTTCCCCCTAAGTTATATACTTATAGCACTTTTTCCCCCTAAATTATTTAAGTGGCTTTTTTTCCCCATGAAATATTAAATGGATATATTTACCCTTAAAATAAATATTTAATTTATTTTTCTTCTCTAACAAATTATTACTATAATTTGGTTCAAACTAAAGAGATACTATAGCAACCAAACCAAAATATTCCAATTACAATTTAGAATCAAACGCGATACTTAGAGTTTATTAAAATCGCGAGCCGAAATGACCGGCTCATGTTCCGAACTGAAAAAATAAAATACATTTTTTGTTGAATTTAGAATATTTTAAAATAAAAAATAAAATTTTAAAATAAAGACGGTTCAAAATCGTGAACTGGATCCGGAACCACCGGTTCACGGTTCAGGGTCCAGTTTTTTTTATTCATAAATTTAATAAATAGAAATCTAAATATTGGGTTTTAGATCTGAATCATAATCGAAAACTTTTAATTCGATTACTATAGTGTCCGGTTCAGTTCGAACCAAACCGTGGTCATCGCTACATATACACAATAATTTGTTAGAGAAGTAAAATAAATAAAATGTTTACTTTAAGGGTAGAAATGTCAATTTAATATATCAGGGGGAAAAACCACTACTTTTAAAATAATTGAGGGGGAAAAAATGCTATAAGTATATAACTTAGGGGAAAAAAGTGCCATTTTCCCTAAATTTAATTATATATTAAGGTAAGTATAATTTATTTTGTGCCAATAATATTATACCTTAATTATAAAAATATATATGTACATAGATTATCATAAAATAACCATAATAATTATACTGAAAAAGCTGAAGAGAATTACAATAAATAATTACTCCCTCCGTCCCATTTTGTTTGTCTGGTTCGGTTAACGAGGCTTGATTGAAGCTATTTTTACTTCAATTTTTCATAATATTAAATTTATTTTTAGTATATAAAATTTATATATTTAGAAACTACATTAAAAGTACTATTAAACATAAAAAATCAAATTTAAAAATAATTAAAAATGACTAAAAAAAATTAGCAATGAAGAAAGAGTTGGATTGACCAATGAATAGTAAACATGACAGGTAAAATGGGACAGATGGAGTATTATGCAATAATATTAATTATTAAGGCGAGTATAATTTATTTTGTACTAATAATATTATATTAAGTATAAATATATATATAAATTACTATAAAATTAACATAATGATTACACATAAGAAGGAAATGAGAATTATCATAATAATTACCATAAATAAAAATTAGGCAATGAATTAATAATTAATTATTAAGATAAATATAATTGATTTTGTACTAATAATATTATACCTTAAGTATAAAATAATATATATATATATATATATATATATATATATATATATATATATATTAACACACACAGAGATTACCTTAAAAGTATCATAATAATTACATAAAAAAAAAGAGAATGATAATTTATTTTGTACTAATAATATTATACCTAAAGTATAAAATAAGTATATTAGACAATTATATTAATAAATAATTAATATTTTTTTTGAAAGGGAAATAATTAATATTTTGATACATTAAATTTGACGAGTTAGTACATAGAATTAATTCTTTAATTATAATAGTATTATAGCTTAGGGTTTTTTTTTTTTTTTTTTTTTTTTTTTTTTTTTTTTTTTTAAGTACTATTGTGATTACAAGGTAGAATCTGTTCTATATACTTTCTCTAACTACTACAGTCCAAAGAATCAATACCCCACCACCGGGGTTCAATCCTGTGACCTTCCTTCAAGGAGAGCCACAGATATGCATCTGAGTTCAAGGTGCTTGACATAGCTTAGTTAATATATATATATATATATATATATATATATATATATATATATATATATATATATATATATATATGGAAGAGATCAGGTGCATTTGTGGCTTCCCGTGCGGTTGTGCGGTTGATTAATATGCGTGAGTTTTATACTTAATGTGCGTGAGTCTTGTGTTAATGTGCATGAGAATTGTACTTAATGTGCGTTTAGTGTGTAATTAATGTTAATGTGCGTGAGTTTTGTACTTAATGTGCCTGAGTATTGTGCTTAATGTGCAAGGGGTTTGTGCTTAATATGCGTGACTTTTAACACAATCGCACAGGAAGCTATAAACAAAATACATACAGACCACAAACTCACACACATTAAACACAAAAGTCCGACGAAGACGAAGACGAAGACGAAGACGTATATGATGAAGAACAGAGAGAGGGGAAGAGAGGATTAAGGGAATAGGAAGAGAAGACGAAGACGTATATGATGAAGAACAGAGAGAGGGGAAGAGAGGATTAAGGGAATAGGAAGAGAAGACGAAGACGTATATGATGAAGAACAGAGAGAGGGGAAGAGAGGATTAAGGAAATAGGAAGAGAAGACGAAGACGTATATGTACAGGAGCACATTAACATTACACACTCACACACATTAAGTACAAATCTCAGGCACATTAAATACAAGACTCAGGCACATTAAGTACAAAACCCACGCACATTAACATTACACACTAACGCACATTAAGTACAAAGTTCAGACACATTAAGCACAAGACTCACGCACATTAAGTACAAAGCTCACGCACATTAATCAACCGCACAGGAAGCACCCAACCGCACTGGAACCTTTCATTATATATATATATATATATATATATATATATATATATATATATATATATATATATATATATATATATATATATATACTTTTAATTATATATTGATATTGATAAGCATAATCTGTGTATACACTTTTGGAAAATATTCATTATTAAGAAGGTGATATAATTTAAACTGTAAATTATTAATTTGATTGCGTAATATAATTGTCCTACTAATTGATTCTATTCTACTACAATTCAAACATTTGAAGACTTTTTAAAGCTAAATACCTATTAATTGCCTTAATAATTAAGATAATTCTTAGTCTCATCAATAGTACTAACAGTATTACTTTGAATTTTTATAAATAAGATAATATTATTAAACTGAAATAATTAAAAATAATGTGTCCAAAGTATAAAAGATTTTATAATCGACTTAATAATTAAATATTAATTTTTATTGCCTAATACAAATTATCAATTATTAAACATTATTTTTGGTAATTATTGTATGCCATGTATTAATACTAAAAGTATTATGTAGGATTTTTATAATTAAGGTATAATATCTAAGACTATGTGGTCTAATGGTACTCGGGCTGGACTTTTGTTGTGAGTTCGAGCCTCAGGGGAGGTGATATTGGTTTTTTGTGTTTCAGTCACTTGAGAACGTATATGAACACAGATACTACACTGTAATATAGCCAGTAGCATTAAAAAAATATTTTCCGCTTATGGACACGCTCTTATGCGAACGGCCGCCCAAGAGAGAAATAAGAACCATTCAGCGTCATTCACGTGTCCAGATCAACGAATGAGATGTAATTTTTAAAAAAAACAACGCAGTGGTATTTTTGTAAATAACTCGAACTTTGGTGTATGTAAATGTCTTATAACCTTTGCAAGTAAAAAGTGAAAGTAAAATCACTTACAAGTACACCTACTTTCACTTACAAGTGCATGTAATTTTACCTTGTTAATATTCATGCACCTAGGTGCAACTACTTATAACTAAAGGTGCACCTAGTTATAACGTTTGGTGCACTTAGTTTTGATGCTCAGTGTAAATTTTACTTGCACTTCACTTACAAGTGCACCTACTTTCACTTACTAGTGCAAGAAATTTTACGTTGTTAATATTCATGCATCTAGGTGCAACTACTTATAACTAAAGGTGCACCTAATTATAACGTTTGGTGCACTTAGTTTTGATGCTTTACTTGCACTTGTAATACATTTTACATGCACTGAGATGCACTATATGAAACTGCTACTTGCACTTGTAATACATTTTACTTGCACTTCGATGTTCAATTATTTACGAAAATGCCACCGGATTTTATTAAAATATCAGTGTTTCTCATCCTTTAGATCTGGACATGTGAACGACACGCTGAATGATTCTCATTTCTCTCTTGGGCGTGCAGTTTGCACTTAAACGGCCTCCTATATATATATATATATATATATATATATATATATATATATATATATATATATATATATATACACACACACACACACATACATATGACTCTTATTTGTGATAGTCACAAAGATGCCATTGAGTTACAAATTACTTTAATTTACATATAACTATTTGACTTAGAAATTCATTTTCTGAAACCATTATAGCATTACTTCATGTCTTCACCAATAATATGAAGCAAAGTTCAAGTGTATCGATTCTTTTAAATAAGATTTTAAGTTGAAGTCTTGTGAATAGAGTGCAGAGCCTGAGAGATATTTTTGTAGGAACCGTTGGTAGGAAAACACAAACAGCTTTTCTGCCGAACCACTCGGTACCGAAGGTACCCGAGACATGGGAATATATCCCACAGTGCTCCCACCATCTTGTGAACCAACGTTCACTGGTGTAACTTGGGAATTAGCAACATTGTTGCCATTCCCTCCACTGTTATCCGCAACAACGTTATTGTTGCCGTTTCTTCCATTGTTGTCCGCAACAACATTATCCTCCCCATCAATTGGCAGTACGGGATGCTCCATTTTCTTCAAGGAAATTCGGAGAAGACCACCAACGGGAAAACAAATAGATAAGGTTTTAAGATTGTAGGAACCGTTGGTAGGAAAACACAAATAATAATCAAAAATTAAGATTATTATTTTCTTGGAAAGAAGGGAAGAAAAGATGAAGAAATTTGGCTAGTGTTTGGTGTTGGGATTTTGCAAGAGTCAAGTGAGCACTCTTTCCTTAAAACCTTATTTGTCACCTCCCAAAGATGCTAGGAGCGTTGTGGCCTAGGCTTCCCAGGATAAAACTTGCTATGATCCAATGTTTGAGCATTCAAACAAAGGATCCAGCGAGCAAGACAAGCTATGAACATAGTAGGCAAAGAAAGTGAGTAGAAGCATAATTTTGAGGCTGGAAAACAATGTTTCGTGTACAGTGGTAGTGCTGTAGTGTGTGTGAAAATCTGCTTCTCACTACCTCTCTTATATAGGGGTGAAGGAGCCAAAAGCTTTTAATGAGGCACTTTAAGGCACCCCCCACTACATCTTGTAACAGAAACATTTACCATGGGTTTCAATTCAAAAATAAAGATTGGAATTAATTCAAGAATTAATTCCGTAACAGTAAGAATTGAACCCAACAGTCACAGAAAGCAGTACAGGTTCGTGTAGGCCGAAACTTCCAGTTTCGACCATCAGGCCGAAACTGGAAGTTTCGGCCATGGTGCCTTGTCTCGTCTCGGCCTCCTTTGGCCGAGACCACAGTTTCGGCCCATGCCCGAAACTTGGATGGGCAGTTTCGGCCAACCTAGTGGCATTGTGTTGGAAAAAAGTTCCGGACTTTGGCATAACTTATTGCCCGCAAGGCCAGCCAATTTCCGGACGACATTCGTGCCCGCAGGTGTCGGCGCACACGAGCTCGGGCTTGTATCAAGCCTTTTTTAATTTTTGCTAGTTGGAATTTGATTTGCACCCCCCCCCCCCCCCCCCTCGCGAGAGAGCCTCTATGCTATACAATTCTACAAGCTTCAAAAGAGCTCTTGTATATAAGGGGGGAAAATCTTCATTCCAAAGCAATGTGGGACAAAAAGCTCACTTTTTCCCTTCATTTTCCAACTCAAATGGGTCTACTTTGAGAATCAATATCTCATTCACCCATTATCCGTTTTGAGCGTACAATATATCAATCTCTTCGTCTCACTACGAAGTATCCGAATCCACTTTGACCCGACCCAAATCGGAAGTGGACCCCACTGATAATTGTACCACAAAATAGCCACTTAACATGCCTTTTTATGCCATTTTAAGCTATTTTTTCCAACAATCCCCCACATGAATGAAAAATTGATTTTCGGTGTATTTTAAAATCAGAAACAACTGTGTTCAAACGGTTGATCCCTGCATAGGATAGGTAGGGAGTCACTATACCCTTTGAACCTTCCCTCGTAAAGACATGTTTACTCTACTGGCTGTACGGTAGAACGCGATGTCTTTGAACCGACTGCCGTTTGTGTTGACGATGACATATCTCACACAGGAATCTCCCAACCATGCTCTTGCTCTCACGAGTGTGCCCGTTTTGGTCGTGGGTCACCGTTCCTGGTTCTGCGAGAGTTTCTAAAGAATTGTGCCCAACAATTCTCCTTTGAAGCGACCCTCACTTCTCTCTAACATAGGTCATTCTTTCTTGAGTATCCCGCATACTCAAGAATCATTAAAGCATTAACATGCTAGCCTCTTGCGGGAGTCACTGTTTTAACGATGGGTGTTAGGGAGTCCGAAACCCCCACAGTGACGCGCTCCGTTCCATAATTTAGTTGTCCCATTGAACCTAGGTGCCAGCTAGGTTGGGTATCCACTATAGAACTTTTTTTAGTCCAAGGGCATTAGACCCATTCCTCGTGTCAACTTCTTCACAACTTCTCTTCCTAACCCTTTGGTCAGCGGATCCGCTATATTGTCTTTTGACTTTACGTAGTCAATCGAGACAACTCCAGTTGTGAGTAGTTGTCTAATGGTATTATGTCTACGACGCACATGTCTAGACTTACCATTATACATATGACTCTGTACTCTCCCGATTGTGGCTTGAATATCGCAATGCACACATATTGGAGGTACCGGTCTTTCCCAATTAGGAATATCCTCTATAAAATGGCGTAGCCATTCAGCCTCTTCACAACCTTTGTCCAAGGCTATCAGCTCAGATTCCATCGTGGATCTAGCTATCACAGTTTGCTTAGAGGATTTCCATGCAACGGCTGCACCGGCTAGTGTAAACACGTAGCCACTCGTGGACTTAGAGTCCTTAATATCAGATATCCAATTCGCGTCGCTATACCCTTCAAGTACAGCGGGATATCTCCCGTAGTGCAGTCCAAGATCACGAGTATACCTCAAGTATCTCATAACCTTTACTATTGCCTTCCAGTGCATAGCACCGAGGTTACTCGTATATCTACTGAGTTTACTAACCGCATAGGCAATATCCGGCCTAGTACAACTCATAAGATACATCAAACTACCAATAACCTGAGCATATTCCACTTGTGAAATACCTTCTCCGTGGTTCTTGGTTAGATGAATGTTTGTATCAAATGGTGTCCTAGCCACTTGACTATCATCCTTGTTAAATTTCTCAAGGATTTTGTCAATATAATGTGATTGGCTCAACACGAGACCATCAGGTCTTCTAATGATTCTAATCACGAGGATTAAATCAGCCAAACCCATATCCTTCATGTCAAATCTTGCATTTAACATGTTTTTAGTAGACTTGATCATCCGATCATTACTACCAACGATGAGAATATCATCGACATACAAACAAAGGATGACGTAGCTGTCTATCGTTTCCTTAACGTAGACGCATTTGTCACTTTCGTTTATTTTAAACCCGTTAGTTAACATCGCATGGACAAACTTCTCGTGCCACTGCTTAGGCGCTTGTTTTAAACCATAGAGCGATTTAACCAACTTACACACTTTCCTCTCTTGGCCCGGAACCACGAACCCTTCGGGTTGTTCCATATAGATTTCCTCATCTAATTCGCCATTTAGGAAAGCGGTTTTCACATCCATTTGATGAACTTCCAAGTTCCGCAACGCGGCTATGGCAAGTATCATCCTAATGGAGTTTATTCTCGTCACGGGAGAATACGTGTCGAAGTAATCGAGGCCCTCGCGTTTCCTGTAACCCTTGATTACAAGCCTAGCCTTATACTTCTCGATGGAACCGTCCGGTTTCATCTTCTTTTTAAAGACCCACTTGGATCCTAAGGGTTTACTACCCGGAGGAAGATCAACAAGTTCCCAAGTGTGATTCTGTAGAATAGAATCCACTTCACTTTTTATAGTCTCTTTCCACATTGGTCCTTCTGTAGAAGTCACTGCTTCTACATACGTTCGAGGCTCGTTCTCTATCAAACAAGATAGAAAATCGGGTTCATTTTCTAATAAACAAGTTAGAGTACCCGAATCGTACTCTAACAGGTAAGTTAGAAAATCAGGACCGAATGATTTTCCAACTCTCGCCTGCTTACTGCGTCTCGGCTCGAGCTCGGGTTCTCTCTCGGATTCCCCACTATCATTATCCATAGTTTCGTCAAACGTTTGTTTTGACGTACTTGGTCCCTCGTTGGACCTACAAGGAAATATATTTTCGAAAAAATATGCATTCCTTGATTCTATTATCGTGTTCTCGTGTACGTCCGGATTATGGGACTCGTGTACTAAGAACCGATAAGCACTACTATTATGTGCATAGCCAATAAAGATACAGTCCACCGTTTTAGGACCTATCTTTACTTTCTTAGGTGTTGGCACCAAAACTTTGGCAAGACACCCCCACACTTTCAGGTACTGGTAAGAAGGTTTCCTACCGTTCCACTGCTCATAAGGAGTCTTATCGAGCTTCTTTCGGGGTACCTTATTCAAAAGGTAGTTACTTGTCAAAATCGCCTCACCCCAAGCATCTTGAGGTAGGCCCGAACTTATAAGCATCGCATTCATCATATCTTTCAATGTACGATTCTTTCGTTCGGCAACACTGTTCGATTGAGGTGAGTAAGGTGCAGTACGCTCATGTATAATACCTACACTTGCACAGAAGTCACCAATAGGTGTTTCGTACTCACCACCTCTATCGCTTCTAACCTTCTTAATTCTCCAATAAGTTGGTTTTCCACTTCATTCTTATAAAGAACGAATTTATCAACGGCTTCATCTTTGCTCTTAAGCAAATACACATAGCAGTATCGTGTGCTATCGTCGATAAATGTGATAAAATACTTATTACCACCTCTCGTTTGTATCGATCTAAAATCGCACAAATCACTATGGATTAATTCTAGTGGTTCAGTTTCCCTTTCAACCGATTTGAAAGGTACTTTAGTTAGTTTTGCCTCAACACAAATTTCACACTTATTATTTGTGTCAATATTAAAGTTAGGAATATGGTCCATGCTAATTAATCTACGCATAGAATTAAAGTTAACATGACCTAGTCTACCATGCCATAAATTGGAAGACTCAAGCAAGTAAACAGAATTAACTTTGCTTTTATTGATAACAGGAATTACACTGAGCTTAAAGAGCCCATCAGTTACATATCCTTTACCAACAAACATCCCTAACTTGGACAAAACTACTTTGTCTGACTCGAACACCATGCGAAAGCCATGCTTGTTCAACAGTGAGCCAGACACAAGATTCTTCCTCAGCTCAGGAACATACAGCACGTTGTTCAACGTCAGTTCCTTCCCGGAAGTCATCTTCAGAACCACCTTGCCCATGCCTTCCACAGCAGACTGAGCAGAGTTTCCCATCCACACCTTTTCACCCTCAACGGTCTCAAAGGTGTTGAACATCTCTCGGTTGCAACACAAGTGCCTGGTTGCACAGGTATCAATGAACCACTCACGAGGGTTTGAGCCCACGAGGTTCACCTCGGTCACCATAGCCGAAAGGCTAATCTCGACCTCCTTCTGACTGTTATCTCCAACAACATTGGCTTCAGAACTCTTGTTCTTCTTCCTTGGAGCCTTGCATTTAGATGCTCTGTGGCCATGCTTGCCACAATTGTAGCATTCACCAGGAAACTTGTTTTTGGTAACGCCACCTTTTGGACCTAGCTTTCGCTTGTCCTTCTTGTTCCTCTTGGAGCTCTTACCGTGCTCCACAACGTTGGCCTTAGCGCCAACAACAATAGGAACTTTCCTATCATTCGTCCTGTTCCCTTCCTCAATCCTGAGTCGCTGGATCAGGTCCTCCAGATTCATCTTCTTTCGCTTATGCTTAAGGTAGTTCTTGAAGTCCTTCCAACCTGGAGGCAACAAATGGATCACAGATCCCACTTGGAGGGCTTCACTTAGCACCATGCCCTCGTCACGGATCTCGTCAAAGATTAATTGCAAATCTTCTACCTGACTTAGCACGGTCTATGAATCAACCATCTTGAAGTCGAGGAATCAGCCAACTACAAATTTCTTTGAGCCGGCATCCTCACTTCGGTATTTGTGATCCAAAGCTTCCCACAACGCTTTTGATGTGCTTATCTTTCGATATACATCATATAGCGTGTCACACAATCCATTCAGGATGTAGTTTCGGCAAAGGAAGTCTGAATCCTTCCAATAGCCAACTGCCATCACGGATTGTGCATCTTGTTCCTTCAACACGGGAACACTCTCGGACAAGAACCTTGACAGGCCGAGAGTTGCTAGGTAGAACAACATTTTCTGTTGCCACCTCTTGAAGTTCGAACCAACACCGGTGAACTTCTCCGGCTTTTCTGCCGAACCACTCGGTACCGAAGGTACCCGAGACATGGGAATATATCCCTCAGTGCTCCCACCATCTTGTGAACCAACGTTCACTGGTGTAACTTGGGAATTAGCAACATTGTTGCCATTCCCTCCACTGTTATCCGCAACAACGTTATTGTTGCCGTTTCTTCCATTGTTGTCCGCAACAACATTATCCTCCCCATCAATTGGCAGTACGGGATGCTCCATTTTCTTCAAGGAAATTCGGAGAAGACCACCAACGGGAAAACAAATAGATAAGGTTTTAAGATTGTAGGAACCGTTGGTAGGAAAACACAAATAATAATCAAAAATTAAGATTATTATTTTCTTGGAAAGAAAGGAAGAAAAGATGAAGAAATTTGGCTAGTGTTTGGTGTTGGGATTTTGCAAGAGTCAAGTGAGCACTCTTTCCTTAAAACCTTATTTGTCACCTCCCAAAGATGCTAGGAGCGTTGTGGCCTAGGCTTCCCAGGATAAAACTTGCTATGATCCAATGTTTGAGCATTCAAACAAAGGATCCAGCGAGCAAGACAAGCTATGAACATAGTAGGCAAAGAAAGTGAGTAGAAGCATAATTTTGAGGCTGGAAAACAATGTTTCGTGTACAGTGGTAGTGCTGTAGTGTGTGTGAAAATCTGCTTCTCACTACCTCTCTTATATAGGGGTGAAGGAGGAGTGAATTCCATTTTTGGTCCTATTGTTATAGGGGTGTTTCTAATTTTAGTCCACCTTAATTTTTTTTGCCACTTTACAACCTCTGTTATTGGATGTGTTCCACTTTTAGTCCACCGTTAATATTTCCGTCTAGAGGCCGTATAATCCACGGGCATTTTGGTCTTTGTATGGTTGTCTCTTCTCTTTTAATCTAGGCGCTTCGTCCTCCTCCTCCGATATTCGAAGATGGCTCTTCGAACAACTGGCCCGTTTGGTTCACGGAATAGGCCAGGAACGGCATAGCATTCCCAGTAATAGGCCTATTCCTTTGTTTGGTAACCATTTCTATTACCAGGAATAATATTCCTGGTAATAGCCTATTACCTCAAATAAGGTAATAGCTATTACTAGGCCCCCCCTGGTATTAGCCTACTACTGAACGTCCAGGAATAGATTTTAGAATCTATTTTCTTTTTTACCCCTTTCTTTAACTTAATTTTTTCATCATATATATAAATTTATCCTATTTCACCACCGTCGTCGCCACCACCACTATCACCACCGTCGTCGCCACCACCACCACCACCACCACCATCGCCGCCGCCACCACCACCACCATCGCCACAACCATCGCCACCCCCACCACCACTGCCACCGCCACCACCACCACTACCACCCCATCACCACCACCGCCACCACCATCGCCGCCGCCACCCCGCCCACCGCCACCAGAACCACCACCACCACCGCCACAACCGTCGTCGCCCCCACCACCACTGTCACAACCGTCACCGTCCCCACCACTACCACCCCAGCACCACCACCGCCACCACCACCATCGCCACCACCGCCACCACTATCGCCGTCGCCGCCGCCACCACCATCACCACCACCGCCACCACCATTGCCGCCACCGCCGCCACCACCATCACCACCACCGCCACCACCATCGTCGCTGCCGCTGCCGCCACCACCACCACCGCCACCAGAACCACCACCCAACAGCAGCAGCACCACCACCACCGCCACAACCGTCGCCGCCCCCACCACCACCGCCACAAGCGTCGCCGCCACCACCACCGTCGCTCCCACCACTGCCACCACCACTACCACCCCAGCACCACCACCACCACCACCACCACCATCACCACACCGCCACCACCATCGCCACCACCACCGCCACCACCATCGCCACCACCACCGCCACCACCGCACCACCACCACCGCCGCCGCCACCACCATCATCGCCACTATCACATATTTTTATAAGGATACTTATGTCTTTTAAAACATATTTCATTTCTATTCCTTAAATCAACCAAACACTGTAATATAATTTCTAAAGTCTATTCTTTCCGCGAACCAAACAATAGAATATAATTCATATTCTATTCCTTGCCTATTCCATTCCTTATGGAATAACATTCCTATTACCTCAAAATTTATTCCGTGAACCAAACGTGCTGAACGAGAATGGGATGCCAAAGCTACATCGTTTCGTTCGTTCCAACGTGGACCGGCGAGGTTTCTTACGTTTTAGGTTTAATGTTTTCATTTCTTTTAGTCAAGCATAGTCTTGGATGAAAAGAAAGATCAAAATACCCCTAGATTACAAGGCCTCTTGATGGAAGTACTAACGGTGGACTAAAAGTGGAACACATTCAATAATAGTGGTCATAAAGTGGCAAAAAAAATTAAGGTGGACTAAAATTGGAAACACCCCTATAACAGTAGGACCAAAAATGGAATTCACTCGGTGAAGGAGCCAAAAGCTTTTAATGAGGCACTTTAAGGCACCCCCCACTACACCTTGTAACAGCAACATTTACCATGGGTTTCAATTCAAAAATAAAGATTGGAATTAATTCAAGAATTAATTCCGTAACAGTAAGAATTGAACCCAACGGTCACAGAAAGCTGTACAGGTTCGTGTAGGCCGAAACTTCCAGTTTCGACCATCAGGCCGAAACTGGAAGTTTCGGCCATGGTGCCTTGTCTCGTCTCGGCCTCCTTTGGCCGAGACCACAGTTTCGGCCCATGCCGAGACTACAAGTTTCGGCCCATGGCCGAAACTTGGATGGCAGTTTGGCCGAAACTGCTCCAGTTTCGGCCAACCTAGTGGCATTGTGTTGGAAAAAAGTTCCGAAGTTTGGCATAACTTATGCTCGTGCCCGCGCACACGAGCTCGGGCTTGTATCAAGCCTTTTTCAATTTCTGAAAGTTGGAATTTGATTTGCACCCCCCCCCCCCCCCCCCCCCCCCCCCGCGCGAGAGAGCCTCTATGCTATACAATTCTACAAGCTTCAAAAGAGCTCTTGTATATAAGGGGGGAAAATCTTCATTCCAAAGCAATGTGGGACAAAAAGCTCACTTTTTCCCTTCATTTTCCAACTCAAATGGGTCTACTTTGAGAATCAATATCTCATTCACCCATTATCCGTTTGAGCGTACAATATATCAATCTCTTCGTCTCACTACGAAGTATCCGAATCCACTTTGACCCGACCCAAATCGGAAGTGGACCCCACTGATAATTGTACCACAAAATAGCCACTTAACATGTCTTTTTATACTATTTTAAGCTATTTTTTCCAACAATTTTTATATATGCAGTTTAAATTTTGATTTAAATTATTTGAAATTCAATATGACTATTAAATACTCCATACTAAATATTTCTAATTAAAATATCAAAAAGTGTCCATCTTTCCCCTCTTTGTTCTGCTTTTTGCTTGCATTGGGAGTGAACTTTTCTAAGCATTACTAAAAGATAAATTCCATATAGAATGTCCCTAACTCACTATTAGATTGGTTAAGACCAACAACTAATAATAAATGAGTGTCACTCCACATATGATTTGTTGAATTGAAAGATTTTTTTTTTTTTTTTTCCAATTAGGAGCCAAGGAGTATGCATTCACTGAACAAATTTTTACTCTATATGATCTTGAGATTATATAAGTTTCTATATATCATTGGATTTTGTTACACATATTAAAATCATAACAATATACTAGTTCATTCCGACCTAGTTAGTTAGATTTCAAAAAATGAATACTTTAGTTTACATGTTTTGCAAATCAATATATATAATCTAACTCATGTTTTACTAGTTATAGATCTATAATATACTAGTTTTCAAAAAAAGAATACTTTAGTTTACATGTTTTGCAGATTAATATAATCTAACTCATCAATAACGTATGGTATTTATGCATTTCGTAAAGATCCATGGCTATTGTCCCATGCAAGAAAACATTGGGCGTTTGGTTCAACAATTATTATTCTATGGACCATTTGTGTGAACCATAAATAAAATGTAGATTTTTAATCTATTAAAAGTACATTATTTGTATACATAAAGTACATTATTTTAAAGTACATAATTTTTTATATATTATCAAATAATGTACATTCAGTACACAAATAATGTACTTTATGCATATTAAAAATGTATATTGCATTCATGGTCCACACAATAATTTGTCTTGGTTCAAGTTATATAACATAACCAATGGATTAAGGGGGCGTTTGGTTCGGGTTATATAAGATAACCAAGGTTATATTTGCTTGGTAATATAACATTCCCATGTTTGGTTCATGTTATGCCATTTTCTCCCTGGAATGTAAGATAACCTCCACATAAGGTTTTTAACTATTGCAAAGGAATGTGAGATACCCTCCATTTTCTTAAGTAATCTCACGTTCCCTTGTGTTATTGCTAATTTTGTAATTGTAATACATTAATGGCTTTAGTTAATATTGAAACTCTTAATTAGTTAATTAATTTTAAATTATTTACTTCTATACTTTACCATTGTCTTATTTATTTATTTAAATTTTAAATTTATTAAAATACATAAAAAAATAGGTTAAAAATATTCAAGTAAAAATTTCATCATACCATAAAAAAAAAAAAAAAAAAAAAAAAAAAAAAAAAAAAAAAAAAAAAACTCTTCAACCAAACAGATTTATATTACATACCTAACATTCACAGCAATCTAACCAAACATAGAAATCTAACATTCCCTGAGATAATATAACATTCTGTGAACCAAACGCCCCCTAAGAGTTTTGAAATATCACATTCACATGTTTAATTTGGTTCATGTTATCTCATTTTGCTAAGGAAATACAACTTTCCCCAAGCAATGTAATATACCCTCCACATAAGATTTTGAAAGGAATGTGATTCCCTTACAAATATGAGGTATTCTAACATTCTCATGCATATTTGCTATTTTGACATTTTAATTAATTATAATTATTTTGAAATATATATTTTATGTTAGCTTATTATACATATCATATTTAATTATTTTTGTAATTATATATTTTATTGTATTTCTTATTACGTCATGTTAGCTTATAAAGTAATTTTGTTTCTCAAGTTCAAGCTCTTAGTTAATTATTTTTAAATCATGTATTTATATATGTTACCATTGCCTTATTTAATTTAATTAGTATAACATAAACGATAACCCATAAATAAACCAAACAAGTTTATATTACATACATCAGTTTTAACCAAATACATGAATCTAACATTCCCTAAAGTAATTTAACATTTCTTGAACCAAAGGACTTTCAAGTTGTAATATAATGATATCCTTATCCTGCAATATTCTCTCAGCCTCAAAAGTGGGTCCACATTTACATAATCAAATTTGTAATTTCTTCAATATTTTATCGATCTACATACATCCTTACAATATATACTCTTTCGCTTTTAAAAGTGGTCTCACTTTCATATCATATATTATGAGTAAATGCAAGCCAAGGTCCTCCGAGTTTGGGGGTTTCGCCATTTTTAGTCCTAAACTTTCAAATCGACAATCTGTGATCCTCCGAGTTTTGAATTTGACCTGGCGTAATCCTTTCGTTAAGATATTCTGTTTAAGTCATGAAAAGTAAGGGCCAAACAGTCTTTTTATTGCAACCCCAACCAAAACAATTAATTTCCCTAAAAAATTAGCCTTATTTTTTTTTTTCAATTGTAATTGTTTTCGTTCAATTGCAAATTTTTTTACTTAGAAATTAGCCCTCAAAAATTCGTTCAATTGCAATTTTTCTATGGATTAGGGCTAATTTCTTAGGGAAATGAATTATTTTGGCTGGGTTACAATAAAATGATTGTTTTGCCCTTAATTTTCACGGCTCAGACGGAATATCTTAACAAAAGGACTACAACAGGTTGAATTCGAAACTCGGAGGATCACGAAGGGTCAATTTGAAAGTTTAGGACTAAAGGTGGCAGAACCACCAAACTCGGAGGACCTTCACTGGCATTTACTCCATATATTATAAATATAATAACAAAGTAATAACAAAATAACTAATAAAAAAAAAAGTAATACACAAAAGGCTGATGATTTAGCAAGCTTGCGAGAGACATTGATTTACAAAAAAAAAAAAAAAAAAAAAAAAAAAAAAAAAAAAAAAAAAACACACACACACACACACCATCTTCCAAGTCATTTTTCCGGGATGCATGGGGTAGCCTAATGGTTTCTACATGCAATCCCTTTTCATTTCATGAACATTTTCGCTATTTAAAGTATTTTGTAATATACTTTGTAGCACAAAATAAAAATATTTTATATATTAACACTCCTTATATATTACCTTATAAAAAAATAGAAATTAAATAATCTAATTCTTATTTTATTTAATTTTAAATGAGATATTAACGAAATATTTTTCATTGACAATATTTAAAATATTATATACTACTATTAAATTTTAACTCATATATACAAGATTTCTTACTTCATTCCATAACTTGTTTTTTTTTTAAAAAAAAAAATGTTACTGACTGTATTATATTGGTGTATCCGTTTGACCTAATGAAGCACACAAAGTCAACAACATCTCCGCTGAGGCTCAATCTCATGACCTCCCACATGGGAGAGGTCACTATATGCCACCTGAGCACGAGATGCTTGACATTCCATAACTTATTTGATTTCACAAAAATTAAAAAAGTAAAGAAGTTAATTTATAGTAGAGTTAATTCCCAAAATGATCTTCTGACTATGGCCTTTTTCTCAAATTGGTTCTGACTTTTAATTGCACCCAAAGTGGTCTCCGACTATTGAATTTTAAGTTAAAATGGTCCTCCGTTAGTTTTGGTGTTAAGTGGGTGTTAAAATGAGGGGTAAAATTGGTAATTTAGGATTTTCACTATAGTCAAAGGACTACTTTGGGTGCAATTAAAAGTCAAAAGATCAATTTGAAAAAAAAAAAAAAAAAAAAAAAAAAAAAAAAGAGATCATAGTCGGAGGACCATTTTAGGGTTTTTTTTTTTTTTTTTTTTTTTTTTTTAGGGGAGGAATTTTCTCTTTATAGTTCAACATGATTTGTACTCATTTTGATTAAAAGGGGTTGATCTTGTACTTATTTTTATTTTCTAAATAAACAATCTTTTTACTTTAATTGTTAGCTAGAAAATTATTTTTTTAAAAAATAATCTAGAATAATAATTTGATTATTAGCCTAGTACTTATATATAGTTGTACAAACTAACATAAAATTTGGATTAAACTCTTTATTATTCAGGAATGCTTGACATAATGTATTTGGATTTTGATTTTCTATGATCATAAATAGTCATATATATAATGACAAAACTATTGTGAAAAATTACAACCAAATAGATCACATACATAAACAATTGCTTATTAAAAAAAAAAAACAGTTAAATACAAACGGATAAGAAAGATAATAAAAAAATCATTGTCTATTCCAAAAATACAATATTGGTTTATAGGGGCATAACAAAAAATGTTGATTAGTGGAGGCGAACAATTAAAAAAAAAAACTTCAAAACGTGATAAAAGAATATGTATAATAAAATATGAAATGGTTAGAATAAATTGTATATCAACGCTGTTAATATTATATTCATAAATACTTTTTAATTTAATTAGATCAACTCTAAGTATTTTATATTAATTTAAATACGACAATATACAATTGAAACTTTTAGATTATAGTAACTAGATATTTCATAAAAATGAAATTTTCTTTTAAAATATATTGGCCCTGTTTGGTAAAAAATTGGCATATAGGTCAATTTTGGCTTATTTGACCATTATTAATTGTTTGATTTAATTAAAATATCAATATAAATGTTTGGTTAATTAGCTTTTTGTAACTCCAAAAGGCTAAAATTCAAAAAGTTACTCCAAGTAACTTTTTCAATTAGCTTTTTGAGAAAAGAAATTATATCAAGCAGCGAATTTACTAAACACTTTTCTAAAATAGCCAATGTTATCAACTATTTATACCCTCTAATTAACACAATCAACTAACAGCTAATAGCCATTTTACCAAATAGTACCATTAACTAGATAGTTCAAATTGGTCCCTTGACTTTTAATTGCACCCAAAGTAATCTTTTGACTATGTAAAACCCTAAATTACCAATTTACCCCTCATTTTAACACTCACTTAACACCAAAACTAACGGAGGACCATTTTGGCTTAAAATTTAATAGTCAGAGGATCACTTTGGGTGCAATTAAAAGTCAAGGAACCAATTTAAGAAAGTGGCATAATCGGAAGACCAGTTTGGAAATTAACTCTATAGTATAATAATTATTCGTCTATGACAAATGATGTTTCTTTTTATAAATAAATAAATACAAACTTATTTCATTCAAATTATATCCTCTCGCAATAACAATATAATCCTGAAAAAGTTACTTTTGAATATGAGCAATCGGAATTTAATTAGATAATATTCTCTTAGATAATATTCTAAAGGAATAAGGGTTAAATAAGCCACCGAACTGCACACCAAAATGCAATTAGGCCATCAAACTTAAAAAAACATACAATTGAGTCCCTTAACAACACAAAATCATACAATTAGGTCTAAAATAACTTATTGACTTGGAATTGTGTTGACGTGGCGGTTACCAATTTTAAAATAATTTTGAAATATAATTTTAAAAAATTAATTAAATTAAAAAAAAAAAAAAAAAAAAAAAAAAAAAAAAAACTACAACTGCCGGAGACGAATCGTTTCCGGCAGTTCCGTCTCCATAGCCGGAGACGATTCGTCTCCATGGCCGGAGACCACCTTCGTCTCCATGGCCGGAGACGAAGGGATGGTCTCCTGGCCATGGAGACGAACTTCGTCTCCATGGCCGGAAACGAAGAGTTTCGTCTCCGGCAGTTCTTGTTTTTTTTTTTTTAATTAAAATTTTAATTAATTATTTTATTTAAAATTTTATTTAAAAATTATTTTTAAAATTGGTAACCGTCATTTCAGATAAACAGGTTATTTTGGACCTAATTGCATAATTTTGTGTTATTCAGGGACCCAATTGCATTGTTTTTTAGTTTGATGTCTTAATTGCATTTTCGTGTGCAGTTCGGTGGCCTATTTTAGGGCTGTGCAAACCCGACGAACCCGGCCGATCCGAAATCTGAAACCAACGCATCCGACCCGACCGCCATCCGAAATTCCATATCCGATCCGCAGCTCTATACGACGTCGGATAAAGGAGTTCGGATAGGGTTTGGTTTTTTCCCATCCGACCCGTCCGATTACCAGAAGATTGCTAGGGTTAGGTTTTAGGTGTATGCTAGACGACGTCGTATGAGGTTAGTATATATGTATGTTGAACGCTCTTGTGAGCCAGATGCGCAGCTCTCTAGTCTCTTCTCTTCTCTGAGACTCTCAGCTCTTTTCTCTCGTTCTCTGTTCTCTGACTTCTCTCTACTCCTCTCAAATCTCATCCTCTGAATCTCTCACAGTCTCACCTCTCTCTAGTCTCTACTCTCTGAGAGTCTGACTGTCTGAGACTCTAAGTCTCTACTCTCTACTTTCTCCATCTGAGACTCTGTGGAGTCTTCAATTGTCCAATTGTCCGATTGTCCGGTGGTGGACTGGTGGAAGCCTTTCTCGAGTTGGTGGTGGACCGTGGACTGGTGATTAGAGGCCCTTGTTCTCCGGGGAATATTAAGGGGAAACCAAGTAAAGCACAAACCCTAGTTTTTATTTTTGTGATCTGTTGATTATTTTCTCTCTGCATGTTCAGATGTTCGTATATTTGTGTTAGTCTGTTAGATTATGCTATGTTTTGTTCTATTTTATGATCTATTATGGTGGAAGCACAAACCCTAGTTTTTATTTTTGTGATCTGTTGATTATTTTCTCTCTGCATGTTCAGATGTTCGTATATTTGTGTTAGTCTGTTAGATTATGCTATGTTTTGTTCTATTTTATGATCTATTATGGTGGAAGCACAAACCCTAGTTTTTATTTTTGTGATCTGTTGATTCTTTTCTCTCTGCATGTTCAGATGTCGTATATTTGTGTTAGATTATGCTATGTTCTGTTCTATTTTGTGATCTATTATGGTGGAAGCACAAACCCTAGTTTTGTAGTTGTGATTTGTGTGGACTGTGATATTGTAATCTGTTGAGAAGTTCCAGATTGCATGTCACTTGTCTAGTTGTCTCTAATTTGTGATACTTTTGATAGTTTGATAAGGGTTTATGTGATTGTGATTTCTGTGGACTATGATAAATTGGTAATGTGATATTGTGATCTGTTGAGAAGTTCCAGATTGCATGTCACAGACTCATAGTGTCACTTGTGTATAATTTGTGATATTGTGATCTGTTGAGAAGTTCCAGATTGCATGTCACAGACTCACAGTGTCACTTGTGTATAATTTGTGATACTTTGATAGTTTGATAATTTGTGATACTTTGGTGGAAGCCATTAAATATTTAAATGATAATATTTTCATAAAAGTTAAAGGCATGAATGTGAAATTATCAAGTTTCAAACTTGAAATTTCCATTTACTGGTGGAAGCCATTAACTGAGTCAAGATGGCTTGAGGTTTGCAGATGAGTCAGTTAAAAGGGTGAGGGTTGCAGTGAGATGGGTTAGGAACTCACCTGCTAGGTTGAATAAGTTCAGAGAGCTTGCTGAACTCATTGGGGTGGAAGCCAAATCAGCTTTGCAGCTTGATGTCCCTACAAGGTGGAACATCACCTACATTATGCTCAACACCGCAATTCAATATCAAAGTGTCTTTGACTCATATCATCAAAATGATCCTTCTTTTTCTACTGACTCGGGTTCTGCACCTTCTTTCCTTGATTGGGAGACTGTTGAAAGCTTAATGAAGCTTTTGAAAACTTTTTATGAAATGACAGTGAGAATATCTGGTTCTCTTTATGTCACTTCTAACACATTCTTCTCTGAGATCTCTGATCTAAGTTGCATGCTGGAAGATATAACTAAAGCTGAGAATACTGAAAAGGTAAAACACTTGTGTTTATTTGTGTAATTGTGTATAACTTGCCAAGTTGTATGTGTTTTTAAATGTTTATGCTTTTTGAGTTTCTGTATTTATTAGGCAATGGGCACAAAAATGAAAGACAAGTTTGATAAGTACTGGGGAGATCCAGAAAAAATGAACCATCTCATTTTCTTTGCCAATATTCTGGACTCCAGAGATAAGGAGGAGTATATGCCTCACCAGTTTCTCCAGTTGTATGGAGATGTCAAAGGCAAAGAATGTTTTGCCAAGGTCCAAACTGCAATGGTTGCATTGTATAATGACTATGCAGCTACATACTCTGACAGTTCATCCTCTAACCAACCTGTCCAGTCTCAGCCTACTACTTGTACAGTTGGTAGGCCTGTCTCAAGGATGAAGAGTGAACTTAAAAAAAAAAAAAAAAAAAAAGAGATTAGAGAGTGGTGGTGGAAGCAGTAAGCAGACAGAGCTACAAATATACTTGAGTGAAAATCTGGTTGAGGATGATGAATCTGTGAATTTTGATGTTCTAAAGTGGTGGAAGAGTCATAGTGAGAGATTTCCTATTCTCTCCAAAATGGCTAGAGATGTGCTTGCAGTTCCTATTTCCACAGTTGCATCTGAGAGTGCATTTAGTACAAGTGGAAGGGTGCTTGATGCATTTAGGAGTTCCTTGACTCCTAAAATTGTGGAAGCCCTACTGTGTACCCAAGATTGGTTGAGGTTTCATAATCAGCCAATCACACTTGAGGAAAATTTAGATGAGGTTGAAAGATTGGAGAAAGGTAAATATATATTTCTTAAATCATTTCTTTTTTACTTTTGTAACTTGTAAGTCTAGAACTAACTACTTATACTTAACTGTTTTGCAGAGTTACCCACTGGAGCTGGAACTACTCTACCATCAATGCTGCCATCCATTCCTGTAATGTTTTTTCAGTAATTATTATTTGTTTAACTAATTATTTATCTTTATATGTTATGGTGTTGTACTGTTGTTTGCTGATGGCCTTCACAAGATGAAATTCTAAGAGTCTTAACAGTCTAAGTGGCTTGGCAACTTTCTATAATTATATTATAGAAATGTTGCCCCACTTAGAGTTGAGCAGTATTCACTATTCAATACTGATGTCTCATACTCCTATTACATCCATTATGGATCTCTGGTATTTCTCACATCCTCTGAATTGATCTCTGTTCAGTTTTAATGCATTATTATTTATTATTACTTATTTTTTTGGCAATGATGATGCTTCCACCACTGTCTGTACAAATGGTATAGTGTTGCTATGTTGCTCATGTGCTATTATAACACATTTGAGCAATTTGCCACTATCCTTACTTGAAATGGAAAATTGCAATCTGAGCCTATAAGGCTATTAGCCTAATGCCCCTACAACATAATATTGTTACTTAGTTAGCTGTTTACTACATAGGTTGTCTAATAATCTAATATTGTGTTAAGTTTTCCTATTAACAGGAAGAAGTGTAGAAATGGTGATTGATGATTTGATGTCAGCAGATTTGCTGAAAAGGCCTAGACTGGATTACTGGAATGATTGCTGTCTTGCTGAAGTTTAACTCTTTAAGTGATTAACTTTGAATTTTTGATGTTTTGGAAGTTAAACACTTAAACTTAGATTAATTTTGTATTGGTTTACTTTTTGCAATTTTGTTTGTAAACTTAAATTATTTAGCTCTGCAAACTGTCCATTAAAAGTTGTTGCATGTTTTATTTTGTTAACTTATTAGTTATTACTTATTTTGTTAATAGAAACTTGGTAGATTAGATATTATCATATTAAATTAATCATATTATGTTTTTTCAGTTTTTAATTTTCAATTATTAATGAACTTTTCCAAATCCAAATTAGGTCCGACATCCGATCCGAATAATCCGAAATCCACATAGCATATTCGATAGGGTTTTAGTTTCAAAAAAAAAAAAAACAGATAGAACTTCAAAATTTCAATCCGCAATCCGATCGGATGAACGGAAAAACCATCCGATTCGATCCGATCCGTCGATTGCACAGGCCTAGCCTATTTGACCATTATTCCTATTCTAAATTCATACTAGTAAATTAAAAGAGTAAGTGTTTGAGCAACAGACAAAAACATATGTCTAAATTCAGTTTTTTTTTTTTTTTTTTTTTTTTGGTGAGGTCTAAATTCATAGTAGTACTAGTAATATCCACGTGAAACAGTAATACTCAGTCAATGGACATATCCGCACGTAGAATCGTTGAAGATTCTGTCGGCAGTCGGCGGATACACTTTTCCCATTATTATCATTATTGCGAAAATTATTATTATTATTAGGAAAAATGGCACTTTTTCCCCCTATGTTATATGCTTATAGCACTTTTTCCCCCTGAGTTATTCATGCATCCACATTTGCCCCCTCAATTATTATAAAAGTGGCGGTTTTTCCCCGTGATAATATTAAATAGACATTTTTACCCTTAAATACATATTTTATTTATTTCTCTTGTTCAACAAATTATTGTTTATACGTAGGGACGGCCACGGTTCGGTTCGAACTGAACCGAACACTATAGCAATCAAATAAAAAAAAATTCGGTTATGATTCATAACATAACCCAATATTTGGGTTTCCGTTTATTAAAATTGTGAAGTGGAAAAAAATAGATTCTGAACCGTGAACCAGAGGTTCAAATCGGAACAACTACTAGCAATAGCTTAAAATTAGAATTATAATATTTGCAAATAGTGTATGTTTTTTTCGCATTTATATTGACTCTCACATATAAGTATATATAATCGCGATTTGGTTTTTATTTTGAATCGTTGTTTCACAATTTCGGATCCAATTTGAACTGTTGGTTCAAACATTATTTTAAAATTTTATTTTTTTATTTTTAAAGTATTCTAAATTCAACAATTAATGTATTTTATTTTTTCAAATTGTGGTTATAATTTGTTGGAGAAGTAAAATAAAGGAAATATTTATTTTAAGGGTAAATATGTCCATTTAATATATCAGGGGGGAAAATTGCCACTTAAATAATATAGGGGGAAAAAGTGCTATAAGTATATAACACAGGGGAAAAAAGTGCCATTTTCCCTTATTATTATTATTTCAGTGTTTCACACTTTGACCTGTAAATTATCACACAATGCATGCATGTACTATCATTGGGGAAGATACAATTGCCAGTTAATTTTCACTAAGAAATTATTGACATTTTGTGGGAAAGATTGCACTTTTTTTAGTCTCACTTCATTTAATTTTAGAGTTACATAAAAAAAAAAACAAACAAAAAAAAAAAACAAATTGGATTACAGAATGCAATCTTGATTAACTTAGCATACAAGAATAATTTGCAAATTAAACTCATAAACTAATTCGCAAAAATTAAAGTATATAGCACGATCAACATATAAATATAATGCAAGTATAATTTTTATATTTCGGCATTAGCTCACGCAAATTATATAACCTGCAACGCTATTAGTATAATTTTTATTGTTCTGTCGGGTCGGGGTGTGGGGCCCTTAAGGTTGGGGTTCAACCTTTTGAAAGAATGAAGTCTTAATTTAAAATCATTTTCTACTAAGGATCCGTTTGGAAAACAAGAAAATGACTTCTGAAAAATATTTTCTGAAAAATAATTCATTTTTCAGAAAATATTTTTCATTCTAGTATTTGGTTGTGTTCTGAAAAACAGTCTTGATGTGTTTGGTTCATTTTATGAAAAATGAGTAAAATTGTATAATTAAACAATTTAATTATTTTATTTAAAATATAAAATATTTATACTAATATTAAAAATAATGTTATTAATTAATTTTTTTTTTATAAAAAAACCGATGGTTTCTGCCGGAAACCAAGGCAGTCCAGAAGAACGAGAGCCTTGGTCTGGAAGCCTTCATCGTCGTTTGTCTATGTAGTAGCCTTGGTCTGGAAGCTAGCCCTTATCATCGTTCATTGATGTAGCCTTGGTTCAGAAAATGTAAAGATTTTTCCCCGTCAATGAAAAATGTTTTCCGTTGACTGAAATTTCCAAGCACATCCAAACACTGAAAACTCGAAATATGATTTTCAAAAATCATTTTCTGGATTTCCAAACACGCCCTAATTTGTGGCATCTTCAATTCGTTAGAATATTATGCATTTTATTTGTTAAAAAAATGTTAATATGCACATGAAATACAGATTTTGCGATCATTAGTGATACTCTCAAGTATCAACCTTGTTTTCATAATGGCTTAGTTGTAATAATCTTATATTCGTAAAAAAAAAAAATCAATATAAAATGTCTAACAAAAATAGTTATATTTAATAAATTTAAAAATATTTATACTTAAATTTATTATTAAAACTTTAAAACAAAATGTATATGCTCGGTACGTTTTATGATGGATAGATAAAATTTAAAACATATCACTTAATTATGATAACTATTAAAATTGTATTAAACATACAGTCACAAATTCATGTATTTTGAAATATAATTTGTCTTTTACCTATTAATAAAAGAATCCATGTATTATATAGTTGTACGGTACGGTTCATGTACCGACAAGTGAATGAATGTTTTTGAACGACGTACGACTCCTGTGTACCCTCTTTCGTCCCTTACCTCCAGCTGTAGTACCCACACCACACTCTTCATTTTCTACCTACTTCCACACTACTCCATAATCCATAACAATATACTTCCTTGATTGTTGGGTGGAGGCCGATAAAAGGTCAAATTTCGTACTACGTGGTTAAGTGAAATCGATAAAGGGTTTATAAGATCAAGTTTCGCACTCAACGTCTCAAAAAATATAATGGTGATCTATAAATAAATAAAGTTTGCATTTGTTATTAACTATAACTTTTGATATAGTGATAAGCACTTGATCCAAATAAGTGATATCAGAACTAGGTGGCTGATATTCATAAAAATATACTTCTATGTAAATTTGTGTAATGCCGAATGTATCGGCCACAATCATTTATATAATATATATAATTGTACGTATATGCGTATAATATTTGTTTATTGTTGTTGTTGTTATCTGATAACATAAAAATGTCACTTCTGATTAGTTAATTGTCAAATAACAATATTGTTTATTTAGTTTGATTAAATAATTTATTACACTGTAATAAAGTTAGTAGTATTAATTTTTTTTTTTTTTACTAATCACGTACGTTATATGAGAAAGTATTTTATTTTTATTTTTTTTTGAAAATGAGAAAGTATTTTATTTAGTTTCCAAGAGTTTTATAATATAATTTATCACGTACACCCATATGTGAAAAAAGTAGAATTTGGATAAGGTCAAGTTATATAAGTCAGATCCATTCTTCTCTCTTTCCTTTTTAAAAATTATTATTATTATTATTATTATTATTATTATTATTATTATTATTATTATTATTATTATTATTATTATTATTATTAAATTCTTAAATAATATAATCATAAAAATAAAATATAAAATTTCACAACTGTACTTGTGTACACCCTGCACGTACACAAAATTAAGTTATAATGAGAAAGATGACGATTGTTTATATATTATGGCGGCGTTTGGTTAAGGTATTGAATAAGATATCGAATTTGAATCATAACGAAATATTTAATAATTCAAATATATATGTATTGTTTATTTGTATCAAATATTATGAGTAATGATTTTAATAATATTCAGTTAGACCTGGCAATTCGTGTATACGGGTCGACACAATAACGACACGAATACGATAAGGCTAAACACGGACACGACACGTTATGGTTAACGGGTTCAAATTTTAAATACGAACACGATTTGTTAACGGGTTGACATGATAGACACGTTTTGTTAACAAGTTTCAAGTTGTGTCGACACGATGTGACACGAAATTCGTTTAAACCCGCTATTTTTCATTAATATATTTAAAAAACTAAAATTTAAAGTTAAGTTCTAAAAAAAAAAAAAAAAAAAAAAAAACCTACAGTTCAATCTATTAAAGAAATTTAAAAATATCCAATTCATAACATTCATAAAATGATAAAATAACATCTAAAAATAATAATTAAAGGAGTCCATACTAGTTTTTAGAATAAAATTGAACACAATAAAAATTCAAATTTTAAATTGTTGAAACATCAATAATTGGTGCGTAGGATCTTGGTCTAATGTAGTAAATTCATCATCCTTAGTCATGTTCATAATATCTTTTGTAATCTCATTCATGCCAATGGTTCTTAGCGGGTTATAAACAGGTGGGGTAAACGGGTTCGTGTTAACGGGTTAACACAATAATATTAACGGGTTAAACGAGTTCTTAATAGGTTTAACGGGTTGACCCGTTAAGACACGAAACATAACGAGTTGACCCGTTAAGACATGAAACATAACGGGTTAACCCGTTAACGATCCGGGACACGTTAAGGTTAAACACTAACCCGTTATTTTTGTGTCCGATTTCATGTCATGTTAACCGATCATGTCGATAATTGCCAGGTCTATATTCAGTACAAATTGTACAATATATTGTTATATCGATTTTATTAAAATGATTTTTAATAATGTCCGATACAAAACAGATTATACGTGATTGGAGTGATTTTCGATGAAGGTTTTTGGATGTGCGTCTTTGCTTTGAAAGTTTGAGTTTTAGAGAAAGTTGAGAAAAAAAATGTATATGCCCCGCATTTAAACTCTTATTCCAACTATTTAATCTGTACTACTTACTAGGTCAAATTAACTATTTTTTCTTAGTTTATTTATTTATTTTTTTTTACTCACTTTTAAATATAATTTTTTTTTATTTAATAGTACTTTTAGTGTAGTTTCTAAATGTTAGTATAAGTTGTTATTATTATTATTATTATTATTTGTTTAATATTGTGTGGCTTAGATAGCTTGACTTAGTTTAGCTATTTGATAGGATTAGTTAGAGTTAGATATACTCTGTAATCCTGATGTTACGATCATTAACGAAATTCCTTTTCCAATCTGGCATCAGACTAGGATTTTTCGATCTCTCTAACCTCCACCACAAATTCCCCCCTCCCTTCCCGCACATCAATCGACCATGTCGTCTGGCTCGGATCGCACAGCCACTGACGGCGGAGCTCTGGCGGCCGGCGGTTCCCTCGCCGGGGCTCACCACTATGTCACAATGAAATTAACCTTGAAGAATTACCTCTTCTGGCGTATGCAAATCGTGTCTTTTTTGCGAGGACAAGAGCTCCTGGGCTTTGTCGACGGTACTTCTCCCTGCCCACTGGAGCAGATTGCCGGCACACCGGCCTCAGACGATGCGTCGTCCAGTCAAGCACCAGTCACGCTCAATCCGGCCTACAAGGCCTGGGTGAAACAGGACCAAACTATCATCTCTCTCCTGGTTTCGTCAATGGCGGACGAGACGCTCCACCTGGCTCTCGGGCGGAATACGGCGGCCGAGATTTGGTCCTCCATCACCGGCGCGCTGGGCTCCTCAAGTCAGGCGAGGTACCTGAATTTACTCTCCCAATTTCAGATGCTCCGGCAGGGGAATGCGACCACTGCCGATTACCTTGGACACGCCGGAGTTCTCGTCGAGGCGCTGCTTCAAGCCGGCCGGCCTTTGACACTGATGGAGCAAAACCTTTACATCATCCGCGGACTGCGACCGGAACTCAAGCCCCTTGCCACCGCGTTAACAGCCACTGGAAACCCGGTTTCGATTTCTCACTTGTCTGATTATCTGCAGGCACACGAATTCATTTTGGTTGACGATTATCCCTCCCTGGACAGTGGCGTGGCTCATACTGCGTTGTACTAATACTAAACTTAATATTATGACAAATTGAGTTAAAAATACCTTCAGTCAAACATCATTAATCGAATCAGATACATAAAATGGAACGGAGGGAGTATTTAACAAGGTAACAAGTTGACGACCAAGTGCGACGAAAATTAAGTCAAATTAAATGAATATTTTCAAAGTTGAGAACAAAATGTAACAAAATTGTGCTACTTCAAGGATAAAACAGTATAATTATATAAAGATAAATAATATTTTTTTTTGTGAAATTTAAATTACAAAGATAAATTAATAATATATTGTGAGTAGTATTAGTACTTATTAGTAAAGTTGTTGGTGGGGTATAAGTATAAAGGAATTATGTATGTATGTAAGTAGATGTAGGGGACCGCAAATTATGAATGGCAAAGCGTTGAATTATTCCTGATCAGATCACACGGCTGCAATTAAAGCATCAAGGACAAATAGTAGGTGAAATATGAAACAACGCAAATTATGTGGTGGAAACGTGTTCACTATGTGCATGGTGAAGACATGGGTAAATCCACAACTTTTATGTTGTAGATTCATAATTTCTATGCTGTTGAAATTATGAATCTACAGTACGGTATAAAAATTATGAATCTACAGTACGGTATAGAAATTATGAATCTACAGTATAGAAATTATGAAGATTCATAATTTCTAAGTTATAGATCCATAATTATTATGGTTCTACACCTTAAAAATTATAGATCTATCATGTGTTCATCATGCGCATGGTGAACACAGTTCCACAGCATAACTATTGATGAAACGATGTGGGGGCCTCAACCTCAACAACACAACCCTTTATATTCATCCAAAAGGTTTTAATTTTTTTGCATAAGATTTATTGTTGGCATTCGATTCATAAGATAGACTAATGCCTGTAATGAATAAGACCTATATGTACGTGCATAGACGCAAAATCGAGTAAAGATAACCCGGTTTTACCATATGTCTATGGCGTCGTTCAGCTAGGCCCGTATGTTCTGGTGTGTGGAGGACTCGTAAGATGTGAAATTTCACAAGAATTAAAGAGAGGTAGTAATTTAACAAATTCCCCACCATTGTCAAAAAACACGGTAATTGACAATTTTCAACCAATTTTTTTGAATTGAACAAACACATCATAGACATCAGACTTTTTCTTTAAGGGATTGACAAAAATAATATAATAGTAATAACCATCAATAGATTTTTCAGATGTACCCCAAACATCAGTGTATAGCAATTCAAGCGGATTATTACTAGACAAAGTGTTGTGAGCAAAAGGCAATTTGTGAGACTTATTTAGCAAACAGGAAGAACAATAAAAATTGGAAAAAGAGGTAGTAGGAATATTATTTCGTCTTAGCAGTGCACTGAAAGCTCTGTTGGATGGATGACCAAAAATGTGATGCCAAGACGATAAAGATGGTTTAATGATTGTATTTATTTGTGGAGACGAAGGTAGCCAAGCTCCGTAAACGTCATGCATGTTCCTCCCTTGCATTAGTGGCGCCCCCGTGAGTCGATCCTTCACAAGAAAACAAGAGTAAAAAAATTTCACCGACACATTATTAGTTTTGCACAACTTGGAAATTGAAATTAAACGTTTTTGTAATTTTGGGACATAAAGAACATCAGAGAGGTGTAAACGACAAGTTGGTGTAGGGATATTAGTGTGACCGGTGTGAGTAATTTGAAGAGTTTTACCGTCACCAAGTTGGATCTCATCAGGCCCACCATAATCAGAGACTGACTGCAATAATGAATGTGACGAAGCAGCATGGTGCGAGGCACCAGAATCAAATAACCACTGTTGTGAACCATTATGCGGCACTGCTGTAACATTAAATGTGGCCGACTGTTGACCAAAATTGTTCATGTTTACATTATTATCTCGAAGAAATCGCATAAGCTTCCGACAATCTCTCACTTCACGGCCATAAATGTTTCAAAACCTGCATGTAACATTTTTACGACCCAATTTATTTGCATTAGTACAAGACTGAGTTGGATGGAAACCCGTCGAGCTTGAACCGTTTGTCCCGGCATGTTGATTGTTGAAATTGCGACCGCTAGAGTTGCGGTTGGGCTAATATTGTCGATTTGAAGACTTTTGGGTGGCATTTGCTGTAGCAAGGAGGGAATGTTGTGCCTCAAATTTTTTCTGTAGCTTATGCTCAAAAGCTGTTAAAACATTGGAGTTCAAAAAATGTAATAGGTTATGGACGAATCCGAATATCTTCAACAATGGGTTCAAACTCATCTCCCAATTGGGCTAAGGTGTTCACCACTAAATCTTCCTCACTTACTGGACTTTGTGCAAGGGGAAGTGCATCAGAGATAGGTAGATAGCAAACATATCATCTAAAAATTGTTCTATGGAACGACCATTAATCGGATTGGATGTGTTAGTGTTTTATTTGTGTAGAAAAACCTCAACATATAATTGACAATATTATTATGGCAAATTAAGATAGGGTTTAGCTTGGTGTCTGTTTATTCTTATAGAAGACTGACTGATCAGTACAATCAACAGACGCACTGCTAGATCAAGTCACTGAAGATCTGATAAAGGAAAGTTTTCTAAAAAGCTGGGACGCGGTTATGAGATGACAGTTTTGGAAAGAATATCAGCGGATCAGCGTGAAAGATATGGACCGGATCTTAAAGATTCCATTCTTCACAAAAATTCCTACCATCTACAACCAAAGATATATTTGGAGAGAGTATCCAAATCAAAGAAGTATATATATCCTTATTCGTTCAAGAATTAGGGTGACATTGATTGAAGCCGCAACACTCTATACTAAACAAAATACACATCTCTGTCATGTCTCTTCTCAAGACAATAAGTTCTTGGTAATTATGAAGAAAAACTTGAGAAGTATCAACGTTACTTAAACGATAGGACACGAAGATCACTCAGTTGTGGGAACAACGTGGGACTGCGTCATTGAAGCGGACAACATCAGAGTTAGCTCTCCAATTGAAGGGATTTCATTGGACTTCTGCATGCGTGGCTCTCTGACTTCAACACTCCATTAAACCTTTGTAGACTGGGTACTGACCTTGTGTGGGGCACTTGGGTGAGATTATTGTTTCTCTACCTTTGTACATTGGATTATGATTTAGTGGATTGGACGCCTCGGTGATCGTCCCCCAGATGTAGATACACACTGTATCGAACTGGGTAAACAAACATATGTGTTGATTTACTTTCTGCCTTAGTCTTTCGCTTTAAATTAATCTGCTTTCTATCTGGATGACTGGTCGATTAAGTATCTGAGTTAGTCAGTCCAGTATTCCAGTTGCCAGAAACTAAATCAATATTCTTATATTGAGAATATGCAAAATTACAGGATGCTAATTTTGACTTTAGCGAAACAATCCGAGTGCGACATGGGCTAGCAAAGCTTTCCTTCAAGCGATCCCAAGCTGCTTTTGATGTCAAAGCATAAGAGATAGTTGGTTGAATAGAGCCGGTGCAACTACCGAGGATGGCATTCAAAATAACAAGATCTTGCATGTACCAAGCAAGATAGGCTGGATTCAAAGTGGTTTGAGTAGCATCAACATATTTTGATGGAGCCGTTGTCGTGCCATCGATGTAACCTTCAAGGGCAAGACCAATCAATGCCGATTGGATTGGTTTTTGCCAAACCCAATAATTTGAGGTTGTGAGTCGGATGGAAAAATTGGCAGGAACAATTAATTGAATAATGGGTGTAACAGGAATGGCCATGGAAGTAGAATAAAACCCGAGAGAAGAGGAAAAAAAAATATAGGAACAGATTTTGCTAGAAATTTCTGGCTCTTATGTGAGAATATAATAGATGTGAAAGTTGATAATCTATTACTGAACCCATTGGTGTGGCAATCATGAGTAATTAGTAGAGTATACTTATTAGGTTAGACATAAATCATATAATAATCATCATTCTGTTTGCTTAAAGCTTTGATTTAAAATTTCTAATATGGTTTCTGGTACTGCATAATCATATCATGTTCTTCCTGCATCTTAAATTAGTTGTAGCTTTAACACTTATTTTTTAATTATATTTCCCTCATTTTTGCTTTCTTCAGCAATGGGCTGGGAGCCGTGCATTCTTCCATTAAATATAATTGCTAATATATATATATATATATATATATATATATATATATATATATAGACTATTACAGAAATAACATACAACGTCGAATATATAACGTTGATTTTTTAGTTAACCGACATCAAAACTCAAAACATTAAATAAATTTAAAATTAAGAAAAATAAAACTTTTCACGTCGGTTTCTCATAAAAATCGACGTCGTAAATAATTTTAATAAAAAAAACAAAAAAACACTATACGATCTCGGTTATTTATATAATCAACGTCGTATAGTTTAACTAATTTCTTTTTTATTTTTTTTATAATTGGTTGACGACGTCGGGTTTTTTTAGATTTTTGAGTGGTTGCTTGATTTTGAGATGTTGAGGTGGTGGGCTGGTATGCATTACAAGACAATTAAAAAAAAAAAAATCTTTCTGTTTTTCTTTTTTTCCTAAAACTATTGTATGAGATTTGTTCAAAAGAACAAAAAAAGTTAGCCTTGGTGAAATATTTTAGTATTTGATAAATGGATAAGTAATTATATTGTAAATTAGTTTTTTGGCGGCCTCTTCCACTTACGCACTTAACTTTGCTTGTGAGGAAAGAGATGGAATTTGAAATAGGCAATCAGTACAACATTCATTGTTTTTGAAACATGATTTTAGCTCTGAATTAATGCACGTAGGGTTGGCTTTTTATGTTGAACGCTTTTAATATTCAAATGCATAAATCAAATTTTCAAAAAGAATAACGAAAGTTAGCCAAGTTGCAACTAATTACGGATGCCCTAGGGTCTGATCTAGGGCAAAGTTGAGTTAGTGATAGTAGCTAGGGTTTTAAATGATTGAAAGTTCATATTAATACTATCATTTTTTTAAAAAAAAAATGATATTTAAATGTCATTTTAATTTTATTTTTCTTCTCATGAATTTATAAATATAGTGTAAGGTTAACTGACATCTTTATGTACCTTGTACTTTTATTTTTTATTTAAGATAAAATCAATACTTTTTTTTTTAGAGTTACTGGCTCTATTACATTGTAGTATCTGTTCATATACTTTCTCAACCTACTGAAACACAAAGAACCAATAACGCCTCCACTGAGGCTTGAACTCATAATCTTCCAATTGGAAGTCCAACCCAGATACCATTAGACCACATAGTCCTAGTAAGATAAAATCAATACAGTCTTGAATGACTTTAATTTTACCTCTTTAGACTTGAAAAAGCTCTCCACTTGCATCTTTACTTCTATCTTAAGATTAGACTGTTATAATTTTTTTTTTTTGGTCTTATTTTGAATGGACTTGTCTCTCCTCTGACGTTTGATGCCAGGTAGAGGACATGAACATTCAATTCATGGATTGAGTGAATATAATGATCGTTAACGTCTGAGACAAAGAAGGTTCATTACTTGAGTCGCGAGGGGAAAAGATGTTTCATGTTACACGTGCAATGAAACGGCCAACAAAAACAATGTGCAATGCAAATAAATCCCCTCCCTGCCTTTAACTTGTCTCGTCTCTCTATCACAATCACAAACTCATAATCCCCTACCTACACAACAATTTTTTAATTTCTTGTTTTCAAACAAATTATGAAATTAGAATTAGTTTAGAGTTGAATATAAATGACTACTAAATATCACCTGTAAAAAAAAAAAAAAAAAAAATGCAATCAATAGCTTTAAGACAACATTGGAGTTGAGTAAAATATTAGCGAAATCTCTTATAATTTGGTGTTTACAAGCCAGCCAGCCAGCCAGCCAGCGCATTCATTCCTCAAGAAAACTTGGGAATAGAAGAAGAAATTTAGGAGAAAACAAAAAACATGAGTACAAGAATCCATCCAGACTATACATTACCTTGAAACAAAATCTTTCTATGCAATATAACTACACAAACTAATTTTAAAAGACATCTACAATCTATGGCAGACAGACAGACCCACAAGGGTGGGGGTGGGGAAAGAAAGGAAACATCATCCCTTCCCCAATCAGCCTACGACCCGATGATACTTGAGGAATATGCAGCTAAGTCAGCAAGGGACATGAATAAAATCAAACGACCAGAAATTAAGAAGCGTATTACAAAAAAAATAATAATAGACAAAAGAGAAGGGGAAACTTGTACAAGATAGTACTCCCTCTGCCTTGTTCCCAAGCTCACAACATTTTACATTTTCCTTTCAGCTGAAGAAAGCTTTAAAGCCCCCATTGGCATGGCATGGCATGGCATGTCTTAGATAGCTAGCTGCTTGTACATTGTAAGCTCTAGCTTAATTATATATTTTAACAGGCTTTTCAAATGTGTGACGGTTCTGCAATCACCCAAACATCAAACCAAATCAGACAGCTGTCCAAAGCCCATAAACTAATCTTCGCAAATGACTGGGAAAGCATGCATTACCTGACTAGCTGCATAAGCTCTCTTTGGTGTATTATCAGAGTGCTCCAAACCAAGGTACTGCTCCCATGCACCATATACATCTCGTCTCTGGATAAAAATCAATAATGTGCTATCAGATGTAGTCAACCGTGGTCGCCAAAAAATGAATAGCTAAACATGATGACAAGTCATTTTAAACAAATCTATCAAAGAGGAAACTTTCATCAAGAAAGAGAATACAAACAAAACAAACTGTAACCATCACCTGAAAACGGCTGGATACAATGTCCGCGTCCTGAAGATATTCTGGACGCCCCAGTGATAAAAATGCAAACTTCCACTGTTCATAACACAGTAGAGAAGCTAGGTCAATGATTGGGATTTGAAATATCAAAACCAAAAAGATACGCAGTATACAAGATGAATATGTCCAACAATTATTGGAGTGTAACTTATGCTGCGGAGAGCAAGTATACAGAAGAGATTGTACCTTGGAGAATTCCTCTTCAGGAACCTGCAATTTTTTTTGAATGCGGACCTTAATTTCGGCTAATGTCTCACCTTCATGGATGACCAAAAAGAAAGGCTCACCAAAATTTTGGACTTGCTGTTGGAAAACAATGCAATTTTTTACACAACACAATTTTGAAATGAGAATAAAAAATAAATAAATAAAAAGTAATAATGTTTCCTACCAGTTGGTTCTGAGATGTCTCTTTTGTGAAGTGGTAAACATGAACTAAGCGATCATGAGGACCAATGTTTTTCTCCTCTTCTGGTATCTGATGGAAATAACAACAATAGTACACCATACAAAACAAGCAGAGAAAGATGGCATTGCATGAACGATAGAATATATGGCATGCACTAAAATTCCTAAAGCACATAACCATTGCGCATCAGCAATAACCAGTAATGCTATATAGTAGTAATGAATGGAGAGAAAGCAAAGTGAACAACCATAGATATCTCACCTCCTCAGCACGCAGCGTCCAGTACTGATCATTTATATTCTCAATTTTTTCATTGGGAGGGAAGATCTGCAGATGAGAAAAATCTGATTTCAAACACAAATGGAGAAACATAACGAGATCCAAGATAACTAACTTTATGAGGCAAGACACTAGAAAGTCAATTTCTCATAAAGATTTTTGACAAAATTTGTATTTACACCACAGTGAATTCCTCACCTTATAGATTTTGTGATAGAAAACTTCAAGCAATCTAAGTTCGGCATTAGGATGAGACAACTCTACCTGTTTCACCATACATAATAGCAAATACATAGTCAACCATTATTAAAGGAGCCACCATAGTAAGATAAAATGTATATATGCAGGTATAGGAGTATAACACTAGTACAACCCTTGTGCTTCTTTTTCTTTCATTTATAATAGAAAAAGGAGAAGGGAGGGCAAGACAAAGTACAGAGGTGAGACTGCAGAATACTTGCTTCAGTTTTACACAACAAACCAACTCTAAGTTAGGGTGGAAGGTCAAACTGCTTGCATCTACAATGCTTTAGTAATGAGAACAATTGGGATGGCAGCAATACAAAACAATATTATCCCACTGAAGGAAAAAGAATCTCTCATTAACGGGAATGACAAGAAGAAAATTGCAAAGATACTGACTTCCCTTTACATTTAAAACTTTTCTTTTGAAAATTGATATAATACTGCTGCATACCTTTCCCTTGATTTCATTAAGCACATCTCCTACAGTACTCTGTTTTGGCAATCTAACATTGGTAATTACAACCTGCAAACAACAAAACATTACGATGCTATAGAACGTTTTCTGAGTGAGAAATTAGCTGTTGGACATTTAAGACACACCTCATCCTTTGAGGCATGGTGAAACGCAACTTTGAGTGTCTTGAGACACTGCAACTCTGGTAGAGGAATGTCCAGAACTTCATAATACAAAATATCAGAAATCTACAACAAGAAAGCAAAAAATGTTAACTCATTGTGATCAGGTTTCATGCTAGCTAATAAGGTTGCTACTAACTCATGGGTAAATATAACCTTGCAAACCACAAACCCAGCAAGATTAGTGCCCTAATTATTATTCCTCTATTGGCAAAGATCATTTCAAGTCATACTCACCTGATTGTAGTGGACTAGCATGTCAACCAAATGATCAACAGATCGGTATTTGATAGGATTAGGCTTGGGTTGCTGAGAATAGCAGTTGTGTGGGGTAAGTCTAATTTTGGAGGGATCATTTAAACCAAGGCGTTGAGCTACTCTCTCCACAACATCATCATAAGTATGATTTTTTGCTCTGAAAATTAATGATTAAAAATTGGTTAAAACTCTTATAAGCAAATAAATACCTCACTGTCAATCTAGAAGAATGATAGAAATGTACTCACAACTCCAGACAAAAATCATCCTCCTTGGGTCTCTCCAAAGACCGAAAATGGACGAGCTGTAAACATGAAATTTGAGAGAATGGCATTGTAAGTTCTGTTTTGCCAATTTTAACTTTCAAAAGCTACCAAAACTTCAAAAAGGGAGGGACTCCAATCACATTTTCAGCATTGGGCTTTACCATTTCAAAATTCATATCAGTTCCCTAGCATTATACAACTTCGTTTATTTTCAAGGTCAGTTCTTCATTAGGGATGGACACATGCTGGGATTGCTGGGGCTATGATCATTTAGGAAGCTGTTATGATTAAAGAAGTATTATTTTACTAAAATTACATTACATAGTTTAGATATTAAGAAACTACTAAATAGTTGTTTAGCCTATTACTTAATTTAGTTATTTAGAAGCTACTAAATAATTATTTAGTTTATTAATCTTAGTCTTCGAATTAGTTTAGCCAATTTAGTTATTTGGAAACTACCAAATAATTAATTATGCTTAGTTTAGGAATCCTTGTAATCAGCCCTATCTGGAAGAATGAAAAAGCAGAAACTTAATCCCAAAGAAGGGACTAAGGGAGTTTTGGGTCTCAAGCAAACCCAGCGTTTCCTTTTTCTTTTCATTCGTTTCTTTGGTGTTTTTCTTGCCCATGGCATGAGCATATAACAAGGGAACACAGATATTTAAAAAATATTAATGCCCAGTTTCCCATACAAACACAAAATAAGCATCCATCATGCACCATTTCCCAATGAGCATCTGTAATATTATTGGAAACAAAGGCCCAATGTGTAAGGCTCACAAATTATGTAGGCACTAGGCTATGGAGAATAAAGACCACATAGATGACAATATTTCTAGAGGTTAACTTATGACCAAATAGTCAACAGCTGAGCACTTGGTTACCACAAGAAAGCCCAACCATCTACTAAATTATTAAAAACATTAGAACAAATAAGATAAGCAAATCACATTTATGCATGGGCAGCATGGAAATAACTAGATCTAAATAATACAAAAGCCGAGATATCAATACCTGGCGATTTTTCACATATTCCAAAAATGAAGGAACATCTGGATATCTGAGTTGCTCCTCAATTTCAGGGGAAGGTCTCTTTTGAAAGCAAATAATATCACCATCTTCAATCTGTCATAAGAATAAAGAATCTAAAGATCAAAATGTGGAGTTAACCCAAGGTTAAAAAGGTCCCAAGGAAAAGCAATGAACTAAAGTGCAGACCTGGCTGATCCGAAATGAAGCCCTTTTGTCAAGACGTTCACACATGACAGAAGGCTCGAATTTGATTTCCTAACAGAAGATCAGAAACAAATAAATAAAGAATAAAGGTATAAATGAGTATTTCAGATGCCGAATGTATACTATGCATCAAGTACCTTATTTTAACAAGTAAATGATCACAACAATACAAGAAAAGGTACTGATAGCACAAACCTCAAATAGTTCAATTTCCTGATCAGGAGCAAACCCAGCCAGTTCATTCAGCTTTGTTAATATCTCAATTGGTTTACCAATACTCTTCACAAAAAGCCGACCAACAAAACTAAAAAACAAAATAAATCAAACTTTAAAGAAAAATAAACAAACAAAAATCCTCCTGCTAAAAATAATTGAGAAGCTTTTTATCTTAAAGGGAGCAACTTACCGAAGTTGTTCTTTTTCAGGATCATAAAGCTTAAAGAAAAGAAGTATCTCTTCTTTACTTTTGTCAGGTGGAGGAATGGGATGCAGATCCTTTTTTTTTTTTTTTTTTTTTTTTTTGTAACAAATAACAGAAACAAAAGCAGCAACACAGTCAACATTAATACCATTGCCCAGTGAAAAGAAAATGATAAATTGTCTTCAAGATGACCTAGAAATTTACCGGCCCAAATTCTACTTCCAAGAATAATTTAAGCTCTGCATTATTGGTCTTGTTGGAAACTTCTCTCAGCTGCCCAACCTGCACTTGCAAAATACATACGATGAAATATTACAAAGCTTACCATTTAGTTGCAAGAGACATAATATATTATAGCTTGCCACCGTCTATTTATCACTGAATATTTTGTTTGACTTCGGATATGACAATTATGGTAAAATACTGGCTTGGTACTAATGTGTTTCATTAAAAATATGTTTTTGCACAAGTAGGCACAAAAAATAATAGGATATCGTATTTTTATGTTGTTTAGATGTTGAATTATTGGGAAGTGTGGTAATGAGCCCAATCCTTTCGCTACCTGTCAATGTAAACCAAGTGGTTGACAGCTGTCAGCTTAGAACAAAAGCTTGCCCAGCTTAGAAAATAAAGCTATAAAATAATACACAAAATAGCTAGATAAACCTTTGATTCCAAACATGAAACATCAAGAAAATATCTTCTCTTTTGGCCAGTGTAAACTATTTTTACAATAGCCACAAAGTAGCTACTATTGTATTCACAAAAGACAATTACCTTACATACATTGCACAGATGTCATCCAAACAACAAAAGTCAACAGCGAAGGATTATGTAGAACAAATTGGATCAATTCAAATAAATTTATTTAAAACAAAAAAAAAAAAACAAAAAAAAAAAAAAAAAAAAAACAGGGAAACTCACTGATTGTAACTCCTCTTGTGGAGTCAAAGGGCGATTTGGGCGATATGTGTGGTTTTGTCGCTTTGCCCATATCCAAAACCGCTGAAACTGTACAGGTATACCAAGCTCTTTGGCAACCTCTTCCTGCATTTTTCATGGATAAGTTAGCCAAGTTCCAAAAGCTATTCAAGTTCAAGCCTCTCCAAAAATAAATTAAAGATGGAGACATGTTAGGCATTCCCCGATGTAACCAAAAGAAAAGGGTACACACAAAAAGGACTTTGAATTTATTCAAAGGAATTTGATGCCCAACAAATTTTGTTCCAAACAAGCCAAAGCAAACAGAGAGGAGAAAGAAATCATGCATTGTTTCCCTCTCTCTGGTTCAGATTCCAAACTTAGCCAATTTAGCTAGAACATTGACTACACATACACACAAAGAAAGCTCATACTTGCCAAAATCCATATAACATTGCCAACAAAAAAGAAAATGGAATTCATAATATATTTATTTAACTTTGTTCATTTTATCATTTAACAACCAACTGGTATTACTATGAAAGATTAATATATACATCTATCTTGGATTTTGTACGTACAGTTCTTGAGTGGGCCATCACATCTAGCTACTCAATTCACATTTTGCATGTGTTTGGTTGCTTTAATTTAATGGAGGAAATATATGAATTAGGTTAAAAGGCATCTGTTTTTAAAATATACTGTATGAATTTAGGAAAACAAAGATGAAACAGTACCTTGAAAAGGTTAAAAGGCATCTGTTTCTGAATCCGGAAGCTATGAACTTTGTCATGATCAACGAGATCAAAATATATCTCCTTACCAATCTGTTCTCTTAGATCCTCATCACGGGCAACCTACATGTATTAGTGGCTTTAATGAACATTTTTGGGGAAACAATATCAATGTCATTTAAATTATATCAATTTTAAGAAAACCTTGATAATAGTATAAAGGTGGGCCTGTGCTTTATATCGTCTCTTATCCTCCTTCTCTTCTTGCTCTTTCTTCAACCTTATCTGGAATAAGAACACAACCATTATTAACCGAAGTTCATACAAAAATAATTAATCTACTTCCAAGTATGAAATAACATAACCTACCCTAAGGTGTTCTGCTATATCATGCTCATCCACATCACAAATTATCTTATCCTTGTCACTCTCACGTATATAAACAAGCATGTAAGCATTTGAGTATTTTGTAAATTTGAATGGAGTGTTGTTGAAGCCTGGATTTGTCTGTGGCAACTATTTCACATAGCAAAGAACAAGTCAGAAATCAGAATGGAAAATAAGCAGGATAAATTTCTTTTTTGACAAGTAATAAAAAAGCAGGATAACTGCTTTTATTAATAATGTTACCTCCTCCTCACCACCATACTGCTCCTCTAATGCCCTCTTAATATCTTCTTTGGTGACCCGTTCATCATCAAATTTATACCTATAAGATAATCAAATGGTCAGATTTGAATATTTGATGATTAGAAAACTCAAGAAAACTTGCTTCAGATTTTAATAGCTAACAATTATTCACATACATCAAATAGATAAGGATTGTCATAGAGAAGAGGTACACATACAGATGAAATATGAGGCGTTATAGAAGATGGAATAGTACAAAAGCAAGCATTATTAAAATCATTAAAACATGTGCAGCACTAAAATCAGACAAATTTGACGCATAATTATAGTCTTCATTACATACATAGACAAACCAATACTTGAGTGGCAGAGCGGAAAAGTAAAGGAAATTTCAGGAATATGATGCGCACCATTGATCAGAGAGTGTAGGCCTGATGAAAGCATAATAGTGTCCACCATGCACGCCACCACTATGAACTAAGACACTGTCAAATGAAAAAAAGATTGATGGGCTGTGCATCTCAAGAACAAATATTAACAGCTCAAGGAAAAAAAAAAAAGTTTGATGAGTTTGTGTGAGCAGATAGAGAAAGAGAGAAGGGATAAGGCCAGGGAGGCAAACAAACCTGTGAAGCGTATAGAGGTTGCGAACACTCCTATCTGCTTCTGGAGACAAATATTTGCCATTTTCTCTATCAAGATCAAGCTCCAGAGGGAATTCATAGCGGTCATTTATCTGCAATTAGCATCACAATAACTCAGTAACACATTTGAATGAAACCATTAGGAGGTGGCAGGATAACAAACTTCAATTATATGTGAAAAATCCAAGTGAATCATTCAAGCAAGCATAACAAGTTTGAATTACTTTTCATAGTAGTTTCCTATTTAAGAGGTTGATTGGTTCCAAAATTTGTTAATGCACTCACTAATTCAATCCCAAAAACTGGGAATGTTCAAACATAATCCAAATTTGTTACCCCCCCCCCCCCCCCCCCCCACCTTTTTTTCTGGTTGTTTGGGGAAAGGGCTGAAGGGAGAGCTGGAGGAGGGATTGTAAACTTCCTGAATCCCAAGAACCAAGTCACCCCTAGGATTCCCACTACTCTAACAGGTTAAGTTGTCAGCCATTTCTTAAGTTGGACCCCTGTACTTTATTCCTAGAATTTTCCTCCTCACTCTGTTCAAAACTTGCAAATGACCATAAATCATAGTCTATATCCCACCCAATTCCCCATTGTTTCAGCCAGAAAACAAGTCCCAATCAGTAATAAACAACCCCGAATCATCTCATTCTTTAGCTGCAAAACTGCAAGCCAAGTTGACCCCAAATTGGTACTGCATCACTGTCCTGCTTCCTACTGCAGAACAGAGTGAACAAGGCATAAATTATGATCAATCTCATCTCTTATGCATATGCATGATGCAGTAAGCATCAACTATACTTCAATAGATTGCATATACTCTTGGTGATTATTAGGGCATCCCCATCAATGCATCTTTCTTGGTTTTTTGCAGAACAAAAATCACCAAATGGGTTTTTAACTAATATGGGGGAGGGTTTTTTGGTTGGTTTTTCTATCCTGCAAGTTTAGTTTTTTTATGGGCCCCTTTGCTGAGAGAAATGGAGAAGGCACGCTGCCTGAGCCGCGCGTTTGGGCTACATCCGCCCCCAGCTGGGCGCATGCAGTACACGTGCCAGCTGGGTGCGTGATTGCTCAGTGTTATGTTTTTTTTTGTCAGCTTTCTGTTTTTTTTTTTCTCTTCCCTCCTACTTGGACATGTAAAAACCAAGAAAAATCTCCTACTATTGGTGATGCTCTTAAAAAAATAATTAAAATACTACACGAGAAATAGAAGATTTAAGCACTACTATTTGATGTTATAGCAAGTAACCTAACCAATTTAACTGCAAAGGTAAATTACAAATAATTTCTTGTCATAGCAATAATAAGTTACCATAGTCTATAGGTTTCCTTGAACAAATTAAAATGATGGGCTACACCAAATAACATTACTGAATATGTATTGGAAAATGAACAAATAACAAAATTTCCTAATATCAACCTTAACCATTGTATCTCGCATGAAATCATATTCAAAACGCTTCAGCTGAAGCTGCAGAACTGGAGGGAAATCAATAAATAGTACACCCTTTTTAGCATCCTGAAAACAGAGTGGAAATAATCAATATTTCTGTGAACATGGAAGAAATTAATCAGTGAATACAAGTTGGAAAAGATGTGGAAATATAAATAGAACAGAAAATAATTTGATTTCTGCATGGAAAATGGCAATACCATTCTTTCAATTCAAGACATCTAACCACCCATAAGAATAATTCAATTTCTGATATTGTTACCTCTCAAGAACTATTGAAAAAATTAAAATGTTTCTAAATGATTCTAGGCAATAACAAGCTCATAATTATTTTTATAGCTATTACTGACCTGTAAACCATGTTCTTCAGCATGGTACTTGTTATCACCTTCAAGACGTTCAACTTCAACATATTTGTCAAAAGAAGCATAGACATCCCGACAGCCTTTAACATCAAGCTGAAGATCTACAAGAATGGACAATAAAGTTCAGTACATCGCAAGTATCAAAGATTTCATGATCAACTTGAGAAACAAAACGCAATACCATAAAATGATTCTTTTCTTGTTGATTTGAAGTCCACATTTATGCATTCTATGTAATTCATATGGTGCCCTTCAAATAACTTCTGTATTGTCCCTTCTACAACGGTACCCTGGACCACCAAATCCATTGGTAAAATGTTTGACCAGATGTATGTCGATTATGATCGTATTTTTATTTAATAAAATAAAGGTCATGCCTTCATCTTGTCTTCAAGCTTTTCACACAACACCCTGTTAAGTTCTTGCACATCATGCTGCATGAATGAATCATACGTGTCCCATCCAAATGATTTTGTCAGTTCTTTTGTAGCCACACTGGTATCACTATACTGGAGCTTGTAAAACAACCTCTGCAGAGCCAAAGGAATGCTCCCAGATGGCATATCATTCTCTGTAGTTGGCATGTGATACACAGCCTGATAGAACACAATCACAAATGAGAAGCATTCTAATCCAGAATATCAATAGGAAAATGAAATTTAAACTGATTAATAATTAAGATCACATTATGACCTTCCGAAAGTAGGGAATATGGTAAAGAGTTTGCAGGAGAGAATTCATGTAACAAGTTGCTCCCTGGTTCTTAAGCCCTACGTAACCTGTCTCCTTCTTTGAGTCATATGACCAATAATCAATGACCTTCCTTACAGCAACATCAGCTTCAATTACAACAGTATCGCTCACAAGGTATCCCTTGCCAGGGTCATAAAGCTCACTAAGAAGCATGAACGATGTAAAACCCCAATCACTTTCCCTTTGGTTGAATTGGTGTTGCGTCTCTGCAAAGTCATAATAACACCATCCTAAATAAAGTATGATGGAAAAATCCAAGTGACCATTTAAATATCTATACAAGATGGTGACACAAAGGAGATCTATTCATTTTCCTTGCACGCTTATTAACTTATTATCCTAATCAAGCTTCTAAGATCAAATAACAGTACAAAGTACTAATTGATGTTAACAATATGGTCTCTTGAAATTCAGTGGTAAAGCTTCCTTCAGAGCTGCAAAAACTAGTAATTCTCTGTCAATGAGCAGCTACCATAACTTTTGTACCCCACTATTGGATTGATTCCAATTACCTTGTTTGTTTGTCTACTTTTGCATTCAAATATTTTAGTAAATGACAAAAGTCATCATCTTCCCCCTCTCCAACTTTTGGACTTCTGAATCAAAAATAGAGATACGAAAGGAAAAATAAATAAATAAATAAATAAAATGCTATTTTCCATGTGTAATGTGTTGGTTGTGGAATTTGAATATGTTTGTGTGAGTATTATTTTCATTTCTTTACTTATTTTTACTCCAATTCTCATTTATTACCAAACAAAGAGACTATTTTACAAAGTCATTCCAATTACTCAGTACTTGATTCTAACCATAGGGATAGCAATTTCAATCTGATCTGCCAGTATTCACACAAAGAAGCCCAGCATAGATCCGGTTCAGGTTTCGTATACAAAACCAGCATAGAACCCCACCAAACTCACCCCGTTTTATATATATATATATATATATATATATATATTGTGTGCGTGTGTGTGTATTGTAGTTATTTCTAAAATTTTACAAGAATTATAACTCACCTTAAATTTTAATTTTTCATTTCTAAATAAATAAGTTTATTTGAAAAAATGAACAATTTAGTTATTATATTTTAATATTTTTATTATTTTATATTTTAATATAACTAGTGAATTTTATTATACATATAAATAGTTTAAATACTATTGCTTTTAAAAAAATATATTAATAAGATTTAAAAAAAAAAAAAAAAAAAAAAAAAAAAAAAAAAAAAGTGATGGGTATCCACATCAAATGGGGTGGGGGTGGGTTTTGAAAAGGTACACCCACTGCAGGTCAAGGGTGGGGTGGGGGTAGGTAAAGAAAGTATAAGGTGGGTCAGGTAGTGGATGTAGTCGCTCCCAACCCATTGCCATCCCTACTGACCAAACACCTCCTGAATTTATCATACCCAATATAATGATTGCATGCAGATCAGACCTTATTCTGCAAAGAAAAGAATTTACATGAATTGCACCTGCATGGACACTTAGCAGTATACCATGCTTAAGCAACAAGTTATAATAAAAAAAGTTGTGCTCATCATCATCTCAGTTCATGAAACTATTAGGGTTCAAATGTTTAACCACAAAAATGCAAATGAGATTTCAAGGAAACCAGGACCTTGTCACAGTAGTCAGTTTTGATCTTTTATTTTATGGTTATTATCCTAGTCTTCTTACAAGCTACATCAAGAAGCAAAGATGGGAAGCAACAACATTCAAATGTTAATATGGAGTTTAAATTTAGGGAAAGTCAAATGATAGATCTTATCCACCCTTATCCAACAATCCAACACAAGACTCAAAGTTCTTTTCCTCCAAGCCTCTATTATGTTTTAAATAGTATTTCCAAATATGTGATAGTTACTATATAAAATATGATTAGTGTATCACCAAGAAGATAATAGAAATACAGAAACAACCCAAGGCAGAGGCACAAATAACAAATATTTCTTATGATAGAATAAAGTTTTAGGAAAAGACAAATGATAAATCTTATCTAACCTCATCCAACTATCCAAGAGGAGCACCAAAAGTACTCTTTCCCACCATGCCTATGATGTTATTTTATTAGTATAGGTCAGAAGTCGCAGAATCATGATCATTAGGTAGAAACAAGAGAAAATGACTATCAGTACACTTTTAATCCATTGGTATTAAAAATTTAAAATATACTCCATCTGTGTGTGTGTGTATCTAGGGTCAGATATAATTAGTTTCTTCCAGAATTAACTGATAGTAAAACTTTTGGCAGCACAATCCAGGTGCTTTTTTATTAGTAAACAGTTGGATGCACTCATCTAAAAAAGATTTTAGTTTCTTGGACAATAGCCACAGAAACAGTAGTGCTCAAGTACAATAGTTATTAATCTGAATGTATAATAAAAATACTTCGTACAAAGAATCATTACTTTAAGGAAATCAGGAAAATATGCACTCGAGAAAATATTTTCATTATATGCATTAAAAAATATAAACACAGAAACCAAGGAAGATAGAGCCTGGAGGGGTATGCAAGAATAGTCTCTTCCTGTGGGACAAAAGGCCTAGTAGTAAACATGAAAACACAAGCAGTCTTCCTAGAACATAAATACAAGCATATACTTGTACCCTAAACTTTAACAAAAAATTAATTAGAGACAATCTAATTACAGAAGAAGTAATGGAGGCAAACACTAGACAATACCCTTTTTAACAGTATACTTGGGATTAATTTGATTCACAACAGCTAAGCTGAACTGGGCATATCTATTCCACCCATATGGTAAAGTAGCTGAATCTGCCACATCCAAATACATTGACAAGCATTCCACATTGTTTCCTTTTGGAAATATTAGCACCCGCCTGCAAGAACCAATGTCAGCCACTAATCACCCAATTCTCTAACACAGCAAATGACCAGAACAAAGTGATCATCACTTCTTACCATTTATAACCACCTACAGTAAAAACCTCTGAGTATAGCTTCTTCACATTTAACCTAGAAAAATTTTCAATTGTCCATGTGAAGCGAGAAGCCTGTGGCTCATCTACTGCTTGGTTTTCCACCGCATTAGCACTCTCTGTTGGTGTAACTGTTAATTAAATCAACCAATAGAAAATCAAACTTAATCTAAGACACCAGTGCATGTGCACAGAAAGAGACATCAATTGGGAGTGTTAAGAGAACAACCTTCCATGGGCTGAGGACCTTCCACTAGTGGCTGAGGACCCTCCACTACATCAGAGTGCGGCACAAGCATCTCCTCTTCCTGCTGCTAGAGTTTTTAAGAAAGCAAAAATTCAGAAAGGATCGCAACTTTAAGCCAGAGGCAATAAAACGAAGATGAGACCACATGACCAGGTGTGATCCAGTAAAAACCCTAGCCCAAACTGATATATCAAAACTCATTTCGATTCTCGAAGACGTTAAATCCACTTGAGAAGCCGAATCATCACCTCCCTCACCAAAACCCTAGCATGATCAATGTCCTCCCCACACCCCACCCCCAATTGTGCGCATGTATACTTATACGTATCGACCTGAACAAGCAGGTGCTTACCATTCTAGGTATTACGAAATGAAAGACAAATTAAGGGCGGCAGAAGAGTGGAGAGAGAGAGACTCACATCCAACGGTTGATGATTCAGCATGGTCATAACGGAAGAGAAATTGAGGGTCCGATCAACAATTGAAAGGGATAGCAAGAGGAGGCTCTCCGGTGAAGAGAGAAGCGAGTTGAGGTGGAGAGAGAGAAAGAAGACTCTGGGTTTCTGAGTGTGTCGATGGCGGGGATATGCTGGGGATTATGGAAAAGGATGAGGGTAGATTAGGGGAAGGGAAACTTGTTCGGGAGTGAGGGGCTAAGAGGTACGCTATTGTAAATTGTAATCCCGTTTTACGCAACGCGATTAGAAGTAGCGAATGAGGGTATGAAACGTAAAATGGCACGAGGAGTGACTACACTACGCCTTCTGTTTCTTGGGGAAACTTGCCGTTCTCAAAACGCAAGAAACTGTTTTCTAAGGCTCCTTTTCAAGACTAAACAGCGGTAAGGGCTGAGATTTTTTAGATGTTTTGTAAGTGTGAGTAGGAAAAAAGGGATGGAGGAAATAAAAATAAGAAAAAAATAATAAAATAAAGTTGATTAAAAAAAGAAAAAAGTCTAAACAGCGACAGAAACGCGTGTAGTGCATGCACCCGATGGGCACAGTGGTGACAGCAACGCCTGTGCGGCGCGAATGTCAAGGCTGAATAGTGGGTCCCACATTTCTGCAAAAATCCCTTCTTTGCGAATAGGGATGTTAACGAATCGAACATAAACGAACGAAGGTTGTTCGTGTTCGTTTGTTAAGAATTTTGGAATTTTTGTGTTCGTGTTCGTTTGTTAAGGTTTTTGAAAATCATGTTCGTGTTCGTTTGTTAAGCGTTCATTAGTGTTTGTTAACGTTCGCGAACATGTTCACGAACGTGTTCATTTACGTTAACGAACACGCTCGCGAACGTGTTTGTCAACATTCGCGAACACGTTCATGAACGTGTTCGTTAATGTTAACAAACATTTTCACAAACATGTTCGTTAACAAACACGTTCACGAACATGTTGGTTTACGTTCATGAGCACGTTCGTGAACTTTTAATAACCAAACACCTACACTCGTTCATGATCACAATTCGTTCGTGAACAAGAAATAATCTACGCTCATGTTCGCGAACATTATTAAACGAACACTAAACGAGATTGTTCACGAACATTATTAAACGAACACAAACGAGCTTGTTCACGAACATTATTAAATGAACACAAACGAGGTTGTTCACGATCTCTTAGCAAACGAGCATACAACTGTTCAAGCTCTGTTCATTTATTAACCGAGCTCTAATTTTTGTTTGTTAATGGATCGTTTACCTTAATAAACGAACATAAACGAACGCTTACCGAACACGAACACGAGTAGTTTGCCGAAAGCTCTGTTCGCTAACACCCCTGATAGTGTAAATACGGTGCTACGTATTATACTACTAGGTTGTGTACTCTCGGAGGGCAGGATAGAAAGGTAGCAGGTCGGCAAGTTATCCCTTTATCTAGAAGTCTCCAAAAGTCCCCCCTACCCGCAATAAATGCGGGTATTTATAGGGACAAGGAGGCGGTTTCCAAACTCCCGGCATGTTGGACACGTGGTTTCCATGCAATTGAGGGCGTTCTAACCGAGAAAACCCCTACGCGTGGCATTCTACAACGAAGGAAACCCTACACGTGTTTGTGGTCGGGGTAGAGTGCAGGCTTTTAGCCGACCGACTGTTTATCGCTCGGTACCGGTCGGTTCCTGGTACTGACGTGTAAGCATATTAGAACCGACCGCTAAACTTGATACTCTACTCGAGGGACAAAACTAGATATTTGACTACCAAGAGCCCCCTAGCCCGTGTTCCTGACGAAAGCTTTTTGAAAAAGGGCTCGGGCTCAAACGAATACTTGGAAGGGGTCGGGATTATAGTCACGTTATTAGTGTCGCCTCCGATTCCATACGGTGCAGGCTCACCGTAAGGTTTTCCAATCGATCAATCGAGAACATAGGGACACATTTCTCCATCGCTCAATTATCCTAGGGATCCGCACCAGACTTCTGAAACACGTTCGCTTTTCTCGCCATCTCGAAGGCCTATATAAACCCTCTCGCAAGACTTCATTCATGCGTCTTCTCTTGCTCTTGCGGTCGGGCACCTCCGAGCTATCTTTTCAGCTGTACTTGGACATCTCCAAAGATTTTTCACTCAAAGGCTTAGGCAACCGGTAAGCTTCTTCAACTGTCGCTTTGTTTTGTTTTTCCTTTATATGCTAAACTTAATGTGCCCTGCGGCACGCTCGCCCGGGGTAAAAGCTACCCGGGTTTACGCTAAATACCCCTTATCCTCTTTGAAGGATACATGACTAGCTCCGACAGTGAAAACCCCTCGAACGCTGATTACGACGATGAGGTAGAGGAGTTTACCGACCGCACAGACACCGACGAGCTCGAGGTTGAGAACGGTCGGATAAGGTTGAAGCTTCTCGTAGTGGTGATGCCGCTACTCGGGAAGAACAAACGGCTAAGTCTATGGAGGAGCGACTAAGAGAAACAGAGGGTGACACTGTAACACCCCACTTTTCTTAATCTTAATTACAATTCTAAAACCACAATTAATACAAACTAAGCAGCGGATAAACAACTTAATAAGTAAACTAGTGGAATGTCACCGCCACAACCACCACTCCATGGTGATTGCACATGCTAAGGATGGAACTAAAACAATAAACCCAAACTAACATTCATATTACTTAATTAAGGGTGTGTTTGGAAACCCGAAAAATGATTTCCATATTACTTAATTAAGGGTGTGTTTGGAAACCCGAAAAATGATTTCTGGAAATCATTTTTCGGGTTTCTGGTGTTTGGCTAGGCAAAGAAAAGAGAAGTCAACGGAAAATAACTCAACTTTTACGGAAAATGACTTCCCCTTTTTTTTGGGGGAAGTCATTTTCCGCCGTTGTTTCCTCTGGCCAGAAGCTCGCCTCCATCAACACTTCTCTCCTCTGGTCATAAGCTAGCCTCCATCAACACCAAACTCCACCAACAAATCTCCGAATCTAACAGATCTAGACGAAGTTCTCTCCTCTTCCCTTCGTTCTCTCCTCTGGCCAGAAGCTCGCCTCCATCAACATCAAACTCCACCAACAAATCTCCAAATTTAACAGATCTAGACGAAAACCCACGGCGGAGGAAGTCTCCACACTGGTTTCCGATGCGGAAATCAGTGCCTCTGGTTTCCGCATCGGAAACAGAGAAATGGTTTCCGCAGCCGGAAACCAAAGCCACTGGTTTCCGGCTGTGGAAACCAGAGAATATAGCTAATACTCCGTATGATTTTGGTTCAAAAAACAAAAAGCAAATTTCGATTTTGTTTTTTTTTTTTTTTAATTTGATTTTTGGACATTAGATATAACTAAGCAAATTGGAGTATTGAAGTTGAATATTTCATTTTCCTATTCATTTTCTGGAAAATGAACCAAACACACAAAGACTATTTTCCGTTTTGCAGCCAAACACCAGAAAAGAAAATGTTTCCAGGAAAATGACTCATTTTCCAGAAGTCATTTCCCAACTGCTTTCCAAACGGACCCTAAATGTCGTAAGGGGAAAAATGCCCCGAAGTATAACATCAAGCATAAACATCAAAGTCTACAAATCCATCAAAATAAACATCATGACAATACTAAGAGTTTAGACTACTAGATCTACTAAGCTAGTCTAACTCGATCATCTCTCAACGCTAGGCCCACCTGAAAGGGGTTTTTCAAAACAACACATAGACAAGTAGGAAAACACCCGTTAGCACGAAGCTAAGTATAACCACACTCAACCCTGTAAAGTACTACAATATATACTTTGGAAAAACATTTGTTCACAAACTCAATCAAGCAATCTCAACACTTAGCCAACTTTAGATACATCACAGACTTTCTATATGCTTGCAACCTATAATATCAACAAGCATGCTTCAAATATAAATAACTCATCAACATAAATATACCAACACATATTTCTCATAACAAATCTCATCATAACTAACTCAAGCTATCAGTCAAATTCATACTAACAACCAATACAAAATTATTTTCATGTTTTCAAGTTCTCATCATGCAAACTGGATATGTAAGACATCAAAATGCAACTAAAGCAATCATGCTCGATATACAATCTCGGTTAATCATTCTCATATGCAATCTAGTGCAAAACTATACTCAAATGCAATCTCGTGCAAACATTCTCATTATGAAATCTCGTGCAAACATTCTCATTATGCAATCTCGTGCAAACATTCTCATTATGCAATCTCGTGCAAACATTCTCATTATGCAATCTCGTACAATACTATAAGGAGTTAATACCATCTAAGGTCCTCCGAGTATAGTGGTTTTGTCGCGTTTAGTCCTAAGCTTTCAAATTGACCATTTGTGGTCCTTCGACTTTCAAATTTAACCATTCGTGGTCCAAGTTCACCACCCATGGTCCTTCAAGTTTCGAAATATAACCAGTCGCGGTCCTCTTGAAAGGACCATGGTTGGTTAAAATTTAATAGTTGAAGGACCATGGGTGGTTAACTTGGACCACGAATGGTTAAATTTGAAAGTCGAAGGACCACAGATGGTCAATTTGAAAGTTTAGGACTAAACGTGGCAAAACCACTATACTCGGAGGACCTCAGATGGTATTAACTCATACTATAAGTATACTCATACACTCGTTTGTAAAATATAATACTTTTCTGTGGAGTTTTCTTAGAGTCACAATGGCTCGCTTTCTTTCTTGCTCAAACTTTCTCATACTTTATCGTTTCTCTTCTTGTGCGAGGCAGGTACTTCGCCGCAGCGAAGCCTAGCGTACGGTGCAATCTCGTGCATCTGCCACATCCGTAGCTACGGAACCTCTAACTCATGGGGAGGTAGGTCTTCACGAATCGTGAATGGACCTAACCGGCTCGGCAATCTAGCCGGCCACATACTCAACTCGCCCACAAAACCACTCTCTTGGTTCTTTATCTTTCTTTCTTGCTTTCTCTGTGGAATCAGGTATCGTACTTTTAGTGTGCACACCCCCTAACCAGGATTCCAAGCCTGGCAGGCAGTCTCCAACATCGTAACGTAGGAATACACCGCGTTACATGATAAATCTATCGGATCGCAATATCCGTTGCTTTCTCTTTTACTCCGAAAGGACATAGTCTCAACGGGTCCTCCAAAACCTCACATATATAGATAGATAATATATATATCTTTCAAGCACCAAACTTATGCATGTCACATCTCAGCAACTTCTCAATGCAACAAGATAAAGACTTTCCACATGCTCATGAGTTTTGGAAAATAGTACTTAGGCTCACGTTGGCCATTTATGCACTTTTGAAATATGATACACTTGGAATTCAATTTACAGTACACCATGCTTCAAATCTGTATATATATCTGATACTGCTAATTCTACGTAAGCAATAATTAAATAAACCTGAGACCAATTAAAGCAAGTAAATATCTTTATTGATCACGGTAAAGGCCCTAAGTACAATCTACTTGGTTGCTCTGAGTGCCGACTGACTGCGGTCGGGATTCTCTAGTAACAACCTATCGATCGTCCAAAAGTCCTCTACACTGTAGCTACTGTGGGTATTTATAGCCGCTTCGCCGGAGACACAAATCCGGTCGTTCGGCATGCTCTCCACGTAGCCACCACGTGTCACCCTCCTGGGTGCCCTGTCTGTCATCATAAAGAGCCGCCACGTGTCCTTTGTCAGCTCTTTCGCCAAAGGGTTACCGCTCGGTAATCGACACTACCGCTCGGCCAAGACCCAGTCAGACCCCGACCGGGTTCTTCACATGAAGCCCGACCTGTTACCTGCAAAGACAAAGAGAAAAGGACGAAGGCACCTCGGTCGTGGTAAAGCTATGGTGGTCGGGATATTCCCTACCAAAAGCCCCCCAGCCCGGGCCTTTTTGACCGTCCGGGAAAAAACAGGACGGGATGAAGAAGCCCAATCGTCGGCCATCAAACCGATCGGCCAGCTGTCATTCCTCCCCTCGCCATGTGTCGGCCACTGCCGGCCTCTGCGACTGCAACGGTTGCCTCGGAATCAGCGCGGGTCATGTCATGCAAGTGGACTCGTTTCCCGCCTAAATGTTCCCCTATAAATAGGCCCTTGAGGCCTTCATTTGAACTCTCCTCAATCCATTCAAGCGATCGGTACCCTCAGAGTGTCCCGAGCAGCAGTTCAGTGAAGCAGTCGAGCAAACCAAGCTTCAAGCTTTTCCAAAGTGTCTTCAACCGGTAAGCCCTCTAATCTCGAGCTTTTTCCAGCGTTTTATTTTTAGCTTCGCATAGGAGTAGGGTAGAACTAACTCTGATCTAACTTCCCGAACCCTGTACTAACCCCGACCGACCTTTAGGTAGAGAAACATGTCGGATTCGGATAGCCAGAACGTCTACGTTGCAGACTACGACGACACGATCGAACAGAGCAGCGAGGAGGTGGACATCATGTCCTACTCTCCGGAGGTCGAGCAACGACCACAACAGATCCCCGACCGAGCCCCCGAGCCAGCAGTGTCGTCAAGCTCATCGGGGAGATCGGGATCGAGCTCCAGCGGGTCGGGGAGCGACGACACGTCCACGAGCGGATGAAATTCCCCGGCTGAAAATGCTAGGGGAACGCCTACGAGGGTAATAGGGGATTACCCTCAAACCGAGCCCCAAGAGGGCAATCGGGCAGGCGAAGCAGAAGCGGTCAAGGAAGACCCCGCCGGGTCGGCGGCGCCAAGCGGGGACGGGTTTGAATTCCTCAACAGCGAAAGCGTCGAGGGCCAAAAGAGTTTGCTAACAAAAGGAGAAGCAAGCAGAATTGCTGCAACTCTTGCCGGTCGGGTCGAGTTCGACACCAGCAGGCAGCTCAGGAACGTCATCGAGCGACACCGGGGAAAGTGGCTCGGGATGCACTACGACTCCCTCATGGCCCCGATCACTTTCCCTTTCTCGAGCCTCCTCACCGCATTCCTGGGCTACTACCAGGTTATGCCCGGACAGATCTGCCCGAACGCGCACCGGATAATCACGTGCTTTCCCCAGATCTGCGGTCGGCACAACTTAGCCTGCACCATGGAGCTGTTCAACTTCGTTTACCAGGTGAAGGTGTTGGCAGCCGCGTACGGGGGTGGATTCCTGATGACCCAGTCCCGAGCAGACAAGTGCTCGATTGAGGGGCTGCCCGGGAACAACCGGGGGTGGAGAAATCGGATCTTTTCAGTGAAATATGATCCATGGATCCTCCCGGTCGAGAGGGTCTGGAGTCAGCGTTTCCGGAAACAAGTTATCCCAACCGAGACTCAGGCCCTTATAGACGCCGTCACCAAAATCTCGGGCGAGATTTACGAATACCAAATCTTCAAGACGCCCGAGTCCCTCGAAGCGGCCAACTTACCCGAGCCCGTATACGATATGCCCGAGAAGTACAAGCCCGAACCCCGGGGCATTACGATCGCAAGGATGCCCGCCCGGGGAAAACGAAAGGGCAAAGGTTCAACATTAGCCTTCTTCTCCGACCTTAATAGCCCGACTGGGCCTTTAACGCGATCTAACCCTTTCTTTTATTTGCAGAGATGACCGGTTTTGGAGATGAAGACATCCCGCTACGCTCGGTGGCCAAGATTTCACTTGGCAAGAAGAAAGCCCAGGCCAAACCGGCCGGGGAAAAGGAGATCCCGGTCGCCCGACCGATAGGGGCATCGACCGTCACCAAGGCTGAAGGCTACGTGGTGGACGCCTCGGAGGTCCTGGTCGCTCGAGTGGCGGTCGGGAAGGGCAAGGAGAAGACGACGGAGAAGAACGTCTCCGAGACCGGGGCCCTGAAACGGTGCCACGAGCAGCACAGCCCGACGCCCTCAGGCGGGGGCAGCAAAGGCGGATCTTCGATCCTCGCCCGGATTGGGAACGCCGGGTCGGCCAAGGAGGACATTTCTAAGCTGACGCCGAGCCAGGTAGCCGAGAAGATCGGTCACGACCTGGCTGAGGTAAACATATTTTCTTCTTTCAAGTTTTCTCTAAAGTAACTCCACTCGGCTAACTTGATCGTTTTGTGCATTGCAGATCTCCCGAGCGGCCCAATTTCTTCAACAGCGGGCCTTACAGGCCAACGAAGCCGAGGCCTTGAAGAAAGTCGCCAACCGGCGACTACAGGAGATCAGGGACCTGGAGGCCGAGCTCAAAAAGGTTAAAGCCGAGCGGGATATCTCGGAGCAGGTCGCCCAGCAGGCGATCGGGGAAGCGGCCGAGCTAAAGGCTCGTCAAAACGACCCGGACAAACTCGCCTGACATCTCTTCCGGGACAACGAGTCGGGCACTTGTTTTCTTCAATCCGTTCGGGGCACGGAGATCGGAGAAAAGCTCGTATGGACGTTTGGCCGGTGGGCATATAAAGCCGGCCAACGGAAGATGCGCGACCAAACGCGGAAGATCATGGAACAAGTCCTCGACGGAGATGATCTTCAACTGGTTTTGACTACGCTTCCCGACGAGATACCCGACCCGGGGCCTGCACCGTTCGAGCCGAAAGAACAACCCAAAGCGAGCGAAGTCGTGGCTACCCCGAGCGGAGCGGATTTGTCGAAAAAGAGTGATGCCGAGGCGAAGAAGTAGAATAGGTTTAAGTTTTACTTCTTTTTGTAAGTGACGCTGGTCGGGAGCCCGGTCCCGATTTTGTACCGGGCACTTTTCAGTCAATAAAGCTCATTTTTTTTTTTTTGTATATCTTGTGTCGCTCGTCTCTCTTTTCCGCACTTTTATTTTAATTATGCACGTGCCGACCTTAAATGCTCGACCTTATGGCCTTTTGGCCCGATCATGCACTACTCGATTCGTTCGACAACCGACCTTACGGCCTTATGGCCTGGTCGCGCGTCCATATCTTCGACGTCAAACTGACCAACCCGATCGGGTTTACCCGATCTTCAGGCCTTGTCGAAATTTTGAAAATGAGTAAGCTTCTACGGTCGGGTTTCTCCCGAGCGACGGGCCTGCAGATGAACAAATTTTGAAAATGAGTAAGCCTCTACGGTCGGGTTTCTCCCGAGCGACGGGCCTGCAGATGCTTCCTTCATCCCAGCCCCCACACTATTGTACCTTCGAGGCACGAGTGGGTGCGATAGTGGAAAGAAGTTGGACGGATCGGGGAATTGCTGAGAGCTCTTAGCTTTCCCGATCAATGGCGTGACCCAAGTGTCCGCCGAAGAGGAGCGCGTATGACCGGTCGATAGACTCGCTCGGTCGATGTATGTTTACGATGAATTAAACTGCGCGCAGTGAAGGTAAAGGGAATAACCGATCGGGCCGCCGTATGCAGACGGTCAAGCAATCACCGATCATATATACATTAAACCTTCCCGCTCGCAGGCGGTTAAACAAATATTTACAATGATAAATTTAATTACAACTGACGACCGGGACTAACTCGCAGGTCGAGCCCCCACTTCGTCCAAAGATTACAAAAAATAGGCTAATGCCAAAACATAACGAGGTGCTCGGAATTCCAAGTCCCCTCGATTACCCGACCGGTTGTTGTCTCCAGTCGGTATGTACCCGGCCGTATAATAGCGCTGATGATGTACGGCCCTTCCCAATTTTGAGCTAGCTTCCCGCCCTCCAAAGGTTGATTGGCCTCCCTTCGTCGTAGAACGTAATCTCCCACCTGAAAATAACGAGGGTTGACCCGGACGTCCTTTGAACTCTTGACTCGCTTCTGATACTCGGCCATACGCCGAGCGGCTAGCTCTTTTTTTTCCTCGAGCCCATCGAGATCCACGAACATCGCGTGTTCGTTCTCCTCTGCATTGTAAGTTCTTTCTCGATCGGTCGGGATCCAAGCCTCGATCGGGAGTCGGGCTTCTGCTCCATAAACCAGGGCGAAAGGGGTCTCCAAAGTAGCTTCCCTCGGGGTCGTCCGATAAGTTCACAACACATATGACAACTCATCGGCCCAACTACGACCAGCCGAATGTAGCTTCTTTTTTAGACCTTCCAAAATCGTCCGGTTAGCATTTTCCACTTGCCCATTTCCTTGTGGGTAAGCCACCGACGACCGGACGTGGGTCGTCCCGATCGTGGCCAAGAAGTTTTGGAAATACTGGCTTACGAATTGGCGGCCGTTGTCGCTGATGAGATGTACGGGCACACCAAAGCGGGAAATCACATTGCACCAAAGGAAATGAGCACATTGCTGAGAAGTGATCGTGGCTAAGGGCTCGGCTTCTACCCACTTGGAGAAGTAATCGATGGCGACAATCACGAACTTTCTCCGACCGGAGAGCTGAGGGAAAGGGCCCAGGATATCTACCCCCCACCTAGCAAAGGGAATTGCAGTCGTGACCGACTGATAGAAGGTTGCCGGTCGTCCAGGCATCCGGGCAAACAGTTGGCACGTCTCACATTCCCGAGCTAACTTTTCACAGTCTAGCTGGAGGGACGGCCAATAGTACCCGATCAGCATGATACGACGGGCTAACGATCGGCCTCCTTGATGCGAAGAACATATCCCCGAATGCAATTCCTTCATGACCAGATCGGCCTCAAATGCGGTCAAGCAACGCATAAGAGGGCCTCCGTACGATCGCCTGTAGAGACGACCGTCCAAGACTTGGAACCTCGGGGCTCTAAGCTTGGCCTTCCGAGCACGCTGGGGGTCGTCCGGAAATCGACCGTGCTCGAGGAACTCCTTCAGATCGGTGATCCAATTGTCTTCTACCGGCTGGATTGGATTGACCGGTAAGCGATGGATGCTATGTCTCGGGATCACCAAAATTCGAGCTATCTTTGACATATGTTCCGGGGCGTGTTGAGCCAACTTAGACAAGATGTCCGCGTCAGCATTATCCAATCGGGGTATGTGCCGGACAGTATACCCCCGGAATTGTGCAAGCTTCTCCATGGCTAGGTCTCGGTATAGTTGTAGACGTTCTCCATTGACTTCGTAATCTCCGAGAACCTGCCCGACCACGAGCGCAGAATCTGTTTGAGCTCGAATGTATTCAGCCCCCAGGTCCCGAGTGCACTGTAGGCCATTGATGAAGGCTTCATACTCGGCTTCATTGTTGGTCGGATGGAACTGATACATAAGAGCAAAATAAACTTTGAATCCTTCAGGGCTCGTGACCACTACTCCCCCTCCTGCTCCTTTCTTGCTACTCGAACCATCAGTAGCTAACGACCACCACTCAGCCTCAGGATCCGCAACCTGGGGTGGTCGGGTATCCCGGGCGGTGCACTCGACCAAGAAATCAGCCAAAGCTTGACCTTTGATGGCTGGTCTCGGTCGGTATTCGATCGCGTACTGGGTCAGCATTAACGCCCACTTGACTAGGCGACCGGATGATGAAGCAGTTCGGAGGACTGGCCCGATCGGCTGATCGGTCAACACGCGAATCGCTCGACCTTGGAAGTAGGGAGCCAACTTCTTCGCGGCAATGTACAAGGCGTAGATGACCTTCTCTAACCGGGAGTACCGGAGCTCGGGACCATGTAGCGCGTGGCTTACATAATACACCGGTCGCTGGACCCCTTTCGGATCGGTTCGGCACAATACTGCGCTCACTGCACGATCGGAGACGGCGAGGTATACGTCTAGCTCTTCTCCGAGCTCGGGCTTTGAGAGCACGATTGGTGACATGAGATACTCCTTCAGCTCATCAAAAGCCGCTCGGCATTCTTCGTCCCAGACGAATCCATTAACTTTTCACAATACCTTGAAGAAAGGTAGAGCGCGCTCGACTAACTTAGAGAGGAACCGGCTGAGGGCTGCCAACCGACCGGTCAATTGCTGGACTTCCCGAACGGTAGAAGGTGGTTGCATGTCCAGAATCACTTTTACTTTGGCCGGGTTGGGCTCAATTCCTCTCTTGGTCATCATGTAGCCGAGGAACTTGCCGGTCTGAACCGCAAATGTGCACTTGGTTGGGTTCAGCCGCAACTGGTACTTCCTCATGATCTAGAAGCACTCCCGAAGGTCCCGAGTGTGGTCGGATCGGTCCCGACTCTTGACCAGCATATCATCAATGTAAGCTTCCATCGTTCGGCCCAGCAGATCGGCGAAGAGCATATTGACCATTCTCTGGTAGGTCGCTCCCGCATTTCGAAGACCGAGCGGCATCACTCGGTAGCAATACAGCCCGTCCGGGGTCACGAAGGCTGTCTTGCTCTCATCTTCATGGTGCATCATGATTTGATGATAACCCTTGAATGCATCCATGAAACTCATTAACTCAGCCCCGGTCGTCTCGTCGACCATCTGGTGGATACTCGGTAGAGGATACGGGTCGAGCGGACAGGACTTATTGAGGTCGGTAAAGTCAATGCGCATCCTCCAAGCTGGGGGCTTAGGAACAAGGACAATGTTGGCTACCCACTCGGGATAGATCACCGGTTGGATGTGCTCGATCGCCGCCATCTTCTTGACTTCTTTTCTAACAAACTCGCGGCGATCGGAAGAAAGGTGCCGGGTTTTTTGCACGACCGGCTTTGCTGCGGGATCGACGGCTAGCTTATGACAAATTACCGATCGATCGATCCCGGGCATGTCTTCAGGCCCCCATGCAAAGATATCGGCATACTCTCGGAGTATGGCCAAGATTTCCGCTCGGAGCTCGGGGGTGAGGGCCCGGCCAATCTTAATCTTCCTATCCGGTCGGTCCTCGGATAGGGGAACTTCTTCTATCTCTTCGAAAGGCTCAGGCTGCTCCTTCCGATCCTTAGCCTCCTCTTTGGCTATGGTATTCACCCGGGAAGACTGACCGGAATCACGTCTATTGACCGCTCGGGTGTAACACTTCCGGGAGGATTGGACGTCGCCGCGGACTACGCCGACCCCGTTGGGGGTGGGGAATTTCATGCACAAGTGGGGCATAGAAATTATCCCACCGATCTTCATAATGGCGGGTCGGCCCAAGATAATGTTGTGGACGCAATGGAGGTTGACCACAACAAACTCTAGCTCCGTCTTGATCCACTTCGGGGATGTGCCGATCTCAACCGGGAGCGTTATTTTTCCCTCGGGGTACACAAGAGCCCCGGTAAAACTCGACAGTGGTACACCGATCGGAGTCAGCTCCTTCCTGTCAAGTCCAAGTTTCTCGAAAACGTCCAAATAAAGGACGTTTACACTGCTGCCAGTGTCTACCATAACCCTCTGGACGTCCGTCCCTTTGACATCAATCGTGACCACGAGCGCCTCCATACCGTGGTCACCGCTGCTGGGTTGATCTTCGAGGGTGAAGGTTATGGGCTCCATCTTCTGCCTCTTCCCGGTCTCCCGGGAATCCACTATGGCGACCGGGCAATTACTCCGCGGTCGGGAAGCGTCTTCCAATCCACCGAAAATGACGTGGATGGTCGGCTTTCCTGCTGGTCGGCTGCTAGACGGAGGGTCAGGGTCCCGTCGGTCATCGCGACGATCATCTCTTCGATCGTCTCTTCGGTCCTGACCTAACCGATCGGAGCGTCCCTCACGATCAGAGCGATCGGAACGGTGATGGGAACGCCGGTGATCTCTCCGATCGATGTTCCTCTTGGGGTCTTCTCTCCTCCCCACACACTTGTCCAACTTCCCAAGATTGAGCAAGTCCTCCAACAGTTGGCGCAAGTGGGTACACTCTTCAGTGTCATGCACGGCACATCGGTGGTAAGCGCAATGCTTACTCTTGTCGGGGCCGTCTCGATCGGGATGGGGGAGTTTGATGAGATTGCAGGACTGGGCGTACTGCATGGCCTCCGCTGCGGATCGGTTCAAGGCCGTGAACTCACCAGGCCTGGTGCGGGATCGGGGATGGTCATCACCCGATCGGTGTTCCGCCCGGCCGGCCGGTTTACGGGACGAAGACCCGACCTCCTGCGAGCGCTTTACGGCATTCGCTTCACCGGCGTTGGCATAATCTGTGACCCTTCGAAGGGCCTCCTCATAAGTGGCCGGGGGGTGTAGAATGAAATCTTGATATAAATACCCCGCCCGGAGGGAGATGTGTAGCATGTGAGTGGCGGTCGCATCATCCATGGGCTCGACCTCCCCGACCGCCGCCTTCCATTTGACGAGGAAGTCGGTCAAGCTCTCCCCTTCAAGTTGCTTGGCCTTCTCCAGATACATATAGGGCTTCCTTACCACATTGAAAGTGACGAACTTCCTCACAAACTTGATCGCCAAGGTGTCAAACTTGTCGATCGAACCCGGCTGCAAGGTCCGGAACCATTCCGCCGCTCGGCCGGTAAGCGTAGAATAAAATGCCCTACACATTACGGCGTCTGACACGCCCTTCAGCATCATATTGCTGTAGAAGTCATTAACATGGACCTCAAGGTCCGTCCGGCCATCATAACTTTTCTCTCCAGAGACCTTTAAATCAAGCGGGTAAGGCTGAGCCATCACCGCTGCTGTGAAAGGCGTCTGGTGCAAGGTCGATTGGTCGACCGGAGGTGTTGCAAGGTGCGCGTTTCTGAATTGCGCAAACTCCGCCTGGAGGTTGTAGAGCAATCCTCGGGTCTCGTTGAGCTTGGCGGCTTGGACAGCTTGAGCTGCGTCCCGAGCGCGTAGTCGTCGATGAGATCTCGACCCGCTATGCCCGGATGAAGCCTCCTGGCTGGCCTCCTGCATCTGTACCTCTTCTTGCTGGCGGTTCGGGTCTTGGGGCCCCAAACGCTGCCGCATCTCCGGTCGAAGACGATCAAAAGCTGCCGCTCGGGCAACTTCTTCGGGGTCCTCCGCTTGGGCGGGAACCTCGGCCGCTTGCTGGGCCTGCCACGGTGCCTCCATCGCATCAGCACCCCCCGACCCCAACCGCGAACGAGCCGAGCGTCGAGCCCGGGAAGCGGGCTGATGCTGCGGCTCTATCTGTGCGGTCGGGTAAATTGGAGGGGCGGCGGCTGGAGCCGTGTACGCAGGCGTATATGGTGGATATCCAACCGGGGGAGTGTAGTACATCGGTTGGCCAGGCCAATACCCGTACGGCGGAGGTGGGACCGGGTATGGATATTGGCCGGGATACATCATCGGCTGTTGTGGATATGGCTGACCGGGTGTTGGGTATCCCGGTTGAATGTAGTTCACCGGCTGTTGGGCAGTCGGGTATGTGTTGGATGGATGTGGTGGTGAGAGATTAAGATTCAAGTCCACCGTCTGACCTTGCTGTTGGGTGGCGTGGTGATCGGATGAGCTCGCTGCATCCACCTGGTCGTCAGCGAAATTGTTGTATGCCCACGGATACATCGTTGGAAAGGAACCGAGTGCTCGTCAAGACGTTGCTTTCTTGCACGGGTTCCCCACGGATGGCGCCAAAATGATACTGCTAATTCTACGTAAGCAATAATTAAATAAACCTGAGACCAATTAAAGCAAGTAAATATCTTTATTGATCACGGTAAAGGCCCTAAGTACAATCTACTTGGTTGCTCTGAGTGCCGACTGACTGCGGTCGGGATTCTCTAGTAACAACCTATCGATCGTCCAAAAGTCCTCTACACTGTAGCTACTGTGGGTATTTATAGCCGCTTCGCCGGAGACACAAATCCTGTCGTTCGGCATGCTCTCCACGTAGCCACCACGTGTCACCCTCCCGGGTTCCCTGTCTGTCATCATAAAGAGCCGCCACGTGTCCTTTGTCAGCTCTTTCGCCAAAGGCTACCGCTCGGTAATCGACACTACCGCTCGGCCAAGACCCAGTCGGACCCCGACCGGGTTCTTCACATGAGGCCCGACCTGTTACCTACAAAGACAAAGAGAAAAGGACGAAGGCACCTCGGTCGTGGTAAAGCTATGGCGGTCGGGATATTCCCTACCAATATCACATTGAACTCTTAAGAACAACAATCATGCTAGTTGCAAAAAGACATGCTCTGTACTTTTTTACCAACAAAATAGGCTTCCAATTCCATTGAACATGCAACACATTCTAGTCATGCTTTTCTAATAATTCTTATTCACAAAGTGATATTGCTTCTCTATTCATTACATAAATAGCTTCAGGGGAACAAAACAGAACAATTCCTAATACAGTGAACTCAAACAAACATACTGTGAACCAATTTCATCACTAAATCCATCATAACATGCTCATTTCTAATCCAACTTCAACGAAATCAAAACCAAAACGTGCGTCAAGACGGCCCCGAGGTACCGAGCCACAAGGGCCCGTGACACCTGGTCCGAAACGACACGTAACTGAGCCACAAGGGCCCGGCCACTGCACAGGAGCAACTCACGGTCCATGGGGTTATACACTTTATAGATCAAAAGCTCTTAGGTTAAACCTTTCTAGCGAGACATAGTATTTCCCAAAATATACGATGTTAATAGCTAAGGAATTTTAGGAAAAAAATAGAATAAGCTTCAAATATCTTAATGATCAAATATACACCTCATACATAATTATATAAGTATATATTCTGAAAATCAAGTATAATATTTCCCTAAAACAAATATACTCATATATATAATTCTTGAAATAGAGCTTTCTTGGCAACTCATAGCTTTTGGTAGTTTAAACCCTTCTCAAACATATTTGTGATTTTCTATAAAAATACTTTTAAATTTAAATAACCCTTCAAGCCCAAATAATATAATATATACTCCAAGATAATTTTTTAAAGGTTGAAGTAGCTAAAGTGGAAGGGATTTTAATTAGTAATCAAGAGGATAGGGGTTTAAATCCCACTTTAAACAATTTTCCAAAGCATCACATATCAATTAAAGTTTAAAACATACAATGCCAACAATGGGAATTGATCCTAAGCTCTCCCTCTTGCTCACTAGTACACTTACTAATGAGCCACCACAGACTATGGTGATAAATCTTGTCAAGATCCGTTACTATAGTCCGTTAGCTCCCCAGAAAGGTTCTCTGCTATTACTATCCTATTAACACTTTAACAGATGAACACTTCTCCAAAATCACATAGCAAGATGACAACAAATAAAATATATTTCATCACTTTAAGCACTCAATACATAAGTATAAACTCACTTGAACAAATAAATCACATATTTTAGAGAAAAAATACTAGATTTGGGAATCCATAGGTTATACCTTGAGAATCCTTATTCTAGCCAACACCATTACTAAGCTCTTCTTCTTCACCCTTCATCTTCCTTCTCCAAACAAAAACATAGCAACAACTTCACCATTTCCACTCACAAGCACATAAACAAACCCACATAAATACATCATCTTAACAACTTAAGCTAGAGAATGGAATGAAGAAGTGTTGCAAAAATCGCGCCTAGGCGCTAGGCGGTGGGAGGCCGCCGCGAGGAATGGCCTCGGCGGCCTCCTCCGCGGTCAGCCGCCTAATCGGCCGGTTCGGGGATTTTTATTTTTTATTTTTGAAAATGTGGGAATTTTTTTTAAATCGCGTATTTTTATATATTTAGATGGTTTAAACAATCTTTTGAATAATTTTACAACCACTTTTGTAAATAGTTTCTAAGAAATAACTATGGAAACCTTATGTTTTATTACTAAATTTTGAAAATTTTTAATTTTTAATTTTATTTTTAATTAAAAAATAAAAAATAAATAAAAATAAAATAAAATAAATAAAGGGGGCGCCTAACATTTTTTGCAACATTGGAATGAAGGAAGAGAGGATGAAGCTTACCAAATCTTGGACTAAGGCTTGGAGAAGAGGAGCTTTCAAGATGAAGATGATGAAGATGATGAAGATGATAGAGAGGTGGATAGAGAGAGGCACGAGAGAGATGAGAGAAAGGGCTGCCAAGGAAGATGAAGAAAAATGAACAAGAGTTAGGGTAGAATAGTGTTCTTTTGTTGCTAGGGTTGAGGGATAAAAATGTAATTGCTTGTTTTAAAATATCTCATCAAATGCTTTGTCTTGTAGGAATAGTCAAGGTTCACCTTATATCATGAACCAAGGCTAGAAAGATGATTTTTGAATAACTTAGGGTCAAAAATAGATTTTCTAAAAGATAGTTCTAATTAAAACACTCGGTTCAGGTTTCACAGGTTCCTTTTCGGTTCCACTCAGATTGACTTTTGGATCAAAAACTTGGTACGCAAAGTACCCGAAAATCTAGGATTTTAGATTTAAAATAAGTGCCGGTGTTGAATTCATTTAAAATGTAACTCAAAATAATTTATTCAAACACCAATTTTACCTCAAAAAATTTTATAGAGTGAAAAATGACTATTTCGAAATTTCTTAAAATCGGATTTATAAAATTAAATTTTGGGTTGTCACAGACACAGTCGACCGGGATCAGGAATTGGAAGTCCAACATGGGTGCGGGAAATCCCCCCGAACGCTCATTTCCGCTTTAAACCCGATCTCTCTCCTCGTTCCTTAGCGCGCTTAGCTGAAGCTATGGTCGTTGAAGCGGCCAGGCCAGTGCCTAAGGGCCCCGAAATGATCTTTTTAAATAGCAAGGTAGTGGAGCAACACGAATGCCTCCTCAACCGAAAGGAAATGGCCGAAATTGCAACCTTACTATCCGGGCGGGTTAGATTCGATACAAACAGAGCGCTGGGAAACATAATAGATCGAACAAACGGGGATTGGATTGGGATGCATCTCGATTCCCTAAAAGTGCCGATCTCCTTCCCCTTCTCGCCCTTTCTACTATCTTTCCAGAATCATTATAAGGTCCTCCCCGGGCAGATATGCCCGAATACCCATCTGATAATAGCGTGTTTTCCACAAATTTGTGCTCGACATGAAGCCCCCTGCACCATAGAACTATTCAACTATATCTATCAAGTTAAGCAACTTCCGGCTAATTATGGCGGGGGTTTCTTGATGGCCCAATTCCGAGAGAACTTGTGTTCCATCGCTCATCTTCCTGTGAACAACAAAGGATGGAAGGATCGGATTTTCTCGGTCGAGTATGTATTGCCGCTTCCAGTCGAGCGGGTCTGGGCAACGCACTTCACAGAAAACGTTCAACCTGATCCGATCAACGAGCTACAAGAAGCGACTGTGAGGATTTCCGCAGAGTTCCATGATTACAAGCTCTTCCGGTCGGCGGAAGCTTATACCAACGCTCGACTCCCACTGCCAAGATATGACCTTGATAGGAAATACACCCCTCGACCGGTGGAAATTACGATTGCTATTCCACTTCCTGGACCAGGACCTTCCAAGAAATGTCAATTGCATGAAGCAATTTCTCGATCCTTAAGGCTTCACTCCGGTTTCTTTGACCTTTGCTTAACTGTATTACTTTCATCTTGCAGATATGAAGTCGAATCGAGGATTCCCGAGCAGTAGCACTAGTACTCGTGCACCCCGACCCGAGGTGGCGTTAGGGGTAAAGAAAACAGTAGGACCTAGCGACGGAAGTGCTGCCAATCTAGATGAGACCATACCGACTGCGGTCCCTATGGTCACGATCGCAACCGCAGACGCACCTGCTATCGTAAGCGAACAGGGCCAGGAGGTGCAGATCGTTAGAGCATCCGATAAAAGGGGAAAAGAAAAAGTGGGCGAGTCCGAGGTGGAAGAGACTACCCCCTAAAAGAGGACTCGCAACCCCTATCGCCGGTCGACACTGTTCGGGGTGGTGCGCATCAACCGTCCCTCTTGAACGAGATCAATGCATTATTCTGACGAGGACATGCTAGACTGGACGCTCAAACAAATATATGAGGTCGGTGCCCGAGAGCTGGGTAAGGTTTGCATACTCTACCCTTTTGGTCGTTTGCGCTTAAGTTTAACATTCGCGTTTAGATTTAAGTGGTCTAAGCCATTTTCTTGCAGATTACTCGGATCTTAACGGCTTTGTATTACTGTTCCCGAGCCAACACGGAAACCGACGCCTTGAAAAAGGAGAACAAAGAGCTCAAGCGTCGTCTCAAGGTGGCTCAAGATGGAAGGACGACTGCAGAGGAGACCCGAGCTACCGCTGTGACCTTGGCCCAAAAGGCAGTCGAGGAAGCGGAATCAGCTCGGAAAGAGACCGAAGAGCTAAAGCTAAGGCTTGGCGATCTGGAGAAATTAGCCGAATTTCTTTGCAGCAACCGAGCTATGGTCGAGCGATTTTTCCAGGCTTTCCTTACACAAAAAGTCGGTGAAGACTTGGCGTGGGTGTTTAGTGATTGGGCCTTTGCCTCGGGCCAGCACACTATGTTCTGAGACGTCCAAGCGTCCCTCACTGAAGTCTTCGAGGGCGAAGACTTGAAGACTATCGGGACCCATCAACAAATCGGAGCCTTGTCATCCTCATCGGTGTATCACCGGAACTTAAAGTTTACGCGGCATTGCGGTCGTAGGTCGGAACCTCGTCCTCATTGGTATGGAACCGGAATAAAGTTCATGCGACATTATGGTCGTATATCGAAGTCGTGTCCTCATCGGTATGGAACCGAAACTTAAAGTTTATCGACATTGCGGTCGTAGGTTGAGATCTTTTTCAACCGGATCCGAGTACAAATAGAGGTGTGTTACACTAGTCGTTACCAACTTAAAACATGAACATTACTGATCACTTAATGGCTAGCTGCATATCAATGCGAACAGGCCACTTACATCCGAGATACAACAAGTTACATATTTAAAGGTCGGGTACATATTTGCCAACATTTACTCCGACCGCATACAAAATGAGGAAACAAAGGCTCTTCCCAGCCGCTAAGACACGCCTGATGACGAAATAACACCAAATTTTTTGAATTCCAAGTCCGTTCGATTGGTCGTCCCGTTGTGGTTTCCAACCGGTAAGTTCCAGCTCTGAGCGAACTTTCCACCTTCCTGTGGTTGACTAGCCTCACGTCACCGTAACACATAATCACCCACTTGAAAATACCGTGGTCGGGCTTGCACATCCCGACTAGCTTTCACTCTCTTCTGATAATCTGCCACTCGTCGACCTGCTAGCTCTCTCTTTTCTTCCAAGCAATCTAAATCGATCGCTAATAAGCTCTCATTTCTTTCAGGGTCGTAATCCTTCTCACGCGCGGTCGGGATCCAAGCCTCAATCGGTAGTCTTGCTTCTGCGTCGTAGACTAAAGCAAAGGGAGTCTCTCGGGTCGCTTCCCTCGGGGTCGTGCGATATGTCCACAGTATGAAAGGGAGCTCGTTAGCCCAACTACGCCCGGACGCATATAGCTTCTTTTTCAGACCGTCAAGTATAGTGCGGTTAGCGTTCTCAACTTGACCGTTTCGCTGATGATAGGCCACGGACGAACGTAACAACTTTGTCCCTATCGTTGCAAGAAAGTTCTGAAAATATTGGCCTTCAAACTGTTTGAAATTATCCGTGATCAATTGAACCGGTACCCCAAACCGAGAGACCACGTTTCTCCAAAGGAAACGAGCACATTGTTGAGACGTTATGGTTGCTAATGGCTCGGCGTCTATCCATTTAGAGAATAATAGATGGCGACGATTATGAATCGCCATCGACCAGAGAACTGAGGGAAAGGCCCAATTATGTCTACACCCCAACGAGCGAATGGGACAGCGGTACTGACCGGCTGGTAAAATGTCGCCAGCCGTCCGGGCATCTTCGCGAATAACTGGCACACTTCGCATTCCTTTGCAAGCTCTTCACAGTCAAGCTGAATAGAAGGCCAATAATAGCCGATCACCATAATCCTTCGAGCGGTGACCGACCTCCTTGATGAGATGAGCAAAGACCCGAATGTAACTCTGTCATCACTATCTGTGCTTCAAAATCTGTAAGGCACCGCATCAAGGGTCCACCATAAGACCGTCAGTACAAGCGGTCGTCCACGTGAAATCTTGGTGCCCGGAGTTTGACTTTGCGAGCTCTATTGGCATCTGCTGGCAAACGATCCTCCCGGAGGTAGGTTATGATGTCCGATATCCAATCTTGTTGTTCATTCTGAATCGGGGCAACCTCTAACCGCTCGATGCTCGGGGGCGGGAGCACCAAGACCCGAGCAATTTTGGAGATGTACTCGAGGGCTTCTTGTACAAGTTTTGAAAGGATATCCGCATCAGCATTATCCAAACGGGGAACATGCTTAACTGCGTAGGCCTTAAACCCGGTCAATTTTTCCAAAGCCAAATTTCTATATTGATACAAACGCTCTCCATTGATTTCGTAATCCCCCAGCACTTGCCCTACAACCAATGAAGAGTCGGTCTGGATTCGAACATAATCGGCTTCGAGGTATTTGGCGTGCTGTACGCCTGCAATGAACGCTTCGTACTCAGCTTCATTATTGGTCGGCGAGAATTGATATATGAGTGCATAGTAGACCTTGAAACCCTCCGGGCTGGTGATCACGAATCCACCTCCCGAGCCACGCTTACTGCTAGATCCATCGGTAGCTACCCCCTACCAAGAGGCGTTCGGGTCTGCTACGACCGACGCCTGAGGATCTCTCGCTGTACACTCCACAACAAAGTCTGCCAGGGCTTGGCATTTAATCGCTGGGCAAGGCTTATACTCGATTGTGAATTGTGTTAACATCATGGCCCACTTTATCAATCGTCCCGACGACGTAGTCGTACGAAGGATAGCGTTGATCGGCTGATCAATAAGCACTCGGACTGTTCTTCCTTGAAAATAAGGTGTTAATTTTTTGGCCGCGGTATAGAGGGCGAATACGACCTTCTCTAGTTGTGAATATCGAAGCTCGGGCCCTTGGAGTGTATGGCTGGCGTAGTATACCAGTCGCTGAATACCTTCGACGTCCGTTCGACACAGAACCGCACTAACAGCTCGGTTGGTAACCGCCAGATATAACTCAAGATCTTCTCCGGGTTCAGGCTTAGAGAGAACGATGGGTGACATCAAGTACTCCTTAAGGTCGTTAAAAGCTGCCCGACATTCATCATCCCATGTAAAACCGCTGACCTTCCTCAAAGTTTTGAAGAACGATAACGCACGCTCTGCCAATTTGGATAAAAATCTGCTCAAGGCCGCCAGTCGTCTAGTCAATTGCTGCACTTCCCGAACAGTGGTCGGGGCTTGCATGTCAAGGATAGCTCTGACTTTGGAGGGGTTGGGATCGATCCCTCGCCTTGTCATCATGAATCCCATAAACTTACCGGTTTCCACAGCGAATGTGCACTTGGTCGGATTTAATCGTAATCGGTACGTTCGCATGATCTGAAAGCACTCCCGCAGGTATTAACAATGCTGAGATCGGTCACGACTCTTTACGAGCATATCATCGACGTAAGCTTCCAGCATGTTTCCAAGCAACAGATTGAATAACCGGTTGATCATGCGCTGGTAAGTTGCCCCGGCGTTCCGCAACCCGAAGGGCATGACTCTATAACAATATAAGCCATCGGGTGTAACAAAAGACGCCTTACTTTCATCTTCTTCAGCCATCATGATCTGATGGTAACCTTTGAACGCGTCCATGAAACTAATCAGGTCTGCACCAGCTATCTCATCTACCATCTGATGGATGCTTGGCAAGGGATACGGGTCTAAGGGACAAGCTCTGTTCAGATCGGTGTAATCTATACACATACGCCATGCCGGATGCTTAGGGACGAGCTGTAACAACCCAAAAATTTCATTTTATAAATCCGGTATTAAGAAATCCCAAAATAGCCTTTTTCACTCCATTAACAATTTTTGCGATCAATCGGTGGTTGAATAAAATATTTCCTTAAATTAATTCGACACCAAAAATGGATTCTATTCGAAAATTTCTACGCTTTCGGGTATTTCGCGTACCAAGATTTTAAATCGAGAAATTTATCTGATCGAGACCGGGAGAATTCAAAAAGATTTTAAACAAGTGTTCATCCAAATAGCTTCTTGAGAAAATTCACTTTCAACCCCAAAGTATTTAAAGTTAGCATTTCTAGTATATGGTTCATGTTGCAAGGTGGACCACAAAGAACTTTATCTTTGTCTGATCTTTGCTAGAATCACTCCAAATTACCATGTTGCCCTCACCCAATCATTAGCCTTCTACCTAGGGTTTTGGACCCTATATAAACTCCATTTATTCCATCTTGATTCCCTAATCTCTTTCTTTGCCTCTCCACACAATTTGTCTGCCAAGAGAAAGGGAGAAAACAACATCACAGTAAGCTCATTCCTTCTTCAATCCTAGCCCTCATTTCTCTTCTAGTTCCTTTTAATCTTTGAGGTTCTAGGCTAAGGTTGTATGGTGTTTGAGAAGTATAGGTGGTGAAGGAGGCTCAAGCTAAATAGAGATGAAGAAGAGATCCAAGCTAGAAGAAAGTCTACAAGAGGTATAACCCCATGGATTCCTCTTTAAAATTTGGCTATGTGAAGCCTTAGCATTGAGTAGAAATGAGTAAAAACTATGAGTTTTTGATGTGTTTATGCTTGGAAGTGATTTAATATTTGTTTGTGAGTTGTTGAGATTGTTTTGGACTTGTTTGGATTTGATTTTGCAGATGAAAAACCTTCTGGTGCACAACACAGTGTGCATCAGATCAGAGTCACGGCCCTAGCCACGGCCCATCAGAAGGGCCGCCGGCTAAATCCGTGCATGCACGGGACTAGGGCCGCCGCCTAGCCCCGGTGAAGTGACGGGATACAAGGGGCGGACCATGAGGAGTCCCGCCCCAGGTCCCTGACTTTGATTTTGAGAAGAATTTGTGCAGTGGCCGGGCCCTTGTGGCTCAGCTACGTGTCGTTTCGGGCAGAGTGTTATGTGCCCTTGTGGCTCGGCTCTTCGGGACCGTCTTGACGCACGTTTTGGCTTTGATTTGGTTGTCTAAAATGAGTATGTTATGAAGGAAATTGTGATGAAATACTACACAAAGTATATATTTTGTTATGCACTGTATATGAGGAATTTTTATCTTTGTGATCTGCTTGATGATTTTACTAAGTATAGAAGCATGATCATTTGAGAATGTGATTCACTTTTGTAGCATGATTAAATTGTATTATTTGATCCAAGAGAATAGAAGTTTATTTGTTAAAGTGAAATGTATAGAAGTTGCCTATTTGCAAATCAAGTATGACATTACATGTTGTATACTTCATTATATTTTATACATGATTTAGAAGCATGTTATAGAGCATTTTGGCATTTCACATATGTCATATTTCAAAAAAAAAAAATGCATAAGGGGCCAACGTGAGCCCGAGTATTATTTTCAAAGAACATGAGTATGTGTATAGCATTCTTTGATGCATCTGAGAAGTAGTAAAGTTGTTGCATGCATAAGAGTGATGCATGAGATATATATATATATATATATATATATATATATATATATATATATATATATATATATATATATATATATATATATATTATCTATATCGGTGAGGTTTTGGAGGACCCGTTTGGACTATGTCCTCTCGGATGATTGTTATGGACATTGCGGTCCCAGTACATGTAACGCGGCGTTCGATACCTGATTCCACAGCGCGTGAACAACGAGATTTGTTCCGTAAACGGTAGGAGATATTGGGTCAGACTTACGCCGTTCTCGATAGGGCAATTCACGCTACGGTGAAACCCTGAGCCGTCTACGAGCGAAAAGAGAAAGAAATCGAGTCAATAGAGACTTAAGAGAAAGAAAGCGAGTCAAGAGAGACTCAAGAGAAAGAAAGCGAGTCAAGAGAGACTCAAGAGAAAGAAAGCGAGTCAAGAGAGACTCAAGAGAAAGAAAGCGAGCTAAGAGAGACTCAAGAGAAAGAAAGCGAGTCAAGAGAGACTCAATAGACCTCCACAGAAAGTACTCTATTTTTACAACGAATGTACATGAGTATATATATTATATTATTGCACTAGATTGCATAAGAGTATGATTATATTGTTACACGAGATTGCATATGAGTATGAGTTTATTATTGCACTAGATTGCATAAGAGTATGATTATATTGTTGCACGAGATTGCATATGAGTATGAGTTTATTATTGCACTAGATTGCATAAGAGTATGATTATATTGTTGCACGAGATTGCATATGAGTATGAGTTTATTATTGCACTAGATTGCATAAGAGTATGATTATATTGTTGCACGAGATTGCATATGAGTATGAGTATATTATTGCACTAGATTGCATAAGAGTATGATTATATTGTTGCACGAGATTGCATATGAGTATGAGTTTATTATTGCACTAGATTGCATAAGAGTATGATTATATTGTTGCACGAGATTGTATATGAGAGTGATGTATAGTATTATACGAGATTGCATGTGAATAGAGTATCGTATGAGATTTTATAATGAGAAGTTTGACTTAAGGTTTTCCATCGAGCATGATTATCTTGTTGTGCTAAAAGCTCTATTTATCTAGTTATGTGATGAGAATGTGAAAGCATGAGAACCCCTGTTATATGGTTTATTAGCATGATCCTATATGTAAGTATGAATTGTTTGATAAGTTAGAGAAATTATATGTTGATGAATCTAAGTGAATAGTCTTATGTATATATGAGCATGCCAGCTGTTATAATAGGGTGCAAGCATCTAGAAAGTACGTGATAGATTTAAAGATGATTTGAGTTGAGTTTTTACTGATAAAGACATCAAATGTTTTCAAAGTATACTCTACAGTACTTTACATGGTTGAATGTGGTTATACTTAGCTTCGTGCTAATGGGTGTTTTCCTATTTGTCTATGTGTTGATTGCAAAACCCCTTTCAGGTGGACCCAGCAGTGTGAAGAAGTCGAGTTAGATTAGTCTCGTAGATAGAGATATCTAAACTCTAGTTATTTTGATGATTATGTTTTTGTAACACCCTCGATTTTCACAACTTTTAAAAACCAATTAAAGTTTAATAAAGAGATAAAGTCTACTCATCAAGATAAGCGGAAGCTAAAAGACAAGTACGGGAGATGTTATGCCACACCTATACATCTATAGGTGCACAGGCTAAGTCTAAACAAACGTATTAGTCATTCTTATAAAAATCCATGGCTCACAAGCCAAAAGTCTAACCAAAACAGTCATAAGAAGCTACACTAAATAACGAACTGCTAGCGCGCTCTCCAAGATGCTACTCAAAACCTGTAAAGCAACATAAAGATAGGGGATGACACCCGGTCAGCGAACATTGCTGGTAACTCATCAATACGCGTTAAATAGCATATATCAATAGTATAAGTCAAAACCATTTTTGAAACAGAATAGAGTATATATCATTTCAAAAGCCATAGAGAGAAGTCAACTTTTAAGACTCATTCACACTCTCAAGGAAAAAGGAAATCAACATCCTTACGATAACAACAAGACAAGAATACCAGCAGTAAACAATACAACTCGAGATGTATTCTACTGATCACAAAGTAGAATACATCAAGACATGCTCAATAGCAAAGAATAGACATTCACACATTGGCAACTACATGCCACAATGACAACTACATGTCACAAATATCATGGTTCCAACCTTATGCACTGTTCCAACCTTATGGCTACCCCCGGCCTTATTTCAGTTCCAACCATTACCTCCAAGTAACCCCTGTACTTCTGAGTCCAACCTTATGCCTCCGGGAACCGTCGTTCCCCCAACAACCACCAACATTTCCGAGGGTACAATTCATATCACACAACCACCAACGTATGAGCCTACGCTCAGGTCACACCACCAATTTCAATCATGGCCACACGAGGACTGCATCAGTACCAAGAAGACTAAGGCCCCATAAACCTTAATCATGCATCAATCTTGGTACAACGATTACACACGTTCACATCATAGGAATCAATCAATGGATCACAACAAAGATATGAAACCATACTCAACAACGAAGGATCACAATCCGACACCAAACGATGGTCAACACAAGTTGCCAATCTCAATAGGGAAGAACAAACCGTACACACTAGCATTTCAACATCAAACTAGGATGATTATCAAACGAGTAAACCAAAAGTAGTTCCATAGAACATACAAGACTCAACATCAATCCAACGAATCACAAAGTTGGACCACAAGCACGATTCAAGACACCAAATTCTACATGGATTCCTAACTCATCGTTCCAGACATACGAAACATCAAGAAGACACTCAAATCGCCCAATCAAACAACATCGGGAGGTCAAAACATCAATACCGAGTCAAAAGAATCACGGGGAACAAATCCCCGACCATCAACAACAACGTTCCCCGCGGGTGGGGCCACGGGTGGACCTCCGCCCATGGTTCCGCCCGCGGGTACGAGCCCACACACCACATGTACCTCGCGGGTGGGGTGGCGGGTGGTGCACTACCCGTCGTTCCACCCGCGGGTACACCCTGTGCTCCAAAAATAATCCCTTCGGGGATTTTCAACAACAAGTCTAAATTAAAGTCCAAAACACCCAAAATCTCACACAATACAACAATATGACTTGAACCCAAGAAATAGCCACGCAATGGCATACAAGAACCCTAAGAACAAGCTCTAAACATGCATTACCACAAGACAATGCATCAAATCTCACATTTCAACACAAGAATCACAAGTAGAAGCCAAGAAATCATCATATAAGTAAGAAAATAGATTTTGTAAAGCATGGGTTACCTTTGTAGCCTAGAACTTCCCTTTTCCAACCTTAGAAAACTTCTCCTAAAGCTCTTCTTCAACACCAACTTCACAAACAACCCAAAAGACAACAAAGATTCTATTTTTTTATAAAAAGACAACTAAAAGGATGCTAAAAACACCAAGAGATCAAGGATCTTACCCTCCCCTATGCTCAAGATTAGGAAAGTATAAATCTTGGAAGACAACTTGTAGGCTTTAGGATACCCAAATTTTGGCTTGGAGAAGAAGCTACCAAATTCGTAAAGAGAAAGTAGAGGTTTTGTGTTTAGAGTGTTGGTGGATGAAATGAAGAGATGATGCTAGGTTAGCTTGGAGCACAAACTTTAGATAGAAAGGCATTTTTGCCCTTACTAAAAATTGGAAGAGTAAGGAGACAAAGGCACAACCCAAGAAGCATAAGGTACAACCCCTTGACCTTGATTGACTAGTCAAATTCTAGTCCTCCGACTATTGAATTTTCAGGATTTTAGGAATAAATTAACAATAAGACTAGGATTAATTCTCTAATTAATCCTTAACTAGAGTTTGGATTTACGAGGTGTCACAGTTTTGATGTTTACGATTATGGATTTTAGACCTTTTGACTTTATGGTTTGAGGATGATGTAGACTTTTGGGGTGATGTATTTCTCCCTGTTGGTCCCAAAGGGGGTGTGGTAAAAGTCTAGGGGGGGGGGGGGGGTGAATAGACTTTTAAACGTTTTCGCAAATACAACAATTGTTGAGGCGATAAAGATATCAAAACTCTTAACTAGATTGTTAGAGTCTTGTACGCAGCGAAATAAATAAATACGAGTTGTGTGATTGTGTCAAGTATATCCACGTGATAAGCAGTAAGTAAATAAACCAGTGAATGACACAAGGCAATTTATAGTGGTTCGGAGGTGATGTAATCCCCCTACTCCACTTGCTCTTATCGTCCAAGAGCAATTCACTATATCCACCACTTTTTGGTTCCTAGATACAATGAATTTCCATGATCTAGTGCTTTGATCACTAAGCCCACACTAATCACGCCTAGTGCCTCCAACACTGCTGCTTCGGATTTCACAGCTCCGTGCTACTTTCCAGAATTTCACAACTCCGTGCTACTTTCCCACCGTCTTCCACGATCCAGTCGACGTATCCCGTGATCTGGTGTTTTGATCACCAAACCCACACCAATCACGCCCAGTGCCTCCGACACTGCTGTCTCGGATCTCACAGCTCCGTGTGACAATCCAGGATTTCACAACTCCGTGTTACTTCCCCCCCCCCCCCCCCCGTCTTCGACGTATCCTGTGATCTAGTGCTTTGATCACAAAGCCCACACTAATCACGCTCAGTGTCTCCGACACTACTGTATCACTTGTTTGTAGAAAAACAAGTTTCAATGGCTTCCAACTTTGAGACTTCTTGAATGGATCTTCAATATGCAGCAAGTCTCTCAATGATGAAGAATTAAAACACTCTTGAATATTTTATCTTTGAGCTCTCTAAGTGTTTTTCTCACTTGAATATTTTCTCACTTTTGAGTATAGCACTTGTTCGTATGTACTGTTCGTTTCTTGTGTTGGAAGTGCTTTGATCTGCTTTATTCTTCATCCTTTTAATAGCTGGTTTTGAGAAGTTGTCCGTTGGAAAAAGACAATCTCAAATTTGAATTGTAGATCTCAAATTTGAATTCTTGTAGCCTTTTGCAGAAGATCTGTAGCTTTCTCAGAAGATCATATTAAAAATAATATCTCTGACTTTTGAGATGTTTCGGCCGTTGCTTAGCTCTTGGTCCATGTGAAGAGACTATTAAAATATTTCTGATGCAGATCATGTCTTCACATGAAGGCCTCTTAAAATAATTCTGATGTAGATCATGACTTCTGGGACTTTCATCTTCTGTGTATTTTAATCTCTCTGTATGGCTACTGATGAAGTTGTTTGTTTTCGACCAATGAGATCTCTTGATCTAGGTCTCATATTGATGGTGAGAATTCAATCCTTGATTGGAACTTCTTCTCCAACTTCAGCTCTTACTATATATAGCCTTTGAAACTGCATCTCTCTAACTTCATCTCATACTACATCTTCGACTTTGACTTGCAAACTGCATCTCTAAGGGTCTGTTTGGAAACCCGGAAAATGATTTCTGGAAATCATTTTCCGGGTTTATGGTGTTTGGCTAGACTGAAAGTTGAGAAGTCAAAGGAAAATGGGGTCTGGTCAATGGAAAATGACCCCATTTTCCGGAAAATGACTTCCCCTTTTTTGGGGGGAAGTCATTTTCCATCTCCTTAGACATGCTCTTCACTCCCTTCGGCCTTCCCCTTCAACATTCAACAGACAAAACTCAACCAACACCTCCTCCTCCAACAATTCAACAACCACAAAAGCTTCACCAATAGATCTCTACCAACACTAGAAAAGCTACATAAATATTTTTCCAATTTGATATTTTTTTTCTCAAAATTTCTTAGATCTAGTATGTTATTTTCCGACGAAGGTTCTGGTGTTCGTCAATGGTTTCCTCGACCGGAAATCAATTCTGGTTTCCGATGCGAAACAAGTGAACTGGTTTTCGCCATCGGAGATTGGAAGCAGGGCCAATATTATAATCGTCGCAAAAATGGCAATGAGTATTGACATGATCAAATTTGGCGTCTTGGTTTTAGTCTCATACGTTGAGATCACTACGGTGTCTAACACGAACACCAGCACCGCCGTTCCAAGAACCTCCGCCACCGCTGCTCGCCACACCTTTATATACATATATAAATAATTAAAAATTCAGAATTTCTAAGAATTAATTTGTATGGAAATTCACTCACATCCAAAGAAACGAAGTCCATCAAGCCCAGCTTTTGCACCAGCGAAAATGTTGGTTTATCGTCCTTTCCAGTCCATCCATCTTCTTCACTCAATCCTTTTGCTCCATCATCGTCCCTGCTGCATCTTCTACTGGAATGGGTTTGGCTTTCTTCATCACCAAAAGAATGCATTAAATTCGCCGCCATTTTCTGATGTTTTCAGAGATAAATCTGGTTTAGCCGCTATATACATATATATGTACTATCCAGTATCCACAAGCCCACTTTATTTAACAGATCAAATCTAACAACAAAATATGTTTTATGGTTTTTAGTTTCTGTGAACAAAACAAAAAGCACATGGATGTAATTTGGACAAGAGAACAGTATGTGCTGCCGGCATGCATGCAAGATTAATTTCTTGTTGTTCACTGGTTTCACATCACTCTGGTTTCCGCAGCTGAAAACCAAAGGCAATGGTTTCCGGCTGTAGAAACCATTGGTGTTTTCGGATTGGTTCTACTTCTCCTTGTTTATGCTTGCTATGCAATTTTTATTAGTATTAATGCTGTGAATTTTATTGGTATAACAATTAAAATGTTTAATTATACCATTCTGTTTATTTTCTAATTCATTTTCTGTAAAATGAACCAAACACCAAAAGACAGTTTTACATTGTGCAGCCAAACACAGGAAAGGAAAATGACTTCTGGAAAATGAGTCATTTTCCAGAAGTCATTTTCCTGCTTTCCAAACAGACCCTAACTTCATCTTGACTTACCTCTCTGCTTCAACTTGTTTCGAAACTTCATCTCCTTTCTTATTTCGAAACCTCTTTTCAAACCTCAGCTCCTACTTCATCTCTTAGAGCTGATTTAAGGCTACTTTAAATTTGCCTTATAAAATTTGTAAAGAGTGAGTTTTGAACTTAAAACCTTGCAATTTATACATCAAGCTTTCATCCATCTTGCTTATACAAATTATTGGTCTTTGTAGCATTCTTCTTGATGTACTTCTTTCTTTCCATAGATGCTTGATCTTCAAGATAACTTCATGAAATTTCGTTTGCTTCTCGTTTCTTCGTATGAGATGTCTTCTACTTTGAGTTGGGCGTGTGAGCTTATTTTAGCACATATCATATGCATACATCTTCTTCTTCGCATTTTTCCCTTTCTCTATATTTGTTAATTTTCCCTTCATGGCCTATGACACACCTAGACTTAACAAATAAAATTGGAGATTCTAAAATACAATTTGACATATCAAAATCTATTACAATATATTCCTAACAATTTTCCCCCTTTTGATAATGCCAAAATCCTATACTCAGTCATTGGCTTTAAGTATTTTCGAAAAAATATTTTTGCTCAATTTTATTTGACAAAGCCATGATGAGTTTAACAAATATTTTCTAGGAAAAATAAATTGACTCGTGAAGTAATTTTAGACAAGTTCCTAATACGCATTTGCATATTTAATTCTGGACATTTTTCTCTTTTGTTATGCGTTTTACATGCATGTCTTTTAATTCACATTCTAATTACAAGTTAAGATATCAAAAATAAATATAGACCACTTTGGGAAATTAACATAACTTGTATGATCATAATAAGGGAAAATACTTGATAATTTCGAAACAGTAGTTTTACAAAAGTTTCGAAAATTATAAGATCAGATTACCTATTTTGCCTCTTATCACTTCTTCCGTTCTTCAGAACATCTTTGATGTGTTCTCTTATCTTGTACACATCATTCTTGATACGTTCACAGAAGAATTCCTTGTTGACTTGTCCGGCGAGGTAATTTTCATATGCTTCTTTCAGAGTTGTTCCTGGTAGAACTCCAGCATCAATCCATTCTATGCATTCATTGAAGCTTCTATCGTGGCCGATCGCTGCTAACGTCTTAACTTCCTTCTTTACAAATTCTCGCCGATCAGTTGACAATTGCCGAGTCTTCTGTATGACCAGTTTAGCCGTTGGGTTAACCGCCAAATGATGACATATAACCGATCGATCAATCCCAGGCATGTCCTCGGGTCCCCACATGAATATATCGGAAAATTCGCGAAGGACTGACAGTATAGAGTTCTTCAACTCACTGGATAAAGATTTGTCAAGCTTGATGGTTCGATCCAGACAGTTCTCATGCAAAGGTAATTCCTCAAATGGCTCAGGTTGCTCTTTTCTAATTTCATCATTTTGTTTTGATATCGTGTTCACCCGAGAGCTGCTGGTTTCTTTCCTGTTCACGGTTTGAAGGTAGCACTTTCGTGCCAAATGGACATTTCCCCTAAGAACGCCAACCCCTTCTGGGGTCGGGAACTTCATGCATAGGTGGGGCATCGAAATTATCCCTCCCACCGTAGCGATAGCCGGTCTGCCCAGTATAGCTTTGTGAACGCATCGTAAGTTCACAACCACAAACTCCATCAATACTCGCACCGCTCGTGGCGGGGTGCCCAACTCTACGGGTAACGTTATCTTTCCTTCAGGATGAATCATATCACCTGGGAACCCGGACAATGGCGTGCCGATAAGCGTCAGTTCGATCGGATCGAGCTTCAGCTTCTGGAAAACCTCCAAGTAGAGTACATTCACGCTGCTTCCGGTATCAAACATGACACGTTGAACGTCCGTCCCCATTATGTCGATAGTGACGACAAGCGCTTCGGCGCACTGATCCGAATCAGCTGGGAGGTCTTCAGGCGTGAATTTAGTCGGTTCTAATTTCTATCTCTTTGAGCCGTCCACCGAATCGATCGAATACATTGAATGGCGTTCCAACGGACAAGTTCTGTCCCCCGACCCGCCAAAGATAACATGAATAACCTGTTTGGAAGTAGAGGCTGGGGGTCGTCAGGACCCTTGTCTTTCTTTCCTTGGTCAGATCGCTTAAAACCTTTCTTCCATGATGATTTTTTGCTTTCTTCTTTCTTTGCTGCAAACTCGGTCAATTTCTTGGAATGGAGCAAGTCTTCAATGAGTTGTTTCAAGTATGTGCATTCCTCCGTCTCATGCCCCTTACATCGGTGATACGCGCAATATTTGTTCTTATCCCGACCATCTCTGAACGGTTCGGGGAGCTCAATCATATTACACGATTGCGCATAGCGCAAAACGTCCACCGCGGGCAGATTTAAAGGAGTGAAATCCGCTGTTCGTCCCCACCCTTTGCCCTGAGCATCTCCTTGCCTTCCATCTGGTCGGGGGGTCGGTTTTCTATTCGTTCTGGTCTCTTGAGACCGCTTCGCTGCATTAGCTTCTTCGGCATTGGCATAATCCATTACTCGTCGGATGGAATCCTCATATGTGATCGGGGGATGCAAAATAAAGTCTTGATATAGTGCCCCAGCTCGAAGGGAGGAGTGTAACATATTAATCGTGGTGAGGTCATCCATGGGCTCGACTTCCCCGATCGCTGCCTTCCATTTAACAAGGAAATCCGACAAAGATTCTCCCTCCAATTGTTTAGCCTTTTCTAAATACATGAAATGCTTTCTGACCGTTTTGGACGTTACAAACTTTCGAACGAATTTAGTAGCCAAATCGGCAAAACAGGAGATCGAACCCGGCTCCAACGCTTTAAACCACTCAGCCGCTCGGCCACTCAAGGTGGAATAAAAGGCCCGACACATGACGGCGTCGGTGACTCCCATCATAAAAATATTGTCGTAGTATGAATTGATATGCATTTCGGTGTCGGTTCGGCCGTCATAATCCTTACTGCCTGGAACCCGGAGATCATGAGGGTAAGGCTGATTCATGATCTCTTGAGTGAACGGTGTCTTGAGAAGAGGAGACGTGGTTGCGGATGACGGGGAACCGTGTTCTCTCTTCCACGTTCGGAATTCATCACGGACCTGCTCAAGAAGACCCTTGGCTTCTTCGTTTAGGTTGGGCGGAACGAAATTTTTGGGCTCTCATCGCCTTTACGATCGGGAAGAACCGACTTCACTCGAATCCCCATGGAGACTTCCTAATAATGCTTGGGCATGTACCCTACACTCCCCCTGCTGATGGGGTCGACGCTGCGTAGTAGGGCCGAGCCGCACGAAAGCACTTGTTCGCGGTCCAACGTTATCTTCAGCCGGAGCACCCCCCTTAGCACCCAAACGCGATCGGGCAGACCGCCGTTCTGATTGTGCTCAATTTACAATAATGTCCTCAATAATATATATATATATATATATACATACATACATATATATATATATATATATATATATATATATATATATATATATATATATATATATATATTTATGTGTGTGTATCAATGCTTGAATATTAAAAAAAAAAAAAACTAAATATATAAATACACACACATTTATATTTGATTGTATAAACATATATTTATTTCATTTATTATTATTATTATTATTATTATTATTATTATTATTATTATTATTATTATTATTATTATTACTAGTATTTTCACACGTGCGATGCACAGAATGGAATTATTGTAATATATTACGAATATTTAAATCAATATATAATTATTTAAGAGTTAATTTCACCAGAGGTCGCTTATCTTTCCTGACAATTCTAAATTTAATCCGAGACTATAGTTATTAATTATTACTATTTATTCTATGTTATAATTCTTACGTTAATATTCTTACTATTATTATTAACACTTAATTACTTTTAGATATTATTATTACCACATATATTATTATTATTATTATTAGTTTCTTCTCAAGTTCTGTAAGTATAAAACATTTGTCCAAAACGGGCAACCGAGTCAAAAGTTATGCCTTGCCGAACTGTTGACACTTTACAACTTAAAAAATAAAATAAAATAATCGCCTGTTCAGCCGGAGAGGCGACCGTGGAGGAGGCCGATTCCAGCCTTCCCCGCCGCGGCCAGCGGCGCGATTTTTGCAACACTGATATATAGTATAGATATAGATTAGAATATGAATAGTATTAGACAATTTTATAATATTATATTACAATAGGAATTGTATTACACAATTTAAAAAATTCATTTCGTGCAACGCACGGGTGAAAATACTATATTGATTACAATAGGAATTGTATTACACTATTTTATAATATATTAGAATAGGATTTTAACCCAAAATTATTGTACGAATGGTAAAGTAGAAATCAATATATTTTATCAGGAAGAGAGATTTTTTAGGAATCGGACGGGAAGTTAAAATTTCAGAATTTTGTTATTATATATAGTATAGATTGATTGATTACAATAGGAATTGTATTACACTATTTTATAATATGAGAATAGAATTTTAACCCAGAATTATTGTACGAATGATAAAGTAGAAATCAATATATTTTATTCGGAATAGAGATTTTTTAGGAATCGGGCGGGAAGTTAAAATTTCAGGATTTTGTTATTATATATATAATATAGATAGATTGATTGATTACAATAGGAATTGTATTACACTATTTTATAATATATTAGAATAGGATTTTAACCCAGAATTATTGTACGAATGGGAAAGTAGAAATCAATATATTTTATCAGGAAGAGAGATTTTTTAGGAATCGGGCGGGAAGTTAAAATTTCAGGATTTTGTTATTATATATAGTATAGATTGACTGATTACAATAGGAATTGTATTACACTATTTTATAATATGAGAATAAAATTTTAACCCAAATCAATATATTTTATTAGGAAGAGAGATTTTTTAGGAACCGGGCGTAAAGTTAAAATTTCAGGATTTTGTTATTATTTATAGTATGGATAGATTGATTGATGACAATAGGAATTGTATTACACTATTTTATAATATATTAGAATAGAATTTTAACCCAGAATTATTGTACGAATGGGAAAGTTGAAATCAATATATTTATCAGGAAGAGAGATTTTTTAGGAATCGGGCGGGAAGTTAAAATTTCAGGATTTTGTTATTATATATAGTAGAGATAGATTGATTACAATAGGATTACTGGGTTATTATTATTATTATTATTATTATTATTATTATTATTATTATTATTATTATTATTATTATTATTGTTATTATTGTTATTATTATTATCATTATTATTATTATTATAATAATATAAGAATTAGTTAATAAGGGCAAAGTTGGAATAATTCAAGATAATCTAAGATTACCTAAGAAAATGGGGGTAATCAGATTACCATGAAATATTATCGCCACATCAGCTTTCAGGTAATATAACATTACCAGGTAATCTCATAACTTGAACCAAACAAGGTAATATAACATTACCAAATTCAGATTACCTAGGTAATCTGAGATGACCTGAACCAAACGCCCCCTTAAGGTTTGTCATGAAGTAGACTTGTGATTTTTTCAATTGCACTTTTTTATATATTTTGTAGTAGACTTATGTGTTGATAACATTTTTATTAATAAGAAGAAAAACAAAAAGGATGTTGAGTGGTTAATAACGTCATTTTTAATGTCATTTAAATATATTGGTTGAAGAAGGACAAAAAATGGTCATGCCACAATAATGCTAAGACCAAACAGGGATCTTTAAAAAAAAAAAAACTAAAAGTGAAATGTCACATATAAATCTAGAACCAAATAAATAAATAAATAAATAAATAAATAAATAAATAAAAGACGGACTTAACACCTAGAACTGAATAGACCAAAATATCATTGTATTTAATGACATTTAAACGATTTTGTTGACAAAGGACAAAAATGGCCATGCCACAATAATATTAGGACCAAAGAGGGATGTTTTGAAAAAAAAAGTACTAAAAGTGGACTGATACTTATAAATTTAGGACCAAAAATATAAGGGCACATTTACTAACTGGAAAATTTTTCTAATTTTCTGGAAAACTAGAGAATTGGAGAACAAAAAACATAAGACATGTTTATTATCACAGTTTTTCATTTTGAAAACATGAAACAATTAAATACTGGAAAACTTTCAAAAACTGTTTTCTAAAGGGAAAACAGAATCATCCATTATCTATTTGACTATATGTCACTATAACTACATTCTCACTATCATCTACTTACATATTTATTTATTACTATGATTACATTCATTATCATCTTTTTTTCTTTTTTTACTTTGACCATCTTCTATCTTTTCTACTTGCATTACTTATTTAAACATAATTTATTTGCTTACGTTTAAAGTTAGACATTATTCACATTATCAAAATTAAAAATTGAACTCTATACCAAATTTTAGATTTTGATTGAATTTAATTGATTATTAGTACGGATATTTTTAGTTATGTTATATCGTAATACAAGTTTGGTCTGAATATCAAATATTAAAATTTCACATATATTAGAATTCAAAGTAAAAAAATTATATATTTATTTAAATTTCATTCAAATGAATATATCCAAAAATATTTTAAATATTAGTTAGAAAATATTAATATTATCTAAACTAAATTTTAGGTGAACATAGTAGATTATTGGTTTATCTTTAGTGATGTTATATTCATATATAAATTTGGTTCGGATATCAAATGTACAAATCTTACATATATTAGACTTAAAAGTAAAAAATTATATTTATTCAATTTAAACCAAACATATCTTAAAATATTTTAAATACAAGATCTACAAATCACTTGAAATGAAACTTGTGTTAATTTTATAATGTTATTCTAAAAAAATAAATTTGAAAAAATAAGTGTTAGTAAAAAATTTTCTAAATAAAAAATAGAGAATGAAAACTGAAAAATTAGAAAACATAAAACAAAAAATAGTTTCCCGTTAGTAAATGGGTCCTAAATAACCCTATTATTTATCTTTATAGATATTATATCAATTTACTTTTTAATATTTCAACTTTACCCTTATCAATTACAAGTATCATTTAAATGTAATAATAACAAGGTTCAAGGAGCATTGACGGAAAATGTGATTGGATGGTCTCTTCCCATGAACAGTAAGGAGTGTTGCAACGATTGAAAAAAAAAAAATAGTAAAAATAAATTTGAGTGACCATGCTGAGATATTAATTTGAGTGGGGTCTAATTTCAAATTTTTATCATGTCAAAATAGATAATGGGTAAATAAAAGATTGATTGTCAAAGAATATTCATGAAGTTGGTGAGTTTTGAAAAGCTTTTAAGAATCTTTTATTTCAAATTATAAAACTATATGAGTTTGCATTAGTATAAATACATAAAGTGTTATTTAAATATCTTCTTCTCCAACTGAGAATTCTTGACTTCTTTGAATCTAGATCTTTGAATGTTGAAGCAACTCAAGACTCTTGAATATCTGGATATGAACTTTAAGCTTTTTGTCTCTATTCTCTTTATCGCACTAGTCACGAAAACTTAGAACGCTTGAATATTTTTCGCACTTAGAAATCTTAAATTGACTAGCACCTTCTTCAACTAAGGAAGAAGGTATTTATAGGTAGGTTAGAAAATAGTTCTGTTGGAGGGAAAACTATTTTCAAATGCCTAAGTGACCGGCGGGTAGAATCTGGCGGGTAATCCGGAGGGTAGGTGAATGTTGTCAGATGTCCGGCCATTGAATCCTTAATTTGCGCTGAACATTGCATTTTGTTCTACACAAAAGGTCAGGGCTGACAGTAAGTATGTTATCGAAAATATAATATAAGAATAACGAATTGTATTACTTCAGTCTTTCAGTACATAATATTCAGCGTGTCCTCTGCTAAGCTAGGAGAGCTCTACTTATACCAAGTCCCTAACGGTCACATCATAATGAGGAGTTGAGCCTTTTCTTTTCTTTTTTTTTTTTTCACGGCATGGCCGGGATCCTTGGCGGCCGAGGCAGCCTTGTGGCTGGGATCCTTGGTGGCTGAGGTAACTTCAGCCTACGTTGGCCGAGGCGGCGCCTCAGCCAATGTTGTCAGAGGCATGCGCCTCAGCCAACTTTGCCCGAGGCAGCCTCAGCCGAATCTGGTCGAGGCAGACCTTGGCTAATTCGCCTCGGCCGTTTTTGCCATTTTTTTTATAATATATATATATATATATATATATATATATATATATATATATATTATCTATTTTCTGACAAAGCAGCCCTGTATTCGAGTATTACGGGCCTATTTGGAGACCAGGTTAGTGTTTTTTAGAGTTAATACCACAAATGGTCCTCTAAGTATTGGGATAGTAGTCCATTTAGTCCTCGACTTTCAATTCGACCACAATACATACCTTAATTGGGAAAGTCAAAGTATGTATTGTGGTCGAATTGAAAGTCTAGAGTACTACTCCAATAGTTAGAGGACCATTTTTGGTATTAACTCTATTTTTTTTATCATGAAAAGTGGTATTTTTGTTTTATACAAAAAATTTTATGTGACATATTTTAAATATGTAATAATTTTTTAGTGAAAATATACTTTTTTTTTCCTGTCATAGAAATATTTTATTTGATTGTTTAAAATATAATATTTTTCAATAAATTTATAATATCTATTAACATATAGAAAAATATTACTCTTTATGTTCTATTTGTTCATATACTTTCTCAACCTACTAAAACACAAAGAACCAATAACGCCTCCACTAAAGCTCGAACTCACAACCTTCCAAATGAAAGTCCAATCCGGGTACCATTAGACCACATAGTCTTGGTAGATTCTTTTGATCTCCACGGTGGCAAGTAAATGTTTAAATGGATGGGGTAGGCACAGGTGAATAGATGTATAAACAATTTTAAATTTTAACAAAAAGTATCGTAAGAGTGTACATGCTCTGTCGAGTCGGAGTGTGGGGGCCCTTAGGGTTGGGGATTCAGCCTTTTGGGGTAAGAGTGTACAACAAAAGTCTTTGACTTGCCAATAATTTTATTTTAGAATATTTTGTAGCTTGTTGTTTGAAATGCGTATGTTTTTGTGTGTTGTTAAGAGCTGTCAAAACGGGTCGGGTCAGCCCAACCCATACGAGCTGGCTCGTTCGGGTTCATCCGAAAACGACGGGACGGGCTGACCCGTTTTCCCACAGGTTGAGAAAATTTTAACCCAACCCGTGTTGAACGGGCTGATGGGCTAAACGGGCCAACCCGTTTATTTATTTTTAAATTTTGTATTGTTAAAATTTATTACTTTTTATATAGCTTAAAAATTGAACCCTTGATCTCTAAGTTAATAAGTTAACAACTAACACTATATCCAACTAAACACATAAATCTTTTTGAACAAATACCATGTATAAATAAATAAATAAATAAATAAATACATAGTTTATAATTTATATACATGCATACATACATATATATAATTTATATTTAATACTTAATACTAATATTGTTTACGTGTAATATTTTTTTATTCTGTAATTATAATATTATAAATTTATAAAGTTTATATAATATATAGTTTATAATTTTTTATAATTTATATTATAAATAAACTTTATATTAATATTGAATATTTATATAAAGATACAATTAATTGTATTAATTAATATTTATAATAAATGTAATATAAAGTGTATGTGAATGATCTAAATAAATATATAATTATTTAAAAATGTTCAACATGTGTTCTTAATATAGTTCGTTTTAATAGTGATAACTTAAATAAAAGGTCAAGTGTTTAAGATTTATTAGCAACAATATCTTAAAATATTAATACAACATGTACACCTAATTACACAACTTACACAACTAATTTGAGGGTAGGTGGTTGGGATAGGTGTGGGGATATGGGTTATACGGGTTGGCCCGTGTAACCCATAGGCCAACCCGTATCCCCCAACGGGTTATACGGGCCGGGCTGAAGACGAGTTGGGTTGGAAATTCTCCAACCCAGCCCATCTAAAATATGGGCTAAATGGGCCTAACCCGACGGGCTGGGCCCGTTTTGATAGCTCTAGCCGAAGTTGTTATGGACGATTTACTAATAAATAAAGGCAAGTATGTAGAGAGAAAAAGGTTTTAGGAAAAAGTGTCAAATAGATAATTAAATTCCTTACTTTTGTGTAATTATTAGGTCATTGAATTTAAAAGTGTGCAATGGAATCATCAAATAAGAAAAATATGTGTATAGAAAATAGAAATGATATATGTATCACAATTGAAGAGTAAAAATTTAGTGAAAAAGATTGTCAAATCTCTATTTTGCAAATGAAATACTAGATTAAAAATACAATTTTTTTGAATCATATAATATTTTATTTGTAAATACTTTCTGTCTTAAATTGAGATATTTCATGCTCTAGCTAGAGCGGCGACTTTTCAGTCTGATCCTCATACTTGATTTTCTTCCTATCTTAATTATATTCGACATTTACGTTTGATTGATTAATAAAGTACACTTATGTTGGCCTAAAAATAAATGCATGCATTTATTAGTATATGCAAAAATAGAAATAAATCATTTAATATAATCAACGCATTAAAATATATACCTAAATCTATATATGTCTAGTCAAACTCGATGGAGGATTCATATATTCGTTTTATTAAGGTCTCATATCGAAGGTATGGGTAGGAGATGACCCAGATGGCCCTGCCTCTCTCTATTGTCTAAAACTGTCTAACTCTCTATAAAGCTTTATGTCTAAGTGTCTAACTCTCCATAAGCTTTATATATATATATATATATATATATATATATATATATATATATATATATATATATAGTGAAAGGTTCCCGTGCGGATGTGCGGTGGATTAATATGCGTGAGATTTGTACTCAATGTGTGTGAGTGTTGTGCTTAATGTGCCTGAGATTTGTACTCAATGTGCGTGAGTGTTGTGCTTAATGTGCCTGAGATTTGTACTTAATGTGCGTGAATGTGTAAAATGCAGCAGAAAATATTGATGTCGGCTTCTTCCCCATCCCCAGTAGCCATTTGCCCCCTCCCTGATGATGATGATGCGGAGGCGGGCTATGGTGGTTAAGAATTACGGGAATAATACAACAGAAATCCACACTTAGCTGCTGTGCAAATTTTACTGTGCGTGTGTCATTTATATAAACATTCAATTGCACTGAAGGTAGCTGATAATCCAGAATCCATGGCCAAATTGAAGGAAGAAGTAACAAGAAGCTTTGACGTTAATGTGCGTGAGTTTCTATTCTGCTTCCTTCTGAGCTCGTAATTCTGAAATACTCACGCACATTAAGCACAAATCTCACGCACATTAAACACAATACTTAGGCACATTAAGTACAAAACTCACGCATATTAACATGACGCATATTAAGTACAAATCTCAGGCACATTGAGTACAAATCTCACGCACATTAAGTATAAACCTCATGCATATTAATCCACCGCACATCCGCACGGGAAGCCACAAATGCACCTGATCCCTTCCATATATATATTAATTTTATTTATCAAGACTATGTAGTCTAATGCTATCCGGGTTGGACTTCCATTTGGAAGGTTACGAGTTCGAGCTTCAGTGGAGGCGTTATTGGTTCTTTGTGTTTCAGTAGATTGAGAAAGTATATGAACAGATATTACAATGTAATAGGGCTAGTAACATTCAAAAAAAAATATTTTATTTATTTGTTTACATATTGTATTTATATTAGTATTTCTTTATTTATTTATTACTTATATTATGCCATTTATTTATTTATTTAAGATTTTTTTTATGATTGAACATTATATTTTAAATGCTATGATTTTTTTTACTTATACTCAAAATGTAATTTGTATTTATATATATATATATATATATATATATATATATATATATATATATATATATATATATATATATTAATTTTATTTACCAAAACTATGTGGTCTAATGGTATCTAGGTTGGACTTCCATCTGGAAGGTTACGAATTCGAGCCTCAGAGTGGAGGCGTTATTGGTTCTTACGGCCAGTAACATTCAAAAAAAAAAAAATTATTTATTTGTTTACTTATATGAATTTACATATTGTATTTATATTAGTATTTCTTTATTTATTTATTATTTATATTATGCCATTTATTTATTTATTTAGGATTTTTTTTATGATTGAACATTATATTTTAAATGCTATGATTTTTTTTTTTACTTATACTCAAAATGTAATTTGTATTTTGTAGTTTATATCATTTAATGAGTTTTATTTATACTCAACTAATGTAGAAAATAGGGCTGGGCGTTTTGGGTTTCGGTTTCGATTTTTTGATTTAAAAAAAAAATCAAACCATTTGGTTTAACATTAGATTTCGGTTCGGTTTAGGTTCAGTTTGAAAAAGTTCGGTTCGGTTTGGTTTCGGTTTCGGTTTCGGTTTCGGTTTTGGTGGAATTGCACTATTTTAACGTTTCCATTTTTGCATGACTGATTGTTCAGTTGGCTCACTTGGAGTGGTCACTTAAAGTGTTTTGTTGATGACAAGATGAAGAATCATCCATTTGCATAGTTAACATTTGAAAAAAAAAATATTAAAACACCAAATGTTTGGACTTACGACTTAGAGTTGAGGTCTTAGGACTTGAGTAGTTGAGATTATTAATTATTATATTATTTATATATAATACTAGCATTTTGTACGCGCGATTCGTGAAAATTTATGCCCAACATTAAAAAAATGATAAATGCAAATAATTACAAGTTATACTTCAAATTATATTTCACAATTTCTGAAAGTAGTAAATTTTAATCATCGTATTTTAAAACTATATAGATGAACTAAATTTATATTTTGTTTATAAATAATGTAAACAATTTTAATATAATTTATACTTTATTTTTACAATAAATAAATAAAATATCTATAATACTAATCTAGTACTCAGTCACATATATTATATTAGTGCGTGTGCGTGCATATATATATATATATATATATATATATATATATATATATATATATATATATATATATATATATATATATATGATTTACTATTTATAGAAATTTAATTAAAATATAATCAACAATTAAAGTAATTATATAATAATAATAATAATAATAATAATAATAATAATAATAATAATAATAATAATAATAAAAAATAGTATGAATGAAGAATGGAGTTCAAGAAAGGAAGAGGAGATGAATTTGTATATATCATTCATATTGAAGATTTAGTTCAATACAAAATGAATGTAAATATTAACACAAATTTGCTTAGAGCTTAGTGGATAAAATTCTTAGCTTTCTAAATTAGTGGTTAGGAGTTCAAACTTCATTATGAACATTTAATACATTAATTTAATAAAATAATAAAACTATTATTATATATATATATATAGAGGGGGAGAGGGAGATAAGAACATAAGAACCAATCCAAACCTTACATATTCACTCAATTAATGGTTTAGATAAAGTAAACATTTATATTTAGATTTCTACCATAATTAATTAAAAAGGATACTAGTGTAATTTTATCCAAAGACCAATTATAAACTAATATTATAATTGAATTGATTCCAAGAATTTAGGAAGAGCAGATTAACAAGGAATCTAATTTGACTGCAAGTCTGCGTCCGCCAACACTGCGCAAGAGAACCACCGCCACTGTCGATTTCGAATTCTTGGCGTCCGTGTGCATTAGAATACAGACAATAAACCAGCGACACTAGAATCTTGCTGCTGTAAGATGGCAAGTGAAGAGTATGAAGGTAATAATAATATATGAACTCTGAGTTGAATTGAATTCGATCATGCGCAACGAATTGGGTGTTGTACCCTGCTATTAGATGAGTTAATCATCATCAAATTGATGTGTGGCAACCCGTGAAGAGATATCCTACATTATGTGCACACCATTGTTTTTGCAGTTTTGATCAATTCAAATTAAATTTGTTCTAACAGCATGCAACAAGACTCCAGGGTGCACAACCCACCATGGACAGCCTTGGTTGGGTGCACAGACGACTCTTTGCGAGGGTATACAGGAAATCATGTGGGCGAAGAGTGAATGAGTCATTCGACACATCCCAAACTTTGAATGCGTGATTATCGTGTGTGCACCGACGTGTTCACGACTGTGCCATACGCGCAACAGTACCCTAGGGGCCTGCACGTTAGACCAACTAGGTGTGCCACACTGCATAAACTTATAATGAGAAAATAAATTGGCACACTACAACACTGAAGTGCTCAAACGGAACTCCTCTACGTGGGCTGTGTGCACAATCCACTCTGGGTAAGTGCACAAAACAGACCGCGTGAACTGAGAATGATGGTTTCGTTTTACAAACCCCAACCTCCGTTGGCGGGATGATCGTGTGTGCACCAGCGATGTTATGATTGTGCCAGACAGGCAAAAGGAACCCTGATATCGTACAAGCCGGTTATAATGTTTGTGCCACACTGCTTAAATATATACTAAGTAAACAATTTTCCAGTGCTCCACAGGTCCTGGCAACTCATCACAGAGTGCACCCGGGTGTTTGATGACTATTTTACCCGGTTCAACGAAGTACTGGATCCCAGAATGATAGTGCCAACACGAAGTGAACGAGAGAGCACATATTTGCAATGAGTAGGGAATGGCATTGTGCACTGGAATCGTGTTTCTGCCCTACGCCAACAGTGGATTCTCTACGTATATGCACACGGAACACACCACAATGGTTTGCACTTCCGAAATGAGTTTGGCAACAAAGAAGACAAAACTGTAGCCGACGTGCCCACGGGACACACTGTGTGAGCTAAACTGAGAAGTGGTACAGAGCGAATAAAACTACTTGCACCAGGAAGATGTCAAATGCATTTGTGTCCCACACATTTAAACGTCTGTGCATTAAGGGTGAGTAGTGAGTGCCACAACACCCAAAAGTATTAAAACACGACAACCACGAAAACCAAAATGACATTATATAGAAAGGTGTGCACACTCGAAGAAGCGATTGTGCAATACCATACATAATGAGTTTGGCAACAAATCCACCCAACATGCAGTTGTGCCCCTAAGTTACAGATGGTGTGCTAATGCAACTACTTGCACAACCAAAGAGCAACCACTGCCAAACACAACAAGAGTTTGAGACACGGTGTGCACTAGGGGGTCACCTTTAGTGCCAACTGAAGTAAACACACTCGCAGACCGCTGTGTGAGCGGTTATTGGTGCAGGAACTATGTAAGAAAGGATCACCTTAAAAGTTCATGGCTTTCAATGGATAGTGTGCGCAAGGCACACTACGTGTGTGCCAAACAGCACACAATGAGAGAACAGTTGAACTGCAGTAAATAAGTGGTTCTGTATATGAAATAAACTGAGTGTCCACATTAAAAGAATCCAAGGGAAGTGCCATTACAAAGAATATAAAACACCCAATGATTAGCTATCAAATATCCTTCTCACAATACAAAGAGGAAGCTGAGTGAACTAAACTAAACTAAAGCGGAGAACTTCTTCCGAGCCAACACAAGTACCCTCGCAGAACACCGGGTAGTCAGACTATCAAACCGAGCAGCCTCCTCGGGAGTCAACTCATACTCAGGCGGATTAACATCACCATCAGCTTGTTCCTCTGAAAAGAAAATAGGACAACATACCACATAAGCACATGATAAACTCAAATAAGTAGCAAAAACCAAAAACTAATGCACATACATTCAAACACACCTGCACGCCACTACTCCCCCACCAAAAACTAGAAAATGCACATAGCTATAAACCCAACTACACATTCCTACTATAATACCACTAGAATGCACACACCTATTATCACGATGGCACATACCACATACCAGAAGTGCAAACACAACAACCGTGAAAACCAAAAGAACACAATGAACTCATACTCAGGCGGATTAACATCACCATCAGCTTGTTCCTCTGAAAAGAAAATAGGACAACATACCACATAAGCACATGATAAACTCAAAGAAGTAGCAAAAACCAAAAACTAGAATGCACATACATTCACACACACCTGCACACCACCACTCCTCCCACCAAAAACCAGAAAATGCACATAGCTATAAACCCAACTGCACATTCATACTATAATACCACTAGAATGCACACACCTATTATCACGTTGGCACATACCACATACCAGAAGTGCAAACACAACAATAGTGAAAACCAAAAGAACACAAAGGTACCCTTCACCTACTATAATACCACTAGAATGCACACTCCTATTATCACGATGGCACATACCACATACCATAAGTGCAAACACAACAACCGTGAAAACCAAAAGAACACAAAGGACCCTTCACCCCCCCCCCCCCCCTATACTCTTCTGCACCATTGACCCCCGTTTTACCGACTTAGCTCATTAACTCCAAATTAGCAAAACACACATTCACACCCTTAAAGATTCACATTTCTTCCAATTTTTAATCTCCCAAGTCAGAAGACAAAACAAACCAAAATGTCAAACACACCATGACTATACACACACTTAATTACTAAAATGCATGGAAGGTCGTATGACACACACACACCAAGGAAACAGACCTACTAGTGCATTCCTTCCACATTTTAATCTCCCAAGAAAGAGGACAGATCACCCACAATGCCAACACACCACGAGTGCACACACATAACTCCTAAAATGTACACACGCTGAACTGGATCCCCACATCAACCCATTGACAACAACAAGAAAGCAACCAAACAAAATACTAAACCATATTCCCAGGTCTAAAAAAAAAACTACTATATTCCCACACACATGTACCGTAGTTCCCAACTAAAAGTACAACAAAATAAAGACAAAGAAAACACACATGCAAACATAAAACTACCCAAAAAAAGAGAAAATTTGGTATATAGTGGCAAACGACCACACTAAAACACCACCACCCTGGAAAACAAAGGACACCCCAATAGCCTACCAACAACAAAAAATGAAACACCATACCAACCCACGCCCAAACACCACCCAAACCACCCCTACAACCTGGAAAAAGAGAACAAACAGCAAAGGCCACGGTGAACAACACAAAACACAAACAAAACCAAATACTAAAAACCCTAGGTACGTAAGGAAGCCACCCTTTCATCAAATTCAATACCCACAGTCCCACCTATCCACCAATCCAAAACTACATAAGGAAACCCCATTAATGCAGTAAAAACCAACTAAATGAACTCATGAACACAAAAAAATGGAGAAAAAAAAAACGAAAACCCAAACCTGCACAGGAAGCCCTGGTTGCTACACGAGGACGCTTAGCATTCCAACCAACACCGCCCGCCATAACCCTACCACGCCAACGACTAGAGCAAGGGACGAGCGAGACAGACCTACACGCGAAGCACTCTGCACGATGTCGCCGGCGATTACGGATCACCACGACGGAAGAACGAGATGGGAGATGCTATACCGGAAGCGCAGACACGAGAGCAGGCCGAGAGTCAATCGAAGGAGCTGAAAGACGTTGTGGAGAAGGATTGTAAACCTGGCGCCTTATTCGCACCCCCACGCGGACATAGAAGACAAATGACCAAACTATCCCCCAATTTCAAAAATAAGAAGACAAAACGCAAAAAAATACCTAAAATTACTAAATTAATAATAACCATTGATCACTCACAATAGATGGTTTGGATGGGTTCCTAAGTTCCTACCTAAAAGGCAGTTCTTATTTGAATGTAAATAAATAAATAAATAAATATATATATATATAATAAAAATAAAAAAAGAGAAAACCGATCAGTTTTTCAGTTACCCGAACCGAACCGATCGGTTTCCTCAAGCCGAGTACCGATCGGATTAGTACTTTGGCTTGAGACCGAATCGGGCAGTTTGGTTTGATTCGGGTAAACCGAAGCGAAATGCCCAGCCCTAGTAGAAAATATTGATAACCAAGTGCATCGCAAGGTTCAATTTGAAGACCATGGTTAGACAATTATATGTAGCTTTGTCTAGAGTTAACAATTTGATGGGTCTTAAGGTACTTATTTGTAATAAAAATAGAGAATATGTTTCTTCAACGTGAAATGTTGTATATAAAGAGGTGTTTAATAATCTATAAAGTTTATCCGGGCATCGTACGAGTGATTTACTACTAAAGAAATCGATTTGTGTGCATAGTGAGTTGTACGTGCCTCTCACTCTCTCAGCTTAACAATTTCAAGGGATTAAAAATATTACCATTGGCTGCCCGACAAGCACAATCCCACGGTCATCACTAATCCTTTTCCTCTGCTGCATACCGACACCGTCTCAGCTCTCATCAACCCACTGAACAGAGACTGGGATTCAGAGGTTATAAAGGATATTTTCCACCCAAGAGATGCTAAACTCATCCTTAGCATCCCTCTACCCACCTGCTCTCGTGATGATAAACCCATCTGGGCCAAAGAAGATAAAGGCAATTTCTCTGTTAAAAGTTGTTACCAAGCAATTATGGGTGACAGGCCCGAGTCTCATAAGGTTGAATGGAGATTTATTTGGAATCTGCAGATTCCTCCAAGAGCAAAAATTTTTATCTGGCAAGCTTGCACTAACTGTGTCCCTACAGCCGACCTCCTTCGTTCTAGAAGAGTGGACTGCCCTAGATTATGTCAATCTTATATGGCTGCAGATGAAACGCTCCTCCATATTCTCGCTGATTGTAAGACTGCCAAGGAAGCATGGGCATACTTCGACAACCATCTGAACTTCTCGCCTGCCCAGAATGCCGCGGAATGGTTTCTAAAGATTCACGGCCAATTGCAGAAGGATCAAGTCTCCTGCTTCGTTATGATCTGCTGGAATCTGTGGCTTGCTCGCAACGACAAAGTTTGGAACAATCTTACTTCCTCCGGCAAATGCATAGTGGACAAAACCAGAGCTTTCCTCTTCGAATGGCAACAGGTTCACCCCTCCCCGTCACGACATACCGGGTCTGCTGTTAGCTCTTCTGCTCGTTGGTCCAAACCACCTGAAGGCTTCTTCAAGCTCAACATCGATGCAGCAATCGACACCAATTCTGGCAGGCTGGGCTTTGGTTGGGTTATTCGTAACAGCACTGGTGACTTTGTTGCTGCTTCCAGCTTCTCAAAAGTAGGATTCTGCTCTCCCAAAGACTCTGAGGCTATTGCAATTCGCGAAGCCCTCACCTGGTTGAAGCAGCACAACTTTTCCAATGTCTTGGCTGAATCAGATGCCCTCACAGTGATCCAAGCAATGAACTCTCAATGCACTACTTCTTCTTTTGATCTTATCATCCTAGACGTTAGAGATTTGCTTAGTCATCTTGACAATGTTTCTATCTCGTTTGTTAAATGTTCTGCGAATGGAGTTGCTCACCTACTTGCTAGGGACTCTATTTCTAATGCAGTTCGTATGGAATGGTTCCTTGAACCTCCCCCCTTCATTTGTAGCTCTCTCTTTTCTGATATTAATGCATAATTTCGTTGTTCTTCAAAAAAAAAAAATATTAATATGTAATCATTAGAATAAAGTTAGTACTTCAACTACTAACATTGTTTATTATTACTTTTTATTTTTTATTTTAAATTAATTTGTTTATTGTTTATTTTTAATTTGTATTTTATTTTGATTTTTATTTTTAAACGACATAACCTTTATAATTAAATTAATTTTTTCAAATTCAATTGAAATAATAATAAAAATATTTCTTATTATATTCTATCATAACAATGAACTTTATAATATTTAGTATGTGCATCGCACGAGTATTTTTTTTTTATCTCAAATTAACAATCTTGATGGTCTTAAAATATTGATTGCTAATGACTCAAGTACAAATTCTACATTAACAACTAACGTTGTATATCATGAAGTTTTCAATAATTTGTAATTTGTTAACATTTTGCTTTTAAATTCAATCTTAGCTATTTAACACAATTGGACAATAACTTTAACAATATTCATCACGTGCATCGCACAGGTACTATACTAGTATCAAATTATAATTATAATTTTGTAATGTGCAAATTAAAGAAAGAAAAAGTTTAAATGCCTTTGTATATGCAATGATTAAATACTCTCCTTATCCGGAAAAATTTGAAATATCCAGCCAAACGTGCAAATTTAGGAAAATATATTTAGAGTATATATTGATTAGATACTATATTTTATTGTTAGCCCAAATAAGTGCATGTTAAATTTACGACCACAATATACTTCATTTTTATTTGGGAAAATGACACTTTTCCCCCCTGAGTTATATACCTATAGCACTTTTCCCCCCTCAATTATTGAAGTGGTTGTTTTTTCCCCTGAAATGTTAAATGGACATATTTACCCTTAAAATAAATATTTTATTTATTTTTCTTCTCCTACAAATTATGACCATAATTTGATTCAAACCAAACAAACACTATAGCAACCAAACCGAAATATTCCAATTACAATTTAGAATCGAAACCCGATATTTAAAGTTTATTAAAATCGCGAACCGGAATGGACGGTTCATGTTCCGAACTGAAAAAATAAAATACATTTATTGTTGAATTTAGACTATTTTAAAATAAAAAACAAAAATTTAAAATAAAGACCGTTCAAAATCGCGAACCGGATCTGGAATCCCCGGTTCACGGTTCAGCCGTTCAGGATCCAATTTGTTTGATTCATAATTTTAATAAATTGAAATCCAAATGTTGGGTTATAGATCTGAATCATAACCGAAAATTTTTAATTCGATTACTTTAGTGTCCGGTTCAGTTCGAACCGAACCGTGGTCATCACTACGTATACGCAATAATTTGTTGGAGAAGTAAAATAAATAAAATATTTACTTTTAAGGGTAGAAATGTCAATTTAATATATCAGGGGGGAGAAACCACCACTTTTAGAATAATTGAGGGGGCTAATGTGCTTACCTAAATAATTGAGGGGGAAAAAGTGCTATAAGTATATAACTCAGGGGGAAAAAGTGCCATTTTCCCTTTTTATTTTAAGGATACTTTGAATAATGAAGTAATAAATATTTTTTTATCATTAAAAATGGTATTTTTGTTTTATACAAAAGTTTTTATGAGACATATTTTAAATATGTAATATTTTTTAGTGAAAATATAATTTTTTTTCCTGAGTTTACGTATAAGTATTACATTATTATAGGAATATTTTATTTGACGGTTAAAAATGTAATATTTTCAATATAATATCTGTTAACATATAGAAAAATATTACTCTCTCTATAAACTATTTTGTTTGTCTGATTCGATTAACTAAAAAAGTTATATTTGAGATTTTTATTTGATCCCCACGGTGGCAAGTAAATGTATAAATGGGTGGGGTGTAGGCACATGTGAATATATTTCTAAACAATTTTAAATTTTAACAAAAAGTACATTAAGGGTGTGTTTGGTTCGCACATGAAAATCAAAATTGGAATAGGCCGGAATCAAATATTTGATAATGGTAATGGATTTTGGTGAAAGTATTTTCCATGTTTGGTGTTAGGGTGGAATTGAAATGATTATCAATATTGTTGTTTGGTTATGTATGATCCTATAATGAGATAAAGATTTTAAAAAATAAAATAACAAAAAAGCATGACAATTTATTTTAATATAAAGACATTCAATGAAAAAAAAAAAAAAAAAACCAAAATGTCTTTTGACTATTTTGTAGCTTGTTTGAAATGCGTATGTTTTTGTGTGTTGCTATGGACGATTTACAAATAAATAAAGGCAAGTCGTACGTAGAGAGAAATTTTTAGGAAAAAATGTTAAATACGTAACTAAATTTCTTACTTTTGTGTAATTAGGTGACTGAATTTAAAAGTGTGTAATCAAAGCATCCAACAAGAAAAATATGTATATGGCAACCAAAAAGAAAAAAAGAAAAATATGTGTATGGAAAATAGAAACGATGTATTACAATTGAAGAGCAAAAATTTAGTAAAAAAGATTGTCAATTCTCTATTTTGCAAATGAAATACCAAATAGAAAAAGTTATAAAGAATAAAAATAAAATTTTAAAATAATGCTCATGTACTAAGCAATATTTTAATAGAATTTAATAATTTCTTCGATCCATGAGTTAAAACTGTAACTTTTTTGAAGAGTTGGAGGTTTATATTACAATAGTAAAGAATTAGGAGCTAAAATGGTTAGCAAAGAACAATTGAGAAATTAAAAATGTATTTTTCCCAAACAAATAATACTTTATTTGAAAATACTTTCTGTCTCAAAATTAAGAAATTTCACAAAAATTGTCCAATCCCCAAATATAGAACATCATTTAACAGGGTGTTTGGTTGTAGGGAGGGAATTAGGTTGGAAAGAAATTGTAATTCCATAGGAGATAAACAATGAGAGAATAAAGTAGTAATTTAAATTTCAGTGTTTGGTTTGTAGGAATAAAATTATTACGAATTTCAATTCCAATGTTAAGTTTGGTATACATACGAATTGAAATAGAATAAGTTGTATAAAGTCCAAAATCTCCATACTATTATTATAAATCCTAAATAACTAAATACAAAATTTGTTTTTGAAAATTTATGTAACACGCTCTAAATAAACTCTATAATTGCTTAACGAAAGCAATAAAAAATAGATAAGGGGATTTTGAGAAAACATATTTGATTGAGATTGGCCTACTTATTAATGTTCTTTGTTGAGAGCAGAAGAAGAAAACACACTATAATCGAAAGAGAGATGTCAAACATCAATTTTAGGTTACAAAAAAAGAGGAGTAATTTTTCGCTCAAACTTATTTTTTTCTTTCTAAAATTCATGGAATTGAAATACCAAGGGGTATAGGATTCTAATTTCATGAAAATAAGGGAATTTCAAATCCGTGAAATTGCAATTTCCTCCAACTAAATGATGAATTTTATTTGTCTTCAAAATTATGTAAGAATTAGGTGGGAATAGAATTGTAATTCCCCCAACCAAACGCTCCCCTAAATTTTACGTTGCATATGTGTTAAAATAGAAATAAATCATTTAATAAAGAATTAAAATATATGCCTAAATCTAGTAATATTTCAATCATATAACATAGTATATATATAAATAAGAGTTAAATCCACTTTTGGTCCTATATTTATTACGCGTTGAACACATTTTGTCTGCTTTTATTAATTTTACCACATTTTATCCAGACTTAATAAAAGTTGGACACTTTTAGTACAACGTTCAAATTGGCGTTAAGTCTCTGTGAAATTGAAGGGCATTTTTGTCCTTTCAGTGGTCTTCTTCATCAGTCCTGATATGAAAGGCAAGCACATGTTCCAGAAAATAAACCTCCACAATGGAGATGAAATTATCCTAGATACAAGAAAACTATAGCAAAAAACAAGAAAATAAATATTGTAGAAAAATATTGTGTTGAGAATGGCTATGGTGCTGTGTTGATCGTCGATAAGGGCCACACTACTGGACTCGCCGATCCGGCAATCTTCTCCGCCGTTCTCTCCCTCCTCTGGACCAACCGCCTAGCTCCCGTCCACCGGCCAGACGTTCTCAAATCAGGAGCTCATCAACGAAGCGCTCTATTACGACATCGAGTCACAACTTATATATGTTCTTGCTCCGATTCAACTCAGCGAAATTGACGCTTCACTATTTACCACCATTAAAACGTCCTCCGACGGTGTCGTATCGGACTTCAATGCCATCGACTCCTATGGATCAGTTTGGATTGCTCAAGGTGGTCGGATATTGTAGCGATGGGGTCGAAATTTGAACACCGGGTAACAGCCCAGGAACATTTCAGTGTTAATAATCCAAGCCCAAATGTGCTGCCCTTCTCAGAAACAAGGCAATGGAAAAAGATGAAAATGCTTCTACGTTTGGCTCGGACATCCGTCGCCGCCGTGCGCCACTTCTCGGCGGCTGCGACGAAGCCCACGGCTGCAGGAGGCGACAGCGGAAATCCCACGACCACGAGTAAGGGCGACAGAGATACTCTGGCTGGAGGCTACTAAGTCTCGTGTACGCTAAGCGTAGTGCAGTCATTACTATACGGGAGTGGAAGGAGGAGGGCCACACCGTCCACAAATACGAGCTCAACCGCGTAGTAAGGGAGCTCCGGCGCTACAAACACATCGTCGAGGTATTGCTTCTGTAATCCAAACATAAATTCAAAATTTTTTAAAAAATTCTTTAAATTTGGATTGCTACTCTCTTTGTTAATTCATCGATATAAGCATTTCTGTTGCTCAATATGTTATATAATGCTTTATTTCGGCTGAATGCAAAGGATTTTTGTGGACTCGGTTTGCTGGTGATCTTGGAGTAGATGAAGAATGAATCTTCATTTTATGTGTTTGTTGTTTTGTTTCAACGAAGAAATACTGATGAAGACAATACTGTAACTCAGCCAATATGGGGTATTACTGATGAAGAATTGACATGAAAGGATAAAATTGCCCTTCTATTTCACAGATGCTTAACGCCAAAAGTAACAGTGGACTAAAAGTGTCCAACTTTTATTAAGTCTGGACAAAATTAATAAAAATGGGTAAAATGTGTCTAATGTGTAATAAACATAGGACCAAAAGTGAATTTAACTCAATAAATAATGGCGCAAATTAAATCAAAATCAATCTAGATACCAATATGGCAATATACACATCAATGCTTGTATCGTGCAGATTGTGCAACACTTCTTTCGCTTCATGCATTCCAGTATGCAGCTGTAGCAGATATAACTCTATCAAACTTGATATTTAATTTGCAGCAAGCTAAGGTTATAGTCAAACACTTATATAAAATTCTTAACAAAATGCTTCCTAATATAAAATCAATTATTGTAATGATCCTATCAAAGAAAATAATTAAATGTATGATACGGGCCATACAAAATTATAGAAAAATTCATATAATCACAATCTTATATTGAAAAATTAGAGTATACAGACTCAACTCACAGACAAAGCTATGGCCCTGCAAATTGGATAGATGTTGTTGCGCTTCAGCCATGCCAATATGCACATGAAATGAAAATTTATGGTAACAGTTGATGTTTCCCAGCTCATCCCCGGGTGAGAACTCATACTACAAATTTAAAATCCAACTATCTAAGATAATTCATAAATTGATCGATTCCATCACAAATTACTTAAGCGAAATCACGTCAAAGAGTATATATTTTGAGATACAGGTTCAAATATAGACATTACTTTTCGTGCGATCGGTGCGAATTTACCATCGGATATTCATAAGTGTATCACATAATGTTTAGAAATGTACCACAATGAAATACACCAATGTACTACAAAACGCACCACACCTAATGGTGTATTTTCGTACACTTAACAAAATTAATGATTGAGAATTTAAATAAGTATTTTTCTTGGAAGCGGAATTCCAATTTCCAATTCCAGGCTCAGCTCAACGTCTCTGCATGAGTTAAATGTTGGAAAAATTAGCTTAAAATGGCATAAAATGGCATATTAAGTGGCTATTTTGTGGTACAATTATCAGTGGGGTCCACTTCCGATTTGGGTGGGGTCAAAGTGGATTCGGATTCTTCGTAGTAAGACGAAGAGATTGATATATTGTACGCTCAAAACGGATAATGGGTGAATGAGATATTGATTCTCAAAGTAGACCCATTTAAGTTGGGAAATGAAGGGAAAATGTAGGACTTTGTCCCACATTGGTTTGGAAACAAGATTTGCCCCCCTTATATACATGAGCTCTTTTCAAGCTTGTAGAATTGTATAGCATAGAGGCTCTCTCGCGTGGGGGGGGGGGGGGGGGTTGCAAATCAAAATCCAACTAGAGGACATCGAAAAGGCTTGATTCAAGCCCGAGCTCGCGTGCGCCGGCACCTGCGGGCTAAGTTATGCCAAACTTCGGTATCATTTTCCAACTGGTATAGTCACTTGGTTCGGCCAAGTTCAGTTTGTTGTACAGATTAAACTCATCTGTTACGGAATTAATACTGTTTTAATTCCAATTTTAAATTCTGAGTTTAATCCTACTTAGTGGTGACCGTTACAGGTGTTATACAAATTGGTTTAATACCAATTAAAGGCCATGTTGAATGCTATCCCTTCCAACATCCCTATATAAAGAGAGGTAGAGCAGTAGCATTTTACACACAGTGAGAAACAAAGGAATTCCAGTAACTTTTCATCTCAAAACTTCTGCTTCTACTCTCTTCTTTAGCCAATCTGTGTTCCAGCTTTGCTTTGTTTGCCGGGTTCCTTGTTTAGGTGCTTAAACAAGGAATCGTAGCACGTTTTATCCTGGGAAACCCAGGCTACAACGCTCCTAGCACTTGTGGGAGGTAGCAAATAAGGTTTTAAGGAAAAGAACTTCGTGTTCGAACTCGTGCTAAATCCCTACCCAAACACTCAACCTTTTCCTTCCCAATTCTTTCTGTTTTCCCATATAATATTAATCTTTTCGTAGGATTATTATTTTTGGGAATTTTCAACCATATTACCCAACATTAAACACGTGACTATTCCTTTTATATATTCTGAATAATTCCGCCAGTCTCCCTCTCCCCCTCTTCCCGATCCATCTCTCTAATCATTAATAGCATTAGAGGAGAAAGCAACTCGCGAACGACTGGAAAAGAAACAGCAAGAACAACTGAAGCAAGAATTTGGTTGCAACTTCAAAGGAAATTGAGAATTGTACGCGAAGAACATAATTTGCGATGACACCCCACCCCTGCGGCATCATGGGAGACTCTAGAGGCATTTGAACAAGGTTGGCCTGGTGAAGAAGATAAGAAGCGCCAAAAAAGTGCTGAGAATGAACATCGATAATAAGAAGATAGGTAGTACGTAGTAGTAGGTAGTAGTTACTTTTATAGTCAAATATACAATTGCAGTATACAGTAATACTGTTGAAGCTTTTTATGGCCTATCCTATACAGATTACAGAAACCCATACGCTGTTTAGTCATAAAATACTAATTTCTCAGTCATGATTACTTATTATTATTATTATTATTAAAAATAAAATCCTCATATATAATGGGCCATTAATTAAAAATTTTATGAATTGATATTATTATTCACACACGTATATATAGCATTTACATTATTAGTAGACATATAAGATTTGTTTACACAATATAGTAGATTTGACTTTTGTAAAATATTTTAAAGGTAGTTTAATATCTATAATTTCTTAGAATATATATCTATACTTCTTTACATTTATACTATATTATATATTATTAATAAAAGTAAAATCTTCATCTTCAATTTTTCTGCTCAAACAATTTTATGAATTGGTATTATTATTCACGCACGTATATATAGCATTTACATTATTAGTAAACGTATAAGATTTGTTTACACAATATAGTAGATTTGACTTTTGTAAAATATTTTAAAGGTAGTTTAATATCTATAATTTCTTAGAATATGTATCTATACTTCTATACATCTATACTATACTATATACTATTAATAAAAGTAAAATCCTCATTTTCAATTTTTCTGCTCAAACTTTTGTTAATATTAATTAATTAATAAAAGAATTAATAAAGTTTAATTGGTAAGAAATTTTTATATGGAAAGTAACTAATATATATATATATATATATATATATATATATATATATATATATATATATATATATTAATTAGTAATATTCTTTGCAAATCTATACTATCTATACTTCTATACCATATATTAAAACAAAATCATGAACTTTAACTTCCGCCCAATTCCTAAAAAATCTCACTTACTAATAAAATATATTGTTTTCTACTTTTCCTATTCGTATTATAATTCTAGGTTAAAATTGGTATTCTAATATTATAAAATAGTGTAATACAATTCATAATAGAATATATTGTTTACTGTGAGCATATATCCATTAATGTGTACCCAATTATCAGCTTAGGCTTTTAGTTGAGATGAAGCATATAATTCAATTTGATATCAGAGCCAGACCAAAAGTCATGGGTTCGAATCTTAGCGCCACTCATAAGCAAAGCAACTACGGTTCACCGGTCTTCGTTTAGGCGAGATCTATAGGACAATATATTCTATCTGGCAATCAATCTTATAATAATCTATGCGTTCCAACAATATTATTTTTGAAATCTTATAATTTGTGCGTTCCAACAATATTGTTTTTTTTACTAATAGGGTCTGTTTTTGTCTATGTTTCCGACATATCCCTCAAGACGATAAAAAGCTGTATAAGGCTCCGGCTCATGCGTTGTTATTTGTCAAGGGAATATCCACGTTCCACAGTCAACCAACAGACACCGGAGAATGAAGAGACTTCTAGAAGTGATATTGTGGTACAGGAAGAGGAAATTATGAGACTAAGGAGGGTGTTTCTTGAAAATGTTGATGTTTTTGATGCTTTGTGTGTGAATATTCAAAAGCACATGAGTTGGATTGAGGGTGAAAATTCAGCAATGGCTCTGATCTTGCATTGAGGACAACAGTGAAACATAATGATGCCAGGGAGAAGGATTCAGAATTGGATGTCATACAATGTAATATTCCCTGTGGATGTTTTGATATAAGATTTGGGAATTGCATATAGGATTTGACTCTTCACTGTACAACAGTAACACATTGTTAGCCTTGGTTCACTACTTAACCTGTAATGGACCTTAGCTTCTTGACAGGAAGCTTGGTGGATAGGCGTTCATGTGTCATACTGATTGTTAAACTAAGTTTGACTGTGTTGAAAAAGTAATTCCTTTCACTGAAGTTTTAAATTGAGAAATTATTAATGAGATTTGAGTCATTTATCTCTTGTATGTACCACATTGACATATTATTATTAGCATTTGCTTACTTCATATCCTAATAGTCTTCAATAGGAAACCTGGTGGAGTATTTGCTTGGGTGCCATTCTCAATTGTGATGAAAATATAAACATTTTTCACTAAATATTTTGATTATTTTGTTTCAAACTACAATGGTACGTTCTTGCAATTCAATTACATAGCTTTCTTAAGGATAGATGCAATGTAATGAAATTGCTAGAAGTGGTTATTATACAGTAGTTTGTTTTATTATAAATTCAGTTATTAAACAAATACTAGAAGTGAATTATTATCTAGTTATATATTCTGTAAATATATTAGATTCTCACTTGATCCAGGCCCTATATATATATATATATATGAAATTGTGACGTGAATCTTGAATGCAAGATGTAACTTAGAGTTTTACTTGATTTTATATTAAGTAATAATCATATCCATTAATTAGGTTATTTATCAATTATAAATAACGAAAATTAAATGCATAAAATAAATCAAGTACACAAGTAAATTATTACGCAGATCATATTATAATTGAAAAAGGAAATGAATATTAATAATTATATGAAAAATTAAAAATGATCCCTATATTAACTATTCCGAAAAGGAAACGGATTAACTATAGCATAGGTAAATTGGAAAAAGTATCTATTATTAATAATTGACTGAAAATATTAAAAATAAATCTGTTATTAATAATTAACTAATTAACATGTATTAAAAAAAGAGTAATTGACTGATAATAAAAATGGCATGGAAATTAGGCCAATTCGAAAAAGAAATGAATATTAATACTTGATTAAAAAGTAAAAATGATCAAAAATTGATTCAATTGAAAAAGGAAATGGCCAGACCGCCCAAACAATAGTATAGATAAATTTGAAAATGAATATGTTATTAATAATTGAATGGAAATATTAAAAAATAATCTATTATTAATAATTAATTAATTGATATGTAGTAACAAAATAATAATTGACTGAGATAAAAAAAATGGCATGAAAATTATGCCAATTGAAAAAAAGAAATGAATATTAACAATTGGCTGGAAATTAAAAATGATCCCCGATTAATTATTTCAAACAGAAAATAGATTAACTATAATATAGGTATTATATGAGATACATATGGATCTGAACTCATTGATTTTCAGAGGAAATAGTCATGCAATGAGGAAACTATTTTGAGACTACTTTGCACAGAGAAGATTGTTACTACGTTATTGCATGACTATGTTAATTATATGACAATTAAAAAAGTAAATGAATATTAATAATTGACAAAGAAAATTAAAATTGATTCAGATTAACTATTTCGAAAAGGAATCTGATTAGCAATAGTATAGGTAAATTGGAAAAAGAATCTATAATTAATAATTGACTGAAAATATTAAAAAAAAATATGTTATTAATAATTAACTAATTGATATATATTAAAAAAAGTAGGAATAAGGGTCAAATAGGTCATCGAACTGCACACAATAATTCAATTAGGCCACTGAACATAAAAAAAACAACAATTAAGCCATTAAACTAACCAATTTCTTCCAATTAATCTAATTTATAAGTTTTGCAGGTTAGTAACAGATCACCCAAAAAATTTAAAATATTTTTTAAAAATAATAAATTAAAATATATTAAAAAAAATGTTTCTTCGTCTCCGGCCATGGAGATGAAGAAGGTTCTTCGTCTCTGGCCGGAGACGAAGAAACTTTCTTCATCTCTGGCGGGAGATGAAGAAACGTTTTTTTAAAAAATATATTTTAATTTATTATTTTTAAATAATAATTTTTTAAAAAACTATTTTAAATTTTTGCAGTGACTTGTTACTAACCTGCAAAACCTGTAAATTAGACTAATTGAAAGAAATTGGTTAGTTTAGTGGCCTAATTGTTGTTTTTTTTAGGTTCAGTGGCCTAATTGTATTTTTGTGTGCAGTTCGATGGCCTATTTGACCCTTATTCCAAAAATATAATTAACTATGATAAAAAATGGCACATAAATTAGGCCAATTGAAAAAGGAAATGAATATTACGATTTGACTCAAAATTCTAAATGATCCCCGATTAACTATTTTAAAAAAGAAAACGAATTAACTATAGTATATGTATTATATGGGATACATATGGATCCGAGCTCATTGATTTTTCAGAGAAAATCGTAATGCAATGGGCAATGGTCAATTTTATGTGGCTTTTTCCCGAGTCACCTATCCTAATGGTCTGAAGATGTTAGTTCTAGACGAGGGTGGACAAGATTCTGTTGCTACTATCAATGTCGTCTACAAAAAGGTTTTCAATAATGTGTAATTCCAACCAGTGATATTATGTTTTCTTTTATGCGAAGATGACAAAATTGGTATATATATACACAGAAATATATCTTTCGTACAAATAAATTAGGATAGCAAATGATTTATATAACTGGGTTGCTAGACAACGAGCAAATTTTCCACTTAATACAAATCATAAACACTGATATATAAAATCTCTAAAGTTTCAGTACCGGATGCGTACATCTACACATTGGCTATTAATTGAGCAATTATTTGCTCGATTTAAGCAATAATATTATTGGAAAATACAATCAATACAACTCAATTCTTCAATTGTATTATATAACATTCGATGTTATAATTTATATAATTGTATATTGATCCAAATATTCCTAAAATATTATAACAAATATATTTCATGCATCGCACAGGTGAAAATACTAGTTAATAGAAAAGGAAAATCATACGAAAAATTACTAATCTATCTATACTATCTATAAAAATAAAATCCTGAACTTTAACTTCCTGCCCAATTCTTAAAAAATCTATCTTTCTAATAAAATATATTGTTTTCTACTTGTGGTCTAATGGTATCCGGGTTGGACTTCCATTTAGAAGGTTGTGTTTCAGTAGGTTGAGAAAGTATATGAACAGATACTACATTCTAATAGAGCCAGTAGCATTCAAAAAAAAAATATTATTTTCTACTTTCTTATTCGTACTATAATTCTAGGTTAAAATTCCTATTCTAATATTATAAAATAGTGTAATACAATTCTTAATAGAATATATTGTTTCCTACTTTCCTATTCGTAATATAATTCTACATTAAAATTCATATATATATATATATATATATATATATATATATATATATATATATATACATATATACATACATACATACATACATACATACATACATGTATGTATGTATGTATGTATGTATGTATGTATGTATTTATGTATGTATGTATAGGGTGGGGTTTTAGTAAGGTTAATGTGTTTAGATGAGGTGTGAGGATAAAATCCCACCATCAGATGGGACGATCTAACGGCTCAAACATGATGCTTGGATGAAGTTCAAACGCCCCTAAACCAGCGTAATAACATATGGAGTAATTAATTTGGGGTAAAAAAGTAATTGGTGTGTTAATTGAGCAAGACTAGGAAGGAAAGCCATTTGTTTACGGGTCTGAACACGTAGGGTTTTTAACGGGCTAAGAGTACGGAGGATGTCGGCTTTGCACAGTGGAGTCAGTTGGAGCAGAAGAAACGACAGCAACAACGCAGAACTTCGACCAGCGGCTTGAACACCGGAAACAATGGCGGACGGAACACCAAGACGGAGTACCCGGCGTGCATCGATCGACGCAACTAGTAGATTTTGTAAGGGTTCCTTTTTATTATTATTATTATTTTTTTAAAATAATCACTCTGTTTTTTTTTTTTTTTTTTTTTTTTTTTGAGCGATTACGTGAACAATGCTATTACATGTATGTGGAATTTGATGTGGGGTTAAAGAACTGAAAACTGGTGTCTTTGATTTGGGGGAAAAAATGAGAGTGCGTGTAGACATTCACGGCGGCGATTCGGCCGGAATCCAAATTACCGGCGAAGTTGGGGAGAACTATTTAAAATAAATAGTGCAGTTTTGAGAATTAGATAATTAGAGGAATGGAAGATGTTATTCTGCATGTTTTTGTTATTATTCTGGCTGTCTTTGTTGCTGTCTCAATATGTGCTGTAACACCCCGTGTTACGGCCTTCAATCCCGGATTAATTATTAAATTAATCCCGTTAATAATAATTAAATATGATTTAATTCGGTTAGGTTTTCTTTAATTAATTAATAAAGGTCCACCATGAACCGTGGACCCTTGCCTAAATTAGAGTCCTAAGCCTATTAGGAATAAAGAAAGTAAACCCTTTACTATTCAGATTCTAATTAGGAATCCTAGACCTAGTTATCTATTAGGAATAAAGGAAGTAGGCCTTTTACTATTCAGACTACGATTAGGATTCCCTTTAATTAATTAATATGGTCCACTATGGACCATGGACCCTTATCCCTAAACCCAATCCCTAGTTCTAAAAGGAATAAAATTAGCAAGCCTATAATATTAGTTCCTAACCAGGACTCCTAAATATATAAATAGGGGACTTAAGAGGCACCTAGAACCCCCTACCACAATAAACGTTCCACCACCCCAAAGTGCTCCAAGAATCCCCTTAGAAGAAATCAAGAAAGCAAGAAAGCTTAAAGAAAGACCCTTCATAGCCAAGGAATTAATTAAGGCTAAGAGGTAACCCATGTCTCAACAAAACCTATTTTCATAGTTATGATCCCCCCTTAGGGTTTCCCCATATTATTGCGTATTAATGATTGGTGATGCTTATTATTAATAATTGATATAATGATTCCATGAGGAATCTTGATAATCTTGATATTGGGAGATTCTTGATAATTATGGTGTTCTTGATGCTTACATGGGGATCTTGAGGATTATTTGGAATTCTTGATGATTATGTGATGTTCTTGATAATTGTGTGTTGTTCTTGATGCTTATGCGTTATTCTTACCGAATCTTGTAATTAGAAAACGAACCGTATTCTTGTTGATATAAAAGTGATTAGAACCCTAGGTTGTATCGTATGATATTATTCTTGATTTATCGGGTGGGGAAATCGCATGTTTGGGTGTTGATTATGTTTAGAAAAGCATGATAGGTTATGTGCCGTTCGTTTCTCGTATTTGATCCGTTAATTGTCTACGGGTTGTCGTTAGTTGCGTTGTAAAGGGTCTAAGCATGGTTTCGGGTTCCACAACGGTTCCCGGGGCGAAATTATGTGATAAGAGTCAATGGGGGGTAGGTGGGGGGGTGGGGACCCGCCACCTACCCACGGCCGGAAATAGTATATCCGGCAGCGGGCAGCTGCCCGCCGGCGACCCGCTGCCCGGAACAGTGAGTCCGGCGGGCAGCCGGCGGGTGGCCCCCCACCCACCGGCTACCCGCTGGAAATTCCCCCAACTTGGGATCCCGGCTTCCCCGTTTGATGTTCCCCGTTCCCCGTGGTGTCCCAACGGACTCCGTTTATCGTGCCTATGTCTAGTTTGATATTTCGGGTACCGTTCGTAGGTTTATGAGTCTATTATATTGCATGCTAGTTGAATTGGTATCTCGTTGACCTAGGTGGAAGAAGTATGAACCCTTAGGACTATTCTTAGTATGTGATGGATCACGCATAGGTTTTGTTATACGCTTTCTCCCCCTTCCCAATGTGTAATGTGGGTTGCATGTGCTTGCTATGTGTTATGTGTGTGTGTTACCCCAATTCGGTTGCGATCGGATTGGTTATCCTGAGCTGCGGTTCAGAAGCTGGCTGCGGTCAGATTGATACTCTTGGGCTGCGGTCCACCGTTTGGTTGCGATCAAACGTTCCTATACGAGCTGCGGTTCGTCCTTTTTCCTGGCTGCGGTCAGATGACATTCTCTTGGGCTGCGGTCCACTGTTTGGTTGCGATCAAACACTATGATGAGCTGCGGTTCATCGGTCGGTTGCGATCGACCCCTCCGTGTTGCGATACGGGGCAGGGTGCTGCGGGGCCGTGTCAGAGCTATATGCGCTGACCCTCATGTATGGGCATGCGAGTGGTCCTGTGGCGCCAACAAAGTGTGTTATGTGTTGTGACATGGACGAGTTGTGATTACGAGTGTCTTGGGAGATGTGACTATGGGATTTATATTGGGGATTGTTCATGTTGGGTTATGATCGTTGTTTATGCTTTGCCTTATCCGCCTTATTTATTGTGAACTGCATATGCTCGTTATAACTGTTGCTTGTGTCTGGCCTTATCTGTCGAGTCATTCCCGGTTTTAAAGCTAGAGTTCGTAGGATATATCTTCATGTTCAAAATGGTTTTCGTATATCTATATATATCTCTATATGTATTGTATTTCAACGCGTTGGAGTGGGTTACCAGCATCTCTCGCTGAACAGATATATTTGGCTTTCAGGCACAGAAGATTAAGTCACTGGAGTGCGCTAGAACTTAGAAGTAGATAGTTTCCCTTTTGGCCTGCGTGCCACGTTTACGTATTTACGCTTTGAGGATATTAGTTAGTTAGCCTGTGCACTTGGGTTCTCTAGCCCAGGTGTGGCATAGCACCCCGAACGCTTGTATTTATATCTTGGGATTTAATAAGATTCTACCTTTATTATAAGTTTTAAATGTCTTGAAAATCTGGGGTGGGGTTACATGTGCAGTTTAGACAATTGGAGGAATGGATAATGTTGTGTAGACAAGGCAATAAAGAACACATTGCATGAATACATTAATGGCTGCACATTTAGGAAAAAAGTGAATTGGGGGACCACAATGCAGCAGATGGGGAAAGTAGCAGTTAGTTTATAGGACCATAAAAGAATGACCAAAGTTTGTCTTTTTTGAAGTGTCCTCAGTTAGAAAGCAATTAAAAAGGAGAATAAATGGGACCCCATACCTGCACCATAGATTATAATAATCTATGAAATGCTATGAAAGTTATTAAATATGTGCAATGAAGAAGGAGGCAGAATAGTGTATGAAATTAAATGTTTTAACTGTGCATTAATGAGTTAAAAAATGAATGCACATATTAGTGTACATGTTTGTGCGTAGTAAATGAATATTTTATGTGCATTTGTCTGAGTTTATTATTGGTGTGAGACCATATGTATTATAAAATGATGGAATGTGGCAACTGTTGCATACTGCGCTAAGGCATTTGTGCTTTTTATTTTTGGTGATTATAATAATCTATAAATGCTATGAAAGTTATTAAATATGTGCAATGAAGAAGGAGGCAGAATAGTGTATGAAATTAAAGGTTTTAACTGTGCATGAATGGGATAAAAAATGAATGCACATATTGGTGTACATGTTTGTGCGTAGTAAATGAATAGTTTATGTGCATTTGTCTGACTTTATTATTGGTGTGAGACCATATGTATTCTAAAATGATGGAATGTGGCAACTGTTGCATATTGAGCTATGGCATTTGTGTTTTTTATTTATGGTGAATACAACACTCCTTAATATGGTAAAGGAATAATTGTGCAGGGAAGAAGGCAAAAATAGCAAAGGTGCAGCCATGTGTTGTGAGTAATCCCAACCTTGATGAAGACTTTGTAAGCCCACCTAAAGGAGACCGGCAACCGCAAAGGCAGAATGCAAATGGGTGCTCAGAATACGAACTACTACCAGAAGAGGAGGAAAGGTTCCAAAATTCGAGACACGGGCTATGGCAAAACACCTCGTTGAACCCATGAAAAAATTTGGATCCCTGCAAAGGAATGCAGTTAGGGAAATGGGCTTTGGGGATTTGCTGAAACTGAAGGTGGAATACACCCCTCTACGAATGGGGCATTGGTTGATGAAGAACTTTGACGGGAGTACAAAAACAGTAAATTTAGGACATGGGCGGAGGCTAAAGATAACAGAAGAGGATGTCGAGGCAGTCCTTGGATTTCCACGAGGACCCAGTCAGATTAAAAAGAGGAGTAGGAATGCAAAATGTGCGGAGCTTGATGCATGGAGAGCACAGTATGAAAGAGGGGACCACAAAATAACCCCTTACATGATAGGGTTGTTGTTAAAAGAGCAGAAAGATGGTGGAATTTGGTTCAAGAAGCACTTCACAGTTCTAGTGGCAAGCATCCTAATTTGCATCCAACAAAATGGATATGCAAATCAATCAATCATGCACGAGCTAAAGGATGTGAGCAAAATTAGGGAACTGAGTTGGTGCAAGTATGTGGTTGACGAGCTAGTAGACTGTCACAACAAATGGGTAACAAAGCAGCACAAAAAATTTACTGGACCATTGCTATTTGTAACGGTAAGCTCAACATTCTGTGTGTAATTAATTGAAGCTTTGGCGTAAGGTTAAATGGTAATACGTGTATTGAGGTTATGATTATAATAACAAATACTGTTTTTATGGCAAATGGAAATGCATATGCTGTACGTAGATAGAGTGGTGAACCCAAGCCAATATGTCGAACGAAACAGGCCAGCATTCATAGGCTGGACTGCAAAGCTGTTAAATGAGCGTGAGTTTGCCGAGATAAAAAAGGGCGGGTTTGGTTTAGAAGAGATTGCGAGAAACGGAGAAGAAGAAGAGCAATTGAACGAGCACAACACAGAAGAAAACCAAGAATATGAAGTTGAAGATCCAGTAAAGGTAAACACTTATAAAGTTAATTGAATAAGTAAACAGCCATATTATAGAATATAGATTGCAATCACAAGAGCATTTTGCTTAAAAAATCCAGTAACTTGAATAGGTTAGTACTTACAAGGAAGAGCCATTGAGCAGTGCATCAAAAAGTAAGGATGAAGATGCGGGCGAAGGGGATTTAGGCGACAAGGATACAGAAGTACAAAATGAGAGAAGCGTGGATATGGGAGACAAGGAGACAGCAGACGAGATGCCATCATTCAGCTTAGGCTTAACCCAGGAGATGAACAATATACCCTAGGTATGCGAACCAAATGACGACAACATGATTGCAGATGATTCTGTAAGTAAAAAAAAGGAATTTTAAGAAATGAGTGATATATAATATGCACCACATATATATAATTCTGTACAATATTAGGTTCTGAGTGTGATTTTGATGTTCGAAAACGCAGGGCGAAGAGGCGATGCAGACCGAAGATGAAGGAAGAGAAAGCACGATCGCATCGATACACGGCAATGATATGCACCCCCCGACAAACCAACCAGAAGACTCATTCCTCACACCTGCTGAGGTATGTTGCGTGCTAGAATTGGTAGAAGCTGACTAAAGAAAAATGGGTAACAAAAATCAAATCTTGCTTCATTTAAAATAGGTAAATGTTTTGGGAATTGAATGTGTGAAATGTTTGAAAATGAGCTTGAAATTAAAAGTTAGTGATAGTGATTGTGCAACACTGAGATAAATTCCAATGCAATGGTAACAAATTCAGCAGACCTACATGTTCAAGATATTAGATCTCTGAAATGAAGCAAGATTTGTGAAATTAAATATGCAAGTCTCAAAAAATTCTATAGAACTGTTATATCCATCACATTAAGCATACAGTAAACAGAAAACCGTGTGTGAGACCAATTTTAAATCACAAATTTTGCAGCAACTGATTAACCCGAATGGAGAGGATGAAGGAGACCAAGGAGGGAACATAGAAAGGGCACCAATGAAAATGCCAAGAACTGAAGGCAGCACGACCAACTTACCACAAAACCAAGGCGCACCGTCAGACCATGATCGTATTGCACGAAGAGAACTCACAAAATGGTACTCTCCAACCCCAAGTGAGATGAAGAAGTGGATAATCCAGAATGCAAATGCTGACATGTAAGAAAGATTACATTAAAATTCAGCAACTAATGAAAAATAAAAGTATACATCACCTGATTTGCTGACACACAGGGACGAGGAGCTCTTCCACTTCAACGACCAACGAGCATTAAGATCTGACATGATGACACTGGACACGGGCAAGGAAGTGAATGAGACAGTTATAGACAGCTGGGCATCCGTACTCAATGACAAAGAACGGGAAAAACCAATCCTTCATCCCACGCGATTCTTTGCATCAACCAAACTAACGGTATACAAATTCTGTAGTAAAAAAAGAAAAGGAAAACTTGAAATACACAAATAATATGCATACTGCATTGGATTTAATATAAATTTGTATGCATGCGTAGATGGAACCAGTGGTGGGGTGGACAGGGACACGAGCACAACAACTCAAACTATTTAAAAGGAAAATAAAAAGTGAGCTGACGTTCAGCCCATACAAAAAGTGGGCAGAGATTGACATGGTAAGTTACCATATGACTAAAATGGGTAAGAAGTGTGAAATGTATTTGTTTATTGGTTTAAAAAGTTCTTGCTAACCAAGTTGAGATGAATGTGCAATGCAGTTCATATTCCCCATATATAACAAATCTCACTACTATGTCATCGCCGCCGATCTGAGGGGAGGGACAATGCAAATCATTGACAATTCATCCGCTGGAAAAAAAAGAGGAAGTATATGGGAAAATCCCGAACACTTTGGTAAGAACTTCAAATCATATGAGTGTAAAATAATTTGGGTACCAGTTTGAAATAAATGCAAAGTATATGAGCACAACTGTGATTTCAATAAACTGCATGAGGGATGGAAAAAAAAAAGAGAAACATATGGTGGAAATGTGGAGAAACTGTGATATGAAAAAAAAAACTTAGGAAATGAAAAAAAATGAGAAACTGTGCATACATTACTGCTCTTTAGTTGCAATGTAGATATAAATGTGTAGCATTAGGGATGAATTACAGTAGAAATGCAGATTGAAATAATGACAACCGGTGATATGATAAGAGTTACTAACCGTGTATATGTATGAAACCATAAGGGCATGCTCGGGTGCTTCATAGACGATAACAAGGACCATAAAAGGGCGGCTGAAATACTGGAAATGGAACCAAAGAGAATGCAAATGCCTTGGAGGGATGCAACAGAAAACCCAGACAGTGGAGTATATACAATGAGGCACATGGAAAGCTTCATTGGGGAGAAAGCGAGGAGTTGGGAATGTGGGCTGACCAAGGGAGACAAGACCACAATAGAAACATTACCAGCGAAGTACATGAAGGATATCCTACTCAACGAATGTAATGAGCAACACAGCAAAAACCTTCAAAGCTCACCACTATTCGGCCAGGGAGTGTTCACGCAATTCCGTTAAGCAGTAAGATGTGTGATTGGGCATTATTTTTTTTGACTACTTTAAAAGACATGACTAAGGACAACAATCAAAGGTTTAGAAGTTGAAAAAAGTTTTTTTGCGAGGGACAAATTTTTTTGGGTACACTTGTGCGAAATGCATAAGCATGGTTTATAGTTAATAGACTGAGACGTAACAGATGAACCACTATGTGCATCGGCTGTAAATGCATAACCCATGCTGAATTCATGCATCAGTGGAGTACACCATTGTGCAAAAATGGTAGATCTGTATGAAGCACTATGTGCATCGCCGGTGACTGTATTAATGCAATATTAAATGTTAAAAAAAAAAAATAACCCGTAGTCCGCTATAGTCATATATAGGACAGTGGATATGTTGTGCAACATTGAAGGAAACTTACGTGCAAACTAGCCCAAATTACTAGGCACCATGTGCAACGACACAAAATTGTACTGTGCAAGTAGAAGGTGGTTGCATAATAGGGGAAAAACGAATAAAATAATATCATCTTATGTCAACAAAAAAAATAACGCGTAGTCCGCTAAATAGATTACGACACGTTATGATGATGCGCACCCACACAGAAATAGAAAATGCATTACGATAGGGGTTGTCGGTGCGACGGTAATAAACCAACCTAACATTGAAGTTTTATGAAAATGCATGTTTGCATGACAGCCCTTAGACGAAATGATAGGGTACAGCAAATGAACCGAATGTGCAAGACAACACGCAAAACCAAACACAATGTCCAAGTACCTAACCTAAACTGTGCATTAGAGGGATGTTAACAAATAGGGGAATCAAAATAAAACAACAACATACGCGTATAGTCATCTATAGGACAGTTGAATTGTTGTGCAACATTGAAGGAATCATACGTGCAAACTCGCACAAAATTCCAGGCACCATGTGCAACGCCCCAAAACTGTACTGTGCAAGTGGGATGTGGTTGCATAATAGGGGAAAAAAGAATAAATAATACCATGTTCATCTTATGTTAAAAATGCAGAATATAAAATTGTTCCACAAAACAGAAACACAAATCCAAGAAACAAAACAAAACAAATCCATTATTGAAAACCAACATCAAATGCGGAATAAGAACAAGTCAGTGGGGAAGTAAAAAACATAGCAATGTGTTTAAGTTTAAATTAAATCCAAAGAGCAATACGACCCCCTTCCTCATACGTCAACGTTGCGCATCGGGCAGGTACGACTATTATGGCCATACTTTTCACAAGTTTGGCATTGTCGTTGACGACGACCCGACTTTTCAATAGCTAATTCCCTTGTACTTTTGTAACGTTTGCCACCACCCTTGTTATTAGAGATTGGAGGAGGATGAATATCTACTTGACCATCGGGCGAAGCACCGCAAAACGACTCAAATAGTTGCTTCTTAGAAGAAGAAGAATGATCGCTAGGACCATTCTCAGCTAATAAAAAAACATTGGAATCTTTCAAAGCTGTAGTCAACTTCGTAACATGATCAACACTACGTGAAGTATGGTCACGCACGAAAAGAAATCTGCCCAAGCTTCACCAATAGCGACATCTACCTCCGAATCGCCCCCACGTTGAGCACCCACCAATTGCCGCACACAAGCCCCCCTGGTCCAACGTGCGACCACATACTGAGAAGGGATAGAAACAACCCTACGATCCTTGAAAACCCAGAAAATATGACAACAAAGTAACCCAACCCGTGAAAACATTTTACACGTGCACTCGACAACATCATTATCAGAGTCAAAACTCACGGTGCGCACCGGCTCAACACCATCTTGAACCTCATACTGGGTTACCAACCCTTCAACATTCGAACGCACAGAACGACACGAAAAAGATCCCGCAATAACCTCGGCTTGCACATCATAAAAAACATTGACAGTATACACCGCAGTCACATGTTTCTCAATCAACAACGGAGTCTGGCACAAAGGAAAGTGGCCCTCACATTCGGCATTGAGTTTGGCCTGCACCAAACGTTGAGCATCAATATCCCCTTCAGAATTTTTGAACAACTCAGACAAACTAGCATGTTGGTTTGTGCAACTACCAAACACACTATTCGCAGCTTCGGACCTAGATGTCGTGCGAAGCAGACCACCCATGAAAAGATCATTAAAAAACGCAGGGATCCAATACGATCTCAAATCATACATAAGACGAAACCACCGGTGATCACCAAGGCTATACTTTTCCATTACGTCCTGCCAACCCCGCTCAAACTCTTCCACGGACAACATCTCACACCAAACAACATCATTCAAAGCACGCTGAAACTCCTCGTCTTTAGATATAACATTACCAACCTTTGACATTATATGCCACATACAAAACCTGTGCCGCGTAGTATCAAACACCTGTGGGACTGCAACCCGCATCGAAGGATCTTGATCAGTGATAGTGCAACTAGGCACACAACCCATTGCACTTTTAAATTGCTAAAGAAGCCACACATAAGAGTCCACATCTTCACAGGAAATTAAACCAGTTGCAAATGTGACGCCTCTCTTGTGATTATCAACACCAGTAAACAGAACCAATACCATACCATACCTGCAATACATAACACCAAAACCAAAAAAAGAATATAAGCATGGTCATTAGCATACTGCATGCACAAATAAATAAAACCAAACAGCACATACCAGCAATTTAAAAAAAAAACCAACTACAAGGAAGTTTTTTTTAAGAACACATGGCTTAGCTATTGGTACCATAAGTCGCATCAAACGACACCACTGCCCCAAAAGCTGAAAATTTTTCCTTTGCAATAGGGTCAGCCCAAAACACCCTACATAACTGATCCTGCGAATCTACTTCATATTTAAAGACATAATCCGGACAATCGTCTACCTTCTTAGCATATTTTTTCACAACAATATGAGCATCAGAAGTCCCAATATATGCCATTAAATCATGCCTCAAATTTTTAAAATCGACACATGTCGCACCAACATTGGAATACGACCCAGCAAACTCCCTAGCCAAACGAAACGACCTATTAGGCCCAACGTTGGCCCTAGCACACTTAAGCACAAACATCTGGTGTTGCACATCCATGGAACGATTAACTCGCAAGAAAGGCTTAGCCACATCCGAGCACAAACAGTGATTATGACGTAACTCTATGAAATGAACCACAAAAACCCCATGTCAACCATCTTCAACACCAACCTTGCTTTGCAACCCACCCTATTTGAAACAAGCCGGCGCTTCGGAGCCACAGGTGGTTGATCCAACGCACCATCCACAACAACGGCCCCCCCCCCCCCCACTCCCTACTTGAATCCTTCACGCGAACAAACCAACAAGTATTTTACAACAACACCCTCCCTATTCTTACGCCTCGATTGATTGAGTATGGTTTCATATCTTCGTTGTGATCCGTTGATTGATTCCTGTTGAGGTGTGATGTGTGCGTGGCTTTACCTGGATTGCACGATTAGTGGTATGGGACACTAGTCACCAAGGTATTGCAGCGGTCCTCATGGTGGCCGTGACGTGATTATGGAGTTGTGACCTTTGTGTAAGGTTCACGTGATTCTTGGGTGGCATGTGTTGCCGTGTGTGTGATCGCTACCCTCGTGTACTATGAAATCGGTGGTTCTGTTGGAGATCTGCTGGAGAGGGGACGACGGTCCTCGGAGGGAAAAGGTTGGACTTGGTGTACAGGGGTCCTGGAGGTAAAGGTTGGAACTAGATATAAGGTTGGGGGTAGCCATAAGGTTGGAACCGGGCATAAGGAAGGCATATCAACTCGTGATGGGTGAAGTCACGAGGGCTTGTGTAGCCGTTGTTGTGAGTTCTCTTCTTGTGACGTGTGTAGTCACAAAGGCATGTGTTGCCATCGGTCTTGTCTTTATCCTTTGTGTTGTGGTTATCCTTTGTGGTTTTGGGATGTGTTCCCGTATCCTTGTTGAGAGTGTTGAGTCTTGTGTTGACTATTACTCTTGGTTTTGCACTTATATATATGTATTCCGTTTCACAAATGATTTTACAAATGTATATCTTACTTATGTATGATATTTCACATGTATTGGTGGGTTACCAGCATTATTCGCTGACCGGGCGTCGTCCCATATTTTATTGTGTTCTTTCAGGTGATGTCTAGACGAGTGCGCGGTCTAGTGCTTGCTAGTATAGCTTCTCCCTCTTTGTTTTGTGACCTGTGTGCCATTTAGATGTAGCACTTTGAGACTATGGGTTTAGATGTAAACATTGCAGATGTTGCCGTAGCGTTCATCCTTTCGGTGAACGTGGTATAACACCCCGTGTTTCGGATTATGTTTATCTATCTATCTTTCAGTCTTCCGCTGTGTTTGTTGTTTAGTTCAGTTATCTGCATGTTTAAGGCTTTTAAATAGCATGTTTTTAGGGGGTGTTACAGTCTCTCTTCTCTTTATCACACTGGTCACAAAAACTTAGAATGCTTGAATATTTTTTGCACTTAGAAATATTAAATTGACCAACACCTTCTTTAGCTAAGGAAGATGGTATTTATAGGTAGGGTAGAATATAGTTCTGTTAGACAGAAAACTATTTTCTAACGCCTAAGTGACTAGTCGATAGAGACCGAATCTTTAGTCTTCTGTCTTGGACTAGAGATAACCACTCGGGTTACTCTTCGACTCAAGCTTTTTGAAAGATAACCCCTCAGGTTGATCTTCGATTCGTTGTCTTCTTTCCATTCGAGAGTTAACCACTCGAGTTACTGTTCAAATTTTTGTTGTGACTGACCTCTCGAGTGTCCATTCGGATGTGTACATTGAGTTACCACTCGAGGTACCATTCAGTTTGATTCGAATGTTGAACAGAAATATCTAAGTCTTGGAAATAAAAAAATATTTGGGGTATAAACTCCTATTGTTTGATATCATCAAAATCTAATACAAAATATTCCTAACATCTGTCATCATTTCTTTATCCGCATCAGTAGGGCTCCTCCCACCCTGCATCTTACCCATCGCCGCCAACACGAGCACCAAATCCGCCACCTTCTTCATAATCCCACCCATCAATCCGTTCACCTTCTTCCCAACAGGCTGCCCGTCGAGCTCCCCATCATTCAACGGCTTCTTCTCCCCGGATCTCACCTCAAACGATGTTGTCTAGGGTGAAAGCGGTGGCTCCCGAAGCAAGACCTGCATAGAAGAGAGAGACGTGAAGGCATAGAGAGCTGAAACCCTAGGAAACCAGGTGAGAGAAAGGGGTATGGGGAAGAGAGTGGTGATATTTTCAACGTGAAAAAAATGGGAATGAGGAATTGGGAGAGTTAAAAAGTATACCTTTTGGCGGGCACATTTAACCATTGCAATTGCAAGTGATACGAAACCCAGTGGCAAGAAAGCAAAGATGAGTCTAAGTTTAATTTGCTTGAAAAATAATCTTAATATTATTTCTAAGATTTTGTAACAACTTAATGGGAAACTCTTTTGTTATCTTATTCTGTAAACTTCTCTCTTATTTTGGAAATGGTTTTCAACTTAATTTTTTTTCAATCTATAAACATTTTATCGTAATTTTATGTCAATCACTAAATACATTTTTATACTTAAGGTGTTATAGTATAATTACGCATATATTTGTATAATTTCCTAATAATTACTATGATAATTAATGAATTAATTGCACAAATATTAGTATAATTGCCTAATAATTATTATGGTAATTAAGGAATTAATTGTACATATATTAATATAACTCCCTAATAATTATTATCTTAATTACTAGTTTTTCACACGCATTGCGCGATTGAGTTAATGCCAAATGCTTATATTTTTATATAAGTACTTTAAAGTATATCAATGCTAGATTATATTAAAGTTGGTCATGCAAAGATAATCAAATGTTAAATTTGCTTATTTAAATAGATAATTGTAAGTTTACGAATGTAAGATAATGCAATTATGTTTGATTATAATTGTCACTAAAATAATTGATGGTAATTTTCTAAATACTTACTCTAAAAATAATAGTCTAAATAATGCTAGCCTAAAAATAATAGTGTAAATAAAATCTACATTTGGTTTAAATTTCTCTAAGCATTCTTAATTCTCTTGAGAGAGCATTGTCATTCTCTTCCTCTTCATCTTTAGTATATATCCTCTTCTTTTGATTTGGTAGTGCACCATGTTCAATTGTGTTAATTGTGATATCATAGTGGGAAGCATCATGCAATGACACTACAGTGTAGGAAGAAGTGGATCTGCCTTGTTGTGTATATGCCTGGAATCTTAGTTGTACAACGAACTCTTGATCTTGTAGGTGCTTGTTAATATTTTGCAGTGGTAGTTTTTTTCCCTACATGTTTCATTCGTTGTGAGATGTGTGCCATATATTCTCATGTGACAGAATTAAACAAAATATTAATATACTTGTAGAAGGTTCATGAATATAGTACCTCTAGTTCTAGATCCATAACTTGTTTACTTGAATGTAACAACAATGACTCTGCAAGTAGTCCGAATACTGATGCCGCAATGTGCCCAGTTTCATCAACAATTTCCACATCCATTTTGCACCTGTGTATTTTGTAGTTCATATTTTTGGAATTGGTATGAATGAGTGTAGTACTTAATCTTGTGTATGTGTGTATTTTTTGTTAAATTGGTTTGTTGAATTGATACTAACCTTGGAGTACCCACGACTCTCTTTTCACCACAATGCATACAGTTAAATTGCTGGTCACTTTGTGCATAAACCTTTTTTAAACAATGGCTACATCCTATATACCAAGTGTTGTTGTTGTCAAGGTTAATGCTGATTTTGCCCTTAATCCAAGCAGGTTGAGACTATAAAATGAAAGTGATTGTTAGTTTATATTAGTTTAAATATATCTAAAGAATGCTTAATAAGTATTTTACTTACATGATTAATGAATGGTGGAACAGTCGCTATTTTTTTAATTTCTTCTTTTTCTGGATTTGCAAGTTTCATTGCAGCATTGTTGTAGTCTCGGCATCTTTTCAATGCGTCAAGTGTGTCACGATGTTCTTTCGCCCTACATAGACAATTTTAATAATGTGTTTTTCAATATAGCTACGCAAGATAATGATATATTTCGCATGTACATAAATAATTACAAGTATAGAAGTATTGTAACACCCCCCAAACAAGACCTATATAAAAGCCTTAACACATGCAGATTGAACAACAAAACTAGCACAACGGAAGATAAAACAGAAACTGGATAAAAGGAATCCGAACGGGGTGTCACGCCACGTCTACCAAACACGGTAAACGCTACGGCAAACAATCTGCAAGTGTATACATCTATCCCAAAACATCAGTCTAAAACTACTTGGGCACACAGGCCACAAAACAAGGATAAAGTGCTAAGCTACCAGGCTCTAGACATCGCGCTCGTCTAAACATCACCTGAAAGATACAAAGATAAACATTGGGACGACGCCCGATCAGCGAATAATGCTGGTAACCCACCAATACATGTGAAATATCATACATAGATAGATATAAGGTGTAAAACCATTTTCGAAACGGAATACATATATATAAGTCAAAACCAAGATCAACAGTCAACACAAGACTCATCACTCACAAGGATAACACGGGAACACATCCCAAACCACAAAGGTTAACCACATGCAAAGGATAAAGACTCACCCAACGGCAACACATGCCAAAGCAACACATGTCTCCGTGACTACACACGTCACGAGAGAAGAACACACAACGCTGGCTTTACAAGCCCTCGCAACATCACCCATCACGAGTTGGTATGCCTTCCTTATGCCCTGTTCCAACCTTATGGCTACCCCCAACCTTGTATCTTCTTTCCAACCATTACCTCCAGAACCCCTGTACTTCTTAGTCCAACCTTATTCCCCCGGGACCGTCGTCCCCCACCAACGACCACCAACGAGACCACCAATTCACGGCAACACATGCCCGGATAACACATGTTATCCCCCAAAAACGTGGACACATCACTCAGGCCACAACTCCATAATCACGTCATGGCCACCACGACGCTGCAATACCTTGGTGACTAGTGTCCCATACCACTAATCGTGCAATCCAGGTAAAGCCACACACGCACCACAACTCAACAAGAGTCAAACAACGAATCACAATGAAGGTATGAAACATACTCAATCAAGGAACGGGTCACAACCCAACAACAACAACGATGAATAACACAAGTTATCATCAACCAAACGGAAGGTACAAACCACACACACGCTAGCATTTAGACAACAAACTAGCATGCTTATCAACGGGAAAACTCAAGATAGTTCCGAGGAACACACAAAACACCTCTTGGTCCAACGAAACACAATGTTGAACACTTAGCACGATTCAAGACTCCAAAGTCCTACATGGATACCTACCATATAGTTCTAGACATACGAAACATCAGGAAGACACTCAAATAGTTCCACAAAAGAACAACGGGAAGTCAAAAGACCAAATACCGAGTCAAACGGATCACGGGGAACAAATCCCGAACAATCACCACTGTGTTCCCCACGGGTGGACCCACGGGTAGGCCCCTACCCGTGGTTCCGCCCGCGGGTACACTACCCACAAGCCTTTGTACCGGCGGGTGGGCGGCGGGTAGGGTTCTCCCCGTCGTTCCGCCCGCGGGTACATACTCCTGTGCAAAATAATCCCTTCGGGGATTTTCTTCTCCAAACACAAATTCAAGTCCAAAACATGCCAAATCTCACCAAATACAACAAAATGACTTGAACCATGGAAAATGCCAAGCAATGGCACAAAGGAACCCTAAACACAAGCTCTAGATATGCAATATCACAAGACAAATGCATAAACCCTCACATTTCAGAGCAAAACACATGTAGAATCCAAGATATCACATATAGGTAAGCAAAATAGGTTTTGTAGAGCATGGGTTACCTCTTGTAGACCAAAAGACTTCACTTTACACCACAACAAGCTCTCCACAAGGCTTACTTTCCAAACCCACTTCAAGATTAAACCAAAAGATCATAAAGATTCTACCTTTAAGGAAAAGACAACTAAGATGGAACCAAAAACACAAGATGAACTTAGATCTTACCCTCCTAGATGCCCAAATAGGTGAAAGGGTGAATCTTGGAAGCAAATCTTGAAATCTTGACAAGGGTCTCAACTTGGCTTGGAGAATAAGCTACACTTCTTTTCTAGAGATAAGGTAGAACTAATTTCTAAGAATTGTAGGGAATGAAATGAAGAAGTCTTCTAGGTTAGGTTACAGTACTAACTCTTGGTGAAAAGTCAAGAATACCCTTACTAACCCTTAGAAAGTGTAAGGAACAAAGGAACTCCCCTCAAAGCTCAAGGTACAACACAACTTTAAGGTTGACTAGTCAAATACTAGTCCTTGAGTATTAAAAATCAGGATTTTAGGAATTAATTCCTCAAATAAAATAGGATTAACTATTCAATTAATCCATGGATTGAATGTGGATTTTTTTGGGGTGTCACAAGTATACCATTCTTTTAGGTGTTCTGCTCTAGGTACCTTTGGTTCAACCAGTATTGTTGAATGAGTTCTTGTGGATAGAGAAATGCCTAGTTTATTCAAGGAATGAGATAATATAAGATTAGGTATTTAAATAAAAAATTTATACATTTTAAATCTTATTAATAATGAAATATGATTTACCTTTAAAGTGAACCACTGCGATGTAATCCAAAGATATTACAGGGTAGTTTCCTGCTTCAATTTCTTGAGTTATTTGAATACCCTCTTTGTCAACAAATCCTCCCCAAGTAGTTAATATGATTGGCTTCAACCTGTGTGTGTGTACCATGAGTTTGGTTGTAGAACCATATCATACATTGGAATGTCATAATCAAACACTGTTGCTTGAACTCGAGTTCCCTACATTTAAATATATCATTTATGATTATGCATTTGATTAATAATAATAATAATAATAATAATAATAATAATAATAATAATAATAATAATAATAATAATAATAATAATTGTTGGTCCCAAAAGAGGTAAGGTGAAAGTCTAGAGGGGGGGGGGGGGGGTGAATAGACTTTCAAACTTTTTCGCACAGAACAACAATTGCTAAGCCAGAGATAAACCAAAACTCTTAACTAGATTGTTAGAGTATGGTGCACAACGGAAATAAATAAACATAAAGTGTGTGTGAGATTGTGTGAGCAGTATATCTCGTGTAGAGCGAATATGTAAAGAGCGGTAAGTAAAGAAAGCAGTAAAGAACACAAGACAATTATAGTGGTTCGCGAGGTAGTGTAATCCTCCTACTCCACTTGCTCTTATCTCCAAGAGCAATTCACTATATCTACCACTCCTTGGTTCCAAGATACAATGAATTTCCGTGATCTAGTGCTTTGATCACAAAGCCCGCACTAATCACGCCCAGTGACACCACACTGCTGCTTCGGGTTTCACGTCACCGCGCTACTATCCCAGGATTTCACGACTCCGCGTTACTTTCCCCCCGTCTTCCACACTCCGGTAGAAACGTATCCCGTGATCTGGTGCTTTGATCACCAAGCCCACACCAATCACGCCCAGTGCCTCCGACACTGCTGCTTCGGATCTCACAGCTCCGTGTGACAATCCAGGATTTCACAGCTCCGTGCTACTTTCCTCCCTTCTCTTGTTTTGCTCCAAAACAAGTGTTGTCTTGCTGCCAACTTCTGAGACTCTGTAGATGATCTTCAATGATGCGCAGGTCTCTTTGATGAAGATAAACACTCTGGAATGATTTCTCTTGATAGCTCTGAGTGTTTTCTCTCTGTGAATATATCAAGTAAAGCACTTGATATTTTTGCTCTGCTTTGCTCTGTTTAAGAACTCTCAGAATATTTCTCTTTTGAAGCTCTCTGAGTTCTTTTTCTTTTCTCACTTCTCACTTGAAGATTTTTGGTATGCTCTGTACCAAATGAGATTTTTGCTCTATGCTCTTTTCAAGCTTAATTGCTCTATTCGATCTCTTGATGAGTTTCGAATTTTCTGCTCTCTTGTTCGTGAGTTCCCCGTCTTCAAGTCTTCATATCTTCATCATTTTATAGCTGGTAATGAGAATCTGTCCGTTGGAAAGAGACGCTCTCATTTTTGAAATCTTGTATCTTTTTGTCAGAGATCTTATCTTATCTTCTGCAAAGATGTCAGAAAGGATAAGCTAGCCGTTGTTAGAGCTTCATCTCCATGTAAATGAGCTCCCAAACTTCATCTGATATTTCCTCTGGTTTTACGTTGAGTGGAAATATTTGGGTGTAGAACGGCTTCTCTGATCAGCTCTGAAGTGGTCTTTGTATCTTTGGGATTTAAAAAATATTCATCAATTTTTTATTTTTATTTTTTTGAAAGGTACTGGTTCTATTACATTGTAGTATCTGTTCATATACTTTCTCAACCTACTGACACACAAAGAACCAATAACGCCTCCACTGAGGCTTGAACTCAATTTAATCCCATACTAGTTAAACTAGTATTTTATCCCATACTAGTTAAACTAGTATTTTTCCTTGTGAGAATATTTTCACTGTACTGGGTTGAATTTGAATTTTTGCTTCCCAATTTGAATTATTGACTTTGACTTCGAAATTGGCTCCCAGACTTCTCCTGGCTCCCAATTTCAATTTCTCTGAAACTAGCTCCCCTAGCTCCCAATTTCAATTTCTCTGAAACTAGCTCCCAATTTCAACAATTGCTAGAAATCGGCTCTCAATTCCTTTGAATTGGCTCCCAAGTGCAATTGTATCTCAATTGCCACCCAAGTGAAATTGCTTGTAATCGGCGCCCAAAGCTTAAACTAGCGCCCAACTCCATCAGATTAATTTAATTTGGCTTCTCAAATTTTACCTTGTAAAATTGTTGATGATGAGTTTTGAACTTGAGCCATTTCACATAATATATCAAGCATCATCCACTTCATCCGTACAGCTTTTGATTAAATCTCCAATCATATTTGATGTACTTCTTTCTTTCCATAGATGCTTGATCTCCAAGTCAATTTCTTGCATTCTTCCAACATTAATTTTCTTCACGAAAATTCTTCTGGGATATCTTCTTTGAGTGGCATTGACGTGAATTATTGTATCATTCATCTTCTTCTTCAATTTTTCATTTTCTCAAGACAAATTCTTGATTTTCGGCTTTATATCTTCTTCTTCTATTTTCATCCATCTTCCTCTGTTTTTCTCTTTTCATAATTAAATAATTTCCCGATCATGGTCTAAGAATCTACTAGACCTATAAAATAAAATTGGGGGATCTACAAATACAAATTTGGCATATCAAAACCATTACACTTTATTCCTAACAATTTCCCCCCTTTTGATAATGCCAAAACCTGTACTCAGTCATTGGCTTTAAGTCTTTGAAAAATAATCTTTATGCTCAATTTTATTTGACAAAGCCAAGATGAGTTTAACAGATGGTTTTCTAGACATAATCAAAAGAAACTTGTGAATTAAATTTTTAGACAAGCTCCTAAACGCATCTTGAATTATTTTTTTATTTTCATCATCAATTTTTAATTTTGTCGTGCGTTTGACATATTTCTTGTCTTTTAATTCACGAAAGTCTAATTACATTAAACAAATAAAATTAAAGACTCAAAATAGACCATGGAAAATATTTATTGTTATATTTCGAATTTATAGAGAAAAACGCAACAGAGGTTCGAAAATAGAGAAAATATCAGCTCAAGAGAATTTTCAGATTACCTTCTGGGTTTCTTCACACTAGAGTCTTTCTTCAAAATTTCCTTGACATGTTCTCTGAGCTTGAAGAAATCATCTTTGAACTTTGCATTCTGAAATTTCTTTGTAAGCTGTCCGGCCATATAATGTCCATAAGCTTCTTTGATGTTGTTGCCCGGAAGAACTCCGTTTTCCCACCATAAGACACATTCTTCGAAGCTTCTTTCTTCTCCAAGATTCATGCCCATATTTCCGGTGAAATCTCTTAGTTCATACCACATCTTGGTTCTTTTCCTTTTGCCTTCTTCTTCTTTATTCTTCTCCGAGATCCATTGGGCTTGATCGGCTGCAGGCCATTTCTTGATCATGCTTGGTAGATTTTCCTTAGTCCATATTGTTGTCTGAGTGGCGGTACCCTTAGAGCATTCAAACCAGTCACGCTGTTCAGCAACCTTTGATGTACTCGTACCAAGACTAGGATTCGCGAACTGAGCAAAACCAATCTGAGATGGTCCTTGTGAGGATTGTCCGCGGCTTCGGCCTCTACCTTGAGTAGACACTACTGGCTGTTGTTGACTTTCAAGAATAAATTCTTGTTGTTGCAAAGCCATGTGACTGAGAATTTCTTCCCCCCTTTTGGCGTTATCAACAAAAAATGCAAGGGTCTTAGAATCTCGGTCTTGATTTGCCTTCACAGTTTCAACATTGTTGTGTGTTTCAATGGAAACGGTTTGCACGTTGTCAAGCTTGTTTGTTGTAATTGCGAGTTCAGCTTCAAGTTTGTTGATTCGGCTTTCTTGATCTTGAATCGCTTTGATCTGTCTCAAGTGACGTTCGTTGTGAATCTTTTCAGCTGCTTCACGTTCCTTCTTCATGAGCTGAATCACTTCAAGTAAGCCTTTTGTCAATTCTCCTTTCAAAATTCTTTCTGCTTTGTCAATCTGGGTCTTCAAAATGTTTTGATGCTCCATTAATTCCTTCAGATTGACTCGTGTATCCATGTGTTGTTGATCCATCTTTTGATTTTGTTCAACCAACTTTTCTCCAATTGTTTGACAAACAACATCACTGGATTCGGTTACTTTGGCAAATAAGGATGAAAATATGCCATCATCTTGATCATTCATCTGCACAAAGTTTTGAGGGGATCCGAATGGACTTCTATTCGGATCTGTGAGAACAACTGTATCAATAAGTTGCATCCCTTCTTCTTCAGGTGATTCGGCTTCTTGATTGAGATCACCAACTTGTTCTTCTAGGACTTCTGTTCTCTTGTAATTGTCTGCAAATAATTCTTCATTTTCTAGAACAGGGTCCATGGTAGGCATGGTAGACTCGGTATGGTGTACCGGCAATACACTAGATAAATCCTTTGTGATTTGCAGTCTACTCTCAGTAGCAACTTCTACTGCAACCTCCACTGGTATATCTCTTCTTCTTTCTTCTGACACTTGTTCTCTTATTTCTCTTCGTACTGACACTTCTCCTCTTAATTCTTTTCTTCTTTTATCCCTTTTGTAGCCATAATATATAATTTTTTAATTCCTTTTTATTTTATTTTTATTCATATATTTTTTTTGTGTCTTTTTGGCTACGAAACTTTTTTTCTTTTTATATACGTAGAGATTTTTCATTTTATAGGAGAGAGAGACAGAGAGAAAATAGAGATAGACAAAACCAGTAGCAAAAACATCCCTTTTCATTATTTATCTCCTTCTTAGGGAGAAAGAAAGAGATAACATTTTTGGATCAGGTCACATCACATATTCAGGCTTCATTAGCAGAGAGACCAGCGCCGTGATTAGTCTCAAGATCAGCATGCGGTGGAGACGAAGAGCTTGATTTCAGAGTATAGACTAATCCGGGTTCCATTGAGAGTTGAGCAGATCGCTTGAAGCTGCGAGTTAGAGGACGAGAGGACAGTGGTGATGGCGTCGAGCGTCGTAGTTGCACTGCTGAGACTTTCAGACCTTTTTGAACTTGATCCTTGGTCGGTGGTTGTCCTTCCTCTTCTTCAGAGAATAGGATGAGAGGATCGCTAAGTGTGTCTCCAACTTCATGTCCTCCATTTGCAGCACGTCGAGCTCTCAGCATCGCTTGTCTTGCTTGCTCGGCCACTCTCCTGGAAGATCTTCTCTTTTCTTGATTCTTTGGAGTCATCGAAGCCTGCAAAAAAATAGATACAAATAAAAGAAATCTCCACACAGATTTGTTTGCTTCAGGTCCTAATTTATAGGCCTAGGAAGGTGCTAGAACCGTGTGTCCTAATGATGAAGAGGGTGAAAGGCTTTCTCTGGATATAGCCGACGTTTGGTTTCAAAAGGTGTGATGAATGCTTTCATGACTCTTCATTGGTCGAGAAAGCGGTGGATGTGATGGGTAGCGGTTTCTAGGAGATTTAATGAGGGATTAGGGTGACGATTTGAGAGAGAATGAATCGGTTGGGAAGGGTGCTGATATAGGAGAGGATTATGGGGGGAGGTTTAGAAAGGGTAGGAGTTTATGGGTGGAGGTTTGATGCCCAATTAAACTCTAAATTTTCCTCCTTTATCTCCTGATTTCCTTCTCAAATTCGTGTACCACAAACATAATAACACTCAAACATCTCGTTAGTAGCAAAAATTACTCCACAAATAATTAATCACACATACCAATTATATTAAACTTATACACGGTAATTTCCAATCAAAAATTAAACATATTTTGGAAACTAACAAAATTAACACACATATTCCTAAATTATAATTAGAAACAACTTTATATAAAAAGCACATTAATCAGATTCCAAAAAAAATTTAGAAACTAATAAAAATATTAACTTCTTGATTTCTAAAACATTTTATAGCAAATTATATCACATATACTGTATATACACGAAGACATATATATAATTATCACTTTAAATCACATTTTGCACATAACACATATACATTATTAAACAAACACGGTAAATCATTTTTAGAGCAAATTGTTCATGCAAACAAGTTAGTTAATTTACAGAAACATGAACACATACTCAAAAACTGATTAACACATTAAAACATGCAATTTTATACAAATTATCAAATAAATCACGATTTGCACATTTAATCAAATTAATTTGCATGACATATGATCTCACGTTAAATAACACATGCAAATTCATAATTAAATTCCTAACACAAATTGCAATTTTATCATAAAAAAAATTTCAAATAAAAACATACATGCAAATACGTAAAACAATTTATTCATATAGAACAATTTATTTTGAGCACAAGTATCAATTTAAATAGAGATATTAAGTCCAGTGATACTTAGCTCATTTCAATCATTCCCAACTTGTGCCTTAAGGTTGAAAATCTCGTTTCGCATAAAGGCTTCGTGAGAATATCAGCAACTTGGTTTTCCGTAGGGATATATTCGATCTTCAGATTTTTCTTTTCAACGTGATCCCTTATAAAATGATGTCGATATGTTTGGTTCTTGAATGAAGCACCGGATTGTGAGTGATAGCGATTGCACTAGTATTATCACAATAAATACTAACGTCATCACAATTAACTCCGTAATCCTTCAATTGTTGCTTCATCCACAAAATTTGCGCACAACAACTTCCTGCAGCAATATATTCGGCCTCGGCGGTACTAGTTGCGATGGAATTTTGCTTTTTGCTGAACCAAGAAACAAGCCTTCCCCCCAAGAACTGGCATGTCCCGGAAGTGCTTTTTCTGTCTATTTTGCAACCTGCAAAATCCGCATCTGAAAAACCCGTTAGAGTAAAATCTGTACCTTTTGGATACCACAATCCAACATTGATTGTGCCTTTCAGATATCGTATGATTTTCTTTGTTGCAGTGAGGTGGCTTTCTTTTGGATTTGCTTGGAATCTTGCACACATGCCCACAGCATAAGAAATGTCCGGCCTGCTTGCAGTAAGATATAGAAGTGAACCAATCATTCCTCTATATTTTGTTTGATCGACATCTTTTCCATCTTCATCTTTGTCTAGCCTTGTTGATGTGCTCATTGGAATTTTGATCGATGATTTTCCATCAAGGCCAAACTTCTTTATCAAGTTGCGGGTGTACTTTGCTTGATTGATGAATACTCCTTCTTTCAGTTGTTTGACTTGTAAGCCCAAGAAGTAATTCAATTCACCCATCATGCTCATTTCGAATTTATTCTGCATAAGCTTCGAAAATTTCTCACACAAAGAATTGTTAGTGCTTCCAAAAATAATATCATCAACATATATTTGCACTAATAAAATATGATCACCATCTTGAATTCTAAATAGAGTTTTGTCAACAAGGCCTTTGGTGAATCCACAGCTTATTAAGAACATTGACAAAGTATCATACCAAGCTCTAGGTGCTTGTTTCAACCCATACAATGCCTTTTTAAGTTTGTAGACTTTATCACCTTCGCCTTTTACCACAAAACCTGGGGGTTGTTCGACATAAACTTCTTCTTCGAGTAGACCATTCAAGAATGCGCTTTTCACGTCCATTTGATAAACGGTGAAATCTTTGTGTGCGGCGTAGGCTAGGAAAATTCTGATTGCTTCAAGTCGAGCCACCGGTGCAAAAGTTTCATCAAAATCTATTCCTTCTTCTTGAGAGTATCCTTTTGCAACGAGCCTTGCTTTATTCCTAACAATCACGCCTTCTTCGTTTGCTTTGTTCCGGAAGACCCATTTGGTTCCTACAACATTATGGTTCGTCGGTCTTGGAACAAGTTCCCAAACATCATTTCTTTTGAATTGATCGAGCTCCTCTTGCATAGCGTTTATCCAATCCGGACCATTGAGAGCTTCGTCAATTTCTTTTGGTTCAATCTGAGATAGATAACACGTGAACAATGCTTCCATGGTAGATGATCTTGTTTTCACGCCTTCATGAATATTCCCAATAATTAATTCTGGAGGGTGATTTTTGAGCCATCTTAAATCTGGTTCAAATGGGTGCATGGTACTGGGTGGATCCATTTGTTGTGTACTGGGAGAGTTGGTTCGAATTTCCACATTTAATTCATTTTGTAATTGACCACCAACTTCACCAGTAACTTGATCACTAATTGGATCACCAACTTGTACTGCATCCTCATTCTCACGTGAGGTATCACTCCCAAAATTACTATTAAAAGAATTTCCAACTTCTTCTAGATGACGGATGGGATTTTCTAGAGAATTAATTTCCAACTCATCCATTCCCTGCAAAACATCATCTTCACACGTATCATTAGTATCACAAAAATCAATATGACACTTGTTACCATTTTGTGCAATTTCTTCGTCCAGTGCATCATTTTTGATCTGTGATTTTTCATCAAATACCACGTGTATGGATTCTTCAACCACCATTGATCTTTTATTCAAAACTCTGAACGCCTTGCTGGTAGTCGAATATCCTAGAAAAATTCCTTCATCTGCACGCTCATCAAAAGCTTTTAGATGCAATTTAATATGAATAAAACATTTGCATCAAAAAATATGAAAATAACCAATATTTGGTTTTCTCCCTTTATATAGCTCATATGGCGTCTTCTTGTACTGCTTATGGATCATGCTTTGATTTTGCGTGTAACAAGCAGTGTTGATAGCTTCCCCCCAATATCGTTTCGGGAGACCGGCAACACTAATCATCACTCATGCGGCTTCTTTGAGCGTCCGGTTTCTTCTTTCGGCAACACTGTTTTGTTGCGGTGTTCTTGCGGCAGATAATTGATGAGAAATTCCATGTGAATTGCAAAAAGCTTGTATAACTCCATTCACGAACTCGGTTCCGCGATCCGTTCGTATTTTTGATATTTGCAATTCTTTCTCATTTTGTAGTTGCTTCAACAGCTTCGGTAGAACTTGCTTAACTTCATTTTTCTTCTTGAGAAACACGGTCCAAGTGTACCTAGAAAAATCATCAACAACAACGAGAGTATATTTCTTACCACTTACACTTATTGGATCAACCGGTCCAAATAAGTCCATATGTAGTAAGCTTAGTGGTCTTGACGTTGACTCGTGTGTCTTTGATTTGAATGATGATTTGATTTGCTTTCCGCATTGGCATGCATCACACACTTGGTCCTTCTTGAATATAATATCTGGCAAGCCTTCTACTAGATTCTTCTTTGCAAGCTGATTGATGGTCTTGAAGTTTAAGTGGTTGAGCTTTCTGTGTCATTCCCAATTAGCTTCATTTGAATTTCTGGCCATTAAGCACACTGAATCTTTGCTTGTGCTCCAATCAACAACATACATATTCTTTCGCCGTTTTCCAGATAAAATAATCTCATTTGTGAGCTCATTTTTTATTAGGCAATTATCTTTAGAAAATTCTACAAGATAGCCTTTATCACAAAATTGACTAGTGCTCAACAAATTAAATTTCAATCCTTCAACGAAAGAAACATCTTCAATCTTCAAACCATTTTTCTTGATCGTGCCAACTCCTTTTGTAATTCCATAATTTTGATTTCCTCCGAATATAACTTTTGGTCCATCGATTTCTTTGAAATTCACTAGATATGATTTATTTCTAATCATGTGGCGTGAGCAACCACTATCGATGTACCAAGCATCCTGCAAAAAAGATTAATTAATTTTAGGTACCCATACTTGCTTGGGTCCTTTACTGTTAGTGATTTTTGGTAACCAAACCCACCTTGATCTTATTGAATTAAGATGAGGCGATTTGTAACCATTTGAGACACGATAATCATAACTCACGTTAGAAAATATTTTTGGCGCCGGGTTTTGAAAATTATTTTTATATTTTGGCACCTGGGAAGAGAATGGTTGCTTTGGTCTATAAAAAGCATTACATCTATTACACAACCAATCTTTTTGAGTGGGATAAAATCTCCCAACTTTATTTCTAGAAAAGCTTCCCTCTTTTCTATGAAGTCTTTTTACACTTGACTCTTTGGCATATCTTTGCTTGATGAATTTTTGTTTTTTTGCCGTATCATAGAATTGTTTTGGCCTTTCAACATTCAACTTTGCATTTATTTGATAGCCAAGTCCTTGTCTCATCGTGCTATTCTGACTTTTAACAAATTTTACCACTTGAACTTTATAATTTAAAGTAGTAGTAGAATTAGTCAGATTTTGAGGGGTTTGAGAACATGTGGAGTTATAACCAATTCCGGTTCTATCTCCTGATTGCTTTTGCATGCTCACCATTTTATCTATTATTTTAGACGAATTAGTGAACGTAGCAATAGTAGCTCTAAGATTATGTTCTCTAACCTCTCTTGCTTTACACTCTTCTTGAAGATGAATATTTTTATTCTTCAATTTACTCACTTCAAGTAAAGCATCTTGCAATTTTTTATTCATTTCTTCTTTTTCAAGAATTAGAATATTATTGCGCTCCTTGAGTTGAGGATGAGTGAGCATAATTTCTTGACATTCTCGCATTAGATTGTCAATAGATTCACGAGAAAAAGAAGAATTAACAGAATTGAAAGAATTAGATGTTACCTCTTCTTCCTCTGCGTCAAGAGCCATAAGACAATTTTCACTTGTACTCAACTCAATTAACTTGCATACTAGCGCCGTATCATCATCCGAATATGAACTTTCATCGCTTGATGATGAATCCTCCGAATCATCATTTTCGTTTGGTTCGTTGCTAACGAGAGCTTTTCTTTTGTCGCGCTTGAACCTTTTGCTTTCGGATTTGTTTGGCGTAGATTCAACATTTTTGCCTTGATACTTGCTAACGATCGGATACGGACAATTTATTTTAAAATGTCCGGGTTTGCGGCAATTGTAGCACAAATCCTTATTTTCTTCGACTTTTTCTTCTTGTGTTATGCGAGAGATGAATTTTCCACGAGCAGAATTTTTGTTGTCTCCTTTTCGCATAAACCTTCTAAACTTTTTGACAAAAAGAGCAAATTGTTCGTCAGTCATAAAATCAACATTATTTTCTACTGACCTAGAGGTTGACGGTTGTTCGGCCATTAGAGCAGAATTTTGAGCTTCATGTACATCATCATCTTTGGCCTTCATTTCGAACTCATATGCTTTTAGATCACTAAATAATTTGTCTGTTGACAACATTCTTAGATCTCGGTGATCGCGCATAACCGTAACCTTCAAATCCCATGCAGATGGTAAGCCTCGTAGAATTTTGAGATTAATTTCTTTTTGGCTAATATTTTTGCCAAGATCATTAATCTCTCCAAGAACTTTGATCATTCGAGCTTCCATGTCTGCAACACTTTCATTTGAGAGCATTTTGAAATCTTCAAACTTCTTCATGGCGATTGTGAGCTTATTGTCTTTTTCTTGTTCATCTCCTTCGCCAATCTTGATGAGAGTTTCCCATATTTCTTTGGCAGTGGCACACTTTCGGATCTTCGGAAATATTGTATCATCAACGGCTTTGAATAGAATATCCTTGGCAATATTGTCAAGATTATTCCGCGTTCTATCGTCCGATGTCCATTCCAGTTTTGGCTTTTGTACGTACTGTGGAGCATCCGGAGATAGGACAAACGCCGTATTGACTTTTAATATTTCGATAGGGCCAGTGGAAATAACTTCCCACATTTCATCGTGTAAGGCTGATAAGTGTACCTGCATACGAACTTTCCAATCATCAAATTTATCAAGAGAGAATAATAGATTTTGAGCTAAATCTTTCTTCATCATCATCACGAGAGATATGAAAGATTAATCCAATTCACACACTTTGTAGAATGGATCAGCCTAGCAGTCAAAAACAGTTAACCCAGTTGGGCAACGTGTTTTAATACCAAAGGTTGGTACAAACTGACTCAAATAGGCTACATGCTCTGATACCAATTGTTGGTATCAGTTAGAGACAAATTCTGACTCGGATAGGCACCCGCTCTGATACCAATTGTTGGTCCCAAAAGAGGTAAGGTGAAAGTCTAGAGGGGGGGGGGGGGGGGGGTGAATAGACTTTCAAACTTTTTCGCACAGCACAACAATTGCTAAGCCAGAGATAAACCAAAACTCTTAACTAGATTGTTAGAGTATGGTGCACAGCGGAAATAAATAAACATAAAGTGTGTGTGAGCTGTATATCTCGTGTAGAGCGAATATGTAAAGAGCGGTAAGTAAAGAAAGCAGTAAAGAACACAAGACAATTATAGTGGTTCGCGAGGTGGTGTAATCCTCCTACTCCACTTGCTCTTATCTCCAAGAGCAATTCACTATATCTACCACTCCTTGGTTCCAAGATACAATGAATTTCCGTGGTCTAGTGCTTTGATCACAAAGCCCGCACTAATCACGCCCAGTGACACCACACTGCTGCTTCGGGTTTCACGTCGCCGCGCTACTATCCCAGGATTTCACGACTCCGCGTTACTTTCCCCCCGTCTTCCACACTCCGGTAGAAACGTATCCCGTGATCTGGTGCTTTAATCACCAAGCCCACACCAATCACGCCCAGTGCCTCCGACACTGCTGCTTCGGATCTCACAGCTCCGTGTGACAATCCAGGATTTCACAGCTCCGTGCTACTTTCCTCCCTTCTCTTGTTTTGCTCCAAAACAAGTGTTGTCTTGCTGCCAACTTCTGAGACTCTGTAAATGATCTTCAATGATGCGCAGGTCTCTTTGATGAAGATAAACTCTCTGGAATGATTTCTCTTGATAGCTCTGAGTGTTTTCTCTCTGTGAATATATCAAGTAAAGCACTTGATATTTTTGCTCTGCTTTGCTCTGTTTAAGAACTCTCTGAATATTTCTCTTTTGAAGCTCTCTGAGTTCTTTTTCTTTTCTCACTTCTCACTTGAAGATTTTTTGTATGCTCTGTACCAAATGAGATTTTTGCTCTATGCTCTTTTCAAGCTCAATTGCTCTATTCGATCTCTTGATGAGTTTCGAATTTTCTACTCTCTTGTTCGTGAGTTCCCCGTCTTCAAGTCTTCATATCTTCATCATTTTATAGCTGGTAATGAGAATCTCTCCGTTGGAAAGAGACACTCTCATTTTTGAAATCTTGTATCTTTTTGTCAGAGATCTTATCTTATCTTCTGCAAAGATGTCAGAAAGGATAAGCTAGCCGTTGTTAGAGCTTCATCTCCATGTAAATGAGCTCCCAAACTTCATCTGATATTTCCTCTGGTTTTACGTTAAGTGAGAATATTTGGGTGTAGAACGGCTTCTCTGATCAGCTCTGAAGTGGTCTTTGTATCTTTGGGATTTAAAAAATATTCATTAATTTAATCCCATACTAGTTTAATCCCATACTAGTTAAACTAGTATTTTTCCTTGTGAGAATATTTTCACTGTAAGTTTTCTCACGTCTGGGTGTTCTCAGACTTCAAACTGGCTTCGAACTTCCACCCAATTTGAATTTCTTCTTTGTAATTGACACCCAATTTCAATTGGCTTGTAATTGGCACCCAAATTGAATTTCTCCATTGTAATCCATGGCTCCCAATTGACTTTGACTTGCAATTGGCTCCCTTCCTGGTGCTTTCAATTGCTTCCCAATTTGAATTATTGGCTCCCATAAAATTGTTGATGGTGAGCTTCGAATTGAGCCATTTCGCATAATATATCAAGCATCATCCACTTCGTCCGTACAGCTTTTGATTAAATCTCCAATCATATTTGATGTACTCCTTTCTTTCCATAGATGCTTGATCTCCAAGTCAATTTCTTGCATTCTTCCAACATTAATTTTCTTCACAAAAATTCTTCTGGGATATCTTCTTTGAGTGGCATTGACGTGAATTATTGTATCATTCATCTTCTTCTTCAATTTGTCATTTTCTCCAGACAAATTCTTGATTTTCGGCTTTATATCTTCTTCTTCTATTTTCATCCAACTTCCTCTGTTTTTCTCTTTTCATAATTAAATAATTTCCCGATCATGGTCTAAGACTCTACTAGACCTATAAAATAAAATTGGGGGATCTACAAATACAAATTTGGCATATCAAAACCATTACACTTTATTCCTAACAATAATAATTATAATAAAAACAATAATAATGATAGTATAATAATAATAATAATAATAATAATTATAATAATAATAATAATTATAATAATAATAATTATAATAATAATAATAATAATAATAATAATAATAATAATAATAATAATAATAATAAAAAGAGAGAATGTTTTATGAATTACTTACACTTTCATCTTCAAGGACAATGAGCATGTACTTTTTCCCCTTTGTTGCAATAGCAAATTTTGGTTCATTTTTCTTGATGACACGAACTTTAGAACTCCAATTGTTTGTTTGCGTATCAATATCAATTAACTTGAGTTCTTTTGTCATGTCTAATATCCTGGTTCCATTGGTATGGTTCATAAACAATGTTATCACATAATACTTTTAAAAAAAATGTTATCACATAATATACTATTTTTTTGAAAACATCACATAATATACTTTAAATTCAAATGTATAAATTATAGAGTAAAGATAATATGAATTCATATATTAGGTAAGGATGAGAATGAAAACATGAGATACCAAATAAGAATCAAATAAGAATCATGAGTATCAAATAAAGTTGAAAGAAAACACAAAGTATCAAATAAGAATTATGAATATGTTAAAATAATTGATGTAATAATTCACATATTATTAATATTTGTAATTATAAGGTCTGGTATGGTTAAAACTAAATACGGGATATAAGGAGAGCAAATAAAGATTAGAGTTTAATATATTAAATATACTTAGGCAAAAGGAAATACAATGGAAGAATGAAATTAGGGCTTAATATATTAAATATACTTAGGACAAAAAGCGACACAAAGAAAGAAAGAAATTAGGGCTTAATATATTAAAGGGAAAATGGTCAAATAGGCCTTCGAACTTTAGCTTAAAAGTCAATTAGACTCCTAAACTTTTTAAAGGTGCAATTACACCCATCAACAATTCATTTAGGTGCAATGAAGCCCAAAAACAAATTAATGACCTGCAATCACAGGTCATTAGGGTTCAGGCCACCTTCCGGCAAAAAAAAGTGACTGGCGAAATTTCCGGCAAAAAAAAAGTGACCGGCGACTGACGAACGGTCGCTGATGGTCACTTTTTTGCCAGAAATTTCACCGGTCACTTTTTTTTTGTTGCCAGAAATTTCGCCGGAAGGTGGCCTGAACCTTAATGACCTGTGATAGTAGGTCATTAACTTGAGGGAACATAAGGCATTAAATTTATACTAGCTCTTAAATCGACTAAAGCTTTATTGAAATTATTATCATCAATGTTGCAAGGAATGGTGAAAGTCCTCGGATCCTTGACTTTTCGGGTCATCTTTTTGTGCAAAATGGCCGAACATTCCGCTCCAAGCACTACGGTGCCCGATTCTTCCAACATTCTTTTGTTTGAGAGGAGTTCCTTCAAGAACTTTGCATATCGGGGCATCTCCCCAAGAGCATCTACAAAGGTCATGTCTATGTGAAGCTGCTTGAGCATTTGAAGGAACTTACCACACGTTGCATTGTCCATAAGCTTCTTTGATGTTGTTGCCCGGAAGAACTCCGTTTTCCCACCATAAGACACATTCTTCGAAGCTTCTTTCTTCTCCAAGATTCATGCCCATATTTCCGGTGAAATCTCTTAGTTCATACCACATCTTGGTTCTTTTCCTTTTGCCTTCTTCTTCTTTATTCTTCTCCGAGATCCATTGGGCTTGATCGGCTGCAGGTCATTTCTTGATCATGCTTGGTAGATTTTCCTTAGTCCATATTGTTGTCTGAGTGGCGGTACCCTTAGAGCATTCAAACCAGTCACGCTGTTCAGCAACCTTTGATGTACTCGTACCAAGACTAGGATTCGCGAACTGAGCAAAACCAATCTGAGATGGTCCTTGTGAGGATTGTCCGCGGCTTCGGCCTCTACCTTGAGTAGACACTACTGGCTGTTGTTGACTTTCAAGAATAAATTCTTGTTGTTGCAAAGCCATGTGACTGAGAATTTCTTCCCCCCTTTTGGCGTTATCAACAAAAAATGCAAGGGTCTTAGAATCTCGGTCTTGATTTGCCTTCACAGTTTCAACATTGTTGTGTGTTTCAATGGAAACGGTTTGCACGTTGTCAAGCTTGTTTGTTGTAATTGCGAGTTCAGCTTCAAGTTTGTTGATTCGGCTTTCTTGATCTTGAATCGCTTTGATCTGTCTCAAGTGACGTTCGTTGTGAATCTTTTCAGCTGCTTCACGTTCCTTCTTCATGAGCTGAATCACTTCAAGTAAGCCTTTTGTCAATTCTCCTTTCAAAATTCTTTCTGCTTTGTCAATCTGGGTCTTCAAAATGTTTTGATGCTCCATTAATTCCTTCAGATTGACTCGTGTATCCGTGTGTTGTTGATCCATCTTTTGATTTTGTTCAACCAACTTTTCTCCAATTGTTTGACAAACAACATCACTGGATTCGGTTACTTTGGCAAATAAGGATGAAAATATGCCATCATCTTGATCATTCATCTGCACAAAGTTTTGAGGGGATCCGAATGGACTTCTATTCGGATCTGTGAGAACAACTGTATCAATAAGTTGCATCCCTTCTTCTTCAGGTGATTCGGCTTCTTGATTGAGATCACCAACTTGTTCTTCTAGGACTTCTGTTCTCTTGTAATTGTCTGCAAATAATTCTTCATTTTCTAGAACAGGGTCCATGGTAGGCATGGTAGACTCGGTATGGTGTACCGGCAATACACTAGATAAATCCTTTGTGATTTGCAGTCTACTCTCAGTAGCAACTTCTACTGCAACCTCCACTGGTATATCTCTTCTTCTTTCTTCTGACACTTGTTCTCTTATTTCTCTTCGTACTGACACTTCTCCTCTTAATTCTTTTCTTCTTTTATCCCTTTTGTAGCCATAATATATAATTTTTTAATTCCTTTTTATTTTATTTTTATTCATATATTTTTTTTGTGTGTCTTTTTGGCTACGAAACTTTTTTTCTTTTTATATACGTAGAGATTTTTCATTTTATAGGAGAGAGAGACAGAGAGAAAATAGAGATAGACAAAACCAGTAGCAAAAACATCCCTTTTCATTATTTATCTCCTTCTTAGGGAGAAAGAAAGAGATAACATTTTTGGATCAGGTCACATCACATATTCAGGCTTCATTAGCAGAGAGACCAGCGCCGTGATTAGTCTCAAGATCAGCATGCGGTGGAGACGAAGAGCTTGATTTCAGAGTATAGACTAATCCGGGTTCCATTGAGAGTTGAGCAGATCGCTTGAAGCTGCGAGTTAGAGGACGAGAGGACAGTGGTGATGGCGTCGAGCGTCGTAGTTGCACTGCTGAGACTTTCAGACCTTTTTGAACTTGATCCTTGGTCGGTGGTTGTCCTTCCTCTTCTTCAGAGAATAGGATGAGAGGATCGCTAAGTGTGTCTCCAACTTCATGTCCTCCATTTGCAGCACGTCGAGCTCTCAGCATCGCTTGTCTTGCTTGCTCGGCCACTCTCCTGGAAGATCTTCTCTTTTCTTGATTCTTTGGAGTCATCGAAGCCTGCAAAAAAATAGATACAAATAAAAGAAATCTCCACACAGATTTGTTTGCTTCAGGTCCTAATTTATAGGCCTAGGAAGGTGCTAGAACCGTGTGTCCTAATGATGAAGAGGGTGAAAGGCTTTCTCTGGATATAGCCGACGTTTGGTTTCAAAAGGTGTGATGAATGCTTTCATGACTCTTCATTGGTCGAGAAAGCGGTGGATGTGATGGGTAGCGGTTTCTAGGAGATTTAATGAGGGATTAGGGTGACGATTTGAGAGAGAATGAATCGGTTGGGAAGGGTGCTGATATAGGAGAGGATTATGGGGGGAGGTTTAGAAAGGGTAGGAGTTTATGGGTGGAGGTTTGATGCCCAATTAAACTCTAAATTTTCCTCCTTTATCTCCTGATTTCCTTCTCAAATTCGTGTACCACAAACATAATAACACTCAAACATCTCGTTAGTAGCAAAAATTACTCCACAAATAATTAATCACACATACCAATTATATTAAACTTATACACGGTAATTTCCAATCAAAAATTAAACATATTTTGGAAACTAACAAAATTAACACACATATTCCTAAATTATAATTAGAAACAACTTTATATAAAAAGCACATTAATCAGATTCCAAAAAAAATTTAGAAACTAATAAAAATATTAACTTCTTGATTTCTAAAACATTTTATAGCAAATTATATCACATATACTGTATATACACGAAGACATATATATAATTATCACTTTAAATCACATTTTGCACATAACACATATACATTATTAAACAAACACGGTAAATCATTTTTAGAGCAAATTGTTCATGCAAACAAGTTAGTTAATTTACAGAAACATGAACACATACTCAAAAACTGATTAACACATTAAAACATGCAATTTTATACAAATTATCAAATAAATCACGATTTGCACATTTAATCAAATTAATTTGCATGACATATGATCTCACGTTAAATAACACATGCAAATTCATAATTAAATTCCTAACACAAATTGCAATTTTATCATAAAAAAAATTTCAAATAAAAACATACATGCAAATACGTAAAACAATTTATTCATATAGAACAATTTATTTTGAGCACAAGTATCAATTTAAATAGAGATATTAAGTCCAGTGATACTTAGCTCATTTCAATCATTCCCAACTTGTGCCTTAAGGTTGAAAATCTCGTTTCGCATAAAGGCTTCGTGAGAATATCAGCAACTTGGTTTTCCGTAGGGATATATTCGATCTTCAGATTTTTCTTTTCAACGTGATCCCTTATAAAATGATGTCGATATGTTTGGTTCTTGAATGAAGCACCGGATTGTGAGTGATAGCGATTGCACTAGTATTATCACAATAAATACTAACGTCATCACAATTAACTCCGTAATCCTTCAATTGTTGCTTCATCCACAAAATTTGCGCACAACAACTTCCTGCAGCAATATATTCGGCCTCGGCGGTACTAGTTGCGATGGAATTTTGCTTTTTGCTGAACCAAGAAACAAGCCTTCCCCCCAAGAACTGGCATGTCCCGGAAGTGCTTTTTCTGTCTATTTTGCAACCTGCAAAATCCGCATCTGAAAAACCCGTTAGAGTAAAATCTGTACCTTTTGGATACCACAATCCAACATTGATTGTGCCTTTCAGATATCGTATGATTTTCTTTGTTGCAGTGAGGTGGCTTTCTTTTGGATTTGCTTGGAATCTTGCACGCATGCCCACAGCATAAGAAATGTCCGGCCTGCTTGCAGTAAGATATAGAAGTGAACCAATCATTCCTCTATATTTTGTTTGATCGACATCTTTTCCATCTTCATCTTTGTCTAGCCTTGTTGATGTGCTCATTGGAATTTTGATCGATGATTTTCCATCAAGGCCAAACTTCTTTATCAAGTTGCGGGTGTACTTTGCTTGATTGATGAATACTCCTTCTTTCAGTTGTTTGACTTGTAAGCCCAAGAAGTAATTCAATTCACCCATCATGCTCATTTCGAATTTATTCTGCATAAGCTTCGAAAATTTCTCACACAAAGAATTGTTAGTGCTTCCAAAAATAATATCATCAACATATATTTGCACTAATAAAATATGATCACCATCTTGAATTCTAAATAGAGTTTTGTCAACAAGGCCTTTGGTGAATCCACAGCTTATTAAGAACATTGACAAAGTATCATACCAAGCTCTAGGTGCTTGTTTCAACCCATACAATGCCTTTTTAAGTTTGTAGACTTTATCACCTTCGCCTTTTACCACAAAACCTGGGGGTTGTTCGACATAAACTTCTTCTTCGAGTAGACCATTCAAGAATGCGCTTTTCACGTCCATTTGATAAACGGTGAAATCTTTGTGTGCGGCGTAGGCTAGGAAAATTCTGATTGCTTCAAGTCGAGCCACCGGTGCAAAAGTTTCATCAAAATCTATTCCTTCTTCTTGAGAGTATCCTTTTGCAACGAGCCTTGCTTTATTCCTAACAATCACGCCTTCTTCGTTTGCTTTGTTCCGGAAGACCCATTTGGTTCCTACAACATTATGGTTCGTCGGTCTTGGAACAAGTTCCCAAACATCATTTCTTTTGAATTGATCGAGCTCCTCTTGCATAGCGTTTATCCAATCCGGACCATTGAGAGCTTCGTCAATTTCTTTTGGTTCAATTTGAGATAGATAACACGTGAACAATGCTTCCATGGTAGATGATCTTGTTTTCACGCCTTCATGAATATTCCCAATAATTAATTCTGGAGGGTGATTTTTGAGCCATCTTAAATCTGGTTCAAATGGGTGCATGGTACTGGGTGGATCCATTTGTTGTGTACTGGGAGAGTTGGTTCGAATTTCCACATTTAATTCATTTTGTAATTGACCACCAACTTCACCAGTAACTTGATCACTAATTGGATCACCAACTTGTACTGCATCCTCATTCTCACGTGAGGCATCACTCCCAAAATTACTATTAAAAGAATTTCCAACTTCTTCTAGATGAGGGATGGGATTTTCTAGAGAATTAATTTCCAACTCATCCATTCCCTGCAAAACATCATCTTCACACGTATCATTAGTATCACAAAAATCAATATGACACTTGTTACCATTTTGTGCAATTTCTTCGTCCAGTGCATCATTTTTGATCTGTGATTTTTCATCAAATACCACGTGTATGGATTCTTCAACCACCATTGATCTTTTATTCAAAACTCTGAACGCCTTGCTGGTAGTCGAATATCCTAGAAAAATTCCTTCATCTGCACGCTCATCAAAAGCTTTTAGATGCAATTTAATATGAATAAAACATTTGCATCAAAAAATATGAAAATAACCAATATTTGGTTTTCTCCCTTTATATAGCTCATATGGCGTCTTCTTGTACTGCTTATGGATCATGCTTTGATTTTGCGTGTAACAAGCAGTGTTGATAGCTTCCCCCCAATATCGTTTCGGGAGACCGGCAACACTAATCATCACTCATGCGGCTTCTTTGAGCGTCCGGTTTCTTCTTTCGGCAACACTGTTTTGTTGCGGTGTTCTTGCGGCAGATAATTGATGAGAAATTCCATGTGAATTGCAAAAAGCTTGTATAACTCCATTCACGAACTCGGTTCCGCGATCCGTTCGTATTTTTGATATTTGCAATTCTTTCTCATTTTGTAGTTGCTTCAACAGCTTCGGTAGAACTTGCTTAACTTCATTTTTCTTCTTGAGAAACACGGTCCAAGTGTACCTAGAAAAATCATCAACAACAACGAGAGTATATTTCTTACCACTTACACTTATTGGATCAACCGGTCCAAATAAGTCCATATGTAGTAAGCTTAGTGGTCTTGACGTTGACTCGTGTGTCTTTGATTTGAATGATGATTTGATTTGCTTTCCGCGTTGGCATGCATCACACACTTGGTCCTTCTTGAAGATAATATCTGGCAAGCCTTCTACTAGATTCTTCTTTGCAAGCTGATTGATGGTCTTGAAGTTTAAGTGGTTGAGCTTTCTGTGTCATTCCCAATTAGCTTCATTTGAATTTCTGGCCATTAAGCACACTGAATCTTTGCTTGTGCTCCAATCAACAACATACATATTCTTTCGCCGTTTTCCAGATAAAATAATCTCATTTGTGAGCTCATTTTTTATTAGGCAATTATCTTTAGAAAATTCTACAAGATAGCCTTTATCACAAAATTGACTAGTGCTCAACAAATTAAATTTCAATCCTTCAACGAAAGAAACATCTTCAATCTTCAAACCATTTTTCTTGATCGTGCCAACTCCTTTTGTAATTCCATAATTTTGATTTCCTCCGAATATAACTTTTGGTCCATCGATTTCTTTGAAATTCACTAGATATGATTTATTTCTAATCATGTGGCGTGAGCAACCACTATCGATGTACCAAGCATCCTGCAAAAAAGATTAATTAATTTTAGGTACCCATACTTGCTTGGGTCCTTTACTGTTAGTGATTTTTGGTAACCAAACCCACCTTGATCTTATTGAATTAAGATGAGGCGATTTGTAACCATTTGAGACACGATAATCATAACTCACGTTAGAAAATATTTTTGGCGCCGGGTTTTGAAAATTATTTTTATATTTTGGCACCTGGGAAGAGAATGGTTGCTTTGGTCTATAAAAAGCATTACATCTATTACACAACCAATCTTTTTGAGTGGGATAAAATCTCCCAACTTTATTTCTAGAAAAGCTTCCCTCTTTTCTATGAAGTCTTTTTACACTTGACTCTTTGGCATATCTTTGCTTGATGAATTTTTGTTTTTTTGCCGTATCATAGAATTGTTTTGGCCTTTCAACATTCAACTTTGCATTTATTTGATAGCCAAGTCCTTGTCTCATCGTGCTATTCTGACTTTTAACAAATTTTACCACTTGAACTTTATAATTTAAAGTAGTAGTAGAATTAGTCAGATTTTGAGGGGTTTGAGAACATGTGGAGTTATAACCAATTCCGGTTCTATCTCCTGATTGCTTTTGCATGCTCACCATTTTATCTATTATTTTAGACGAATTAGTGAACGTAGCAATAGTAGCTCTAAGATTATGTTCTCTAACCTCTCTTGCTTTACACTCTTCTTGAAGATGAATATTTTTATTCTTCAATTTACTCACTTCAAGTAAAGCATCTTGCAATTTTTTATTCATTTCTTCTTTTTCAAGAATTAGAATATTATTGCGCTCCTTGAGTTGAGGATGAGTGAGCATAATTTCTTGACATTCTCGCATTAGATTGTCAATAGATTCACGAGAAAAAGAAGAATTAACAGAATTGAAAGAATTAGATGTTACCTCTTCTTCCTCTGCGTCAAGAGCCATAAGACAATTTTCACTTGTACTCAACTCAATTAACTTGCATACTAGCGCCGTATCATCATCCGAATATGAACTTTCATCGCTTGATGATGAATCCTCCGAATCATCATTTTCGTTTGGTTCGTTGCTAACGAGAGCTTTTCTTTTGTCGCGCTTGAACCTTTTGCTTTCGGATTTGTTTGGCGTAGATTCAACATTTTTGCCTTGATACTTGCTAACGATCGGATACGGACAATTTATTTTAAAATGTCCGGGTTTGCGGCAATTGTAGCACAAATCCTTATTTTCTTCGACTTTTTCTTCTTGTGTTATGCGAGAGATGAATTTTCCACGAGCAGAATTTTTGTTGTCTCCTTTTCGCATAAACCTTCTAAACTTTTTGACAAAAAGAGCAAATTGTTCGTCAGTCATAAAATCAACATTATTTTCTACTGACCTAGAGGTTGACGGTTGTTCGGCCATTAGAGCAGAATTTTGAGCTTCATGTACATCATCATCTTTGGCCTTCATTTCGAACTCATATGCTTTTAGATCACTAAATAATTTGTCTGTTGACAACATTCTTAGATCTCGGTGATCGCGCATAACCGTAACCTTCAAATCCCATGCAGATGGTAAGCCTCGTAGAATTTTGAGATTAATTTCTTTTTGGCTAATATTTTTGCCAAGATCATTAATCTCTCCAAGAACTTTGATCATTCGAGCTTCCATGTCTGCAACACTTTCATTTGAGAGCATTTTGAAATCTTCAAACTTCTTCATGGCGATTGTGAGCTTATTGTCTTTTTCTTGTTCATCTCCTTCGCCAATCTTGATGAGAGTTTCCCATATTTCTTTGGCAGTGGCACACTTTCGGATCTTCGGAAATATTGTATCATCAACGGCTTTGAATAGAATATCCTTGGCAATATTGTCAAGATTATTCCGCGTTCTATCGTCCGATGTCCATTCCAGTTTTGGCTTTTGTACGTACTGTGGAGCATCCGGAGATAGGACAAACGCCGTATTGACTTTTAATATTTCGATAGGGCCAGTGGAAATAACTTCCCACATTTCATCGTGTAAGGCTGATAAGTGTACCTGCATACGAACTTTCCAATCATCAAATTTATCAAGAGAGAATAATAGATTTTGAGCTAAATCTTTCTTCATCATCATCACGAGAGATATGAAAGATTAATCCAATTCACACACTTTGTAGAATGGATCAGCCTAGCAGTCAAAAACAGTTAACCCAGTTGGGCAACGTGTTTTAATACCAAAGGTTGGTACAAACTGACTCAAATAGGCTACATGCTCTGATACCAATTGTTGGTATCAGTTAGAGACAAATTCTGACTCGGATAGGCACCCGCTCTGATACCAATTGTTGGTCCCAAAAGAGGTAAGGTGAAAGTCTAGAGGGGGGGGGGGGGGGGGGGGGGGGGGTGAATAGACTTTCAAACTTTTTCGCACAGCACAACAATTGCTAAGCCAGAGATAAACCAAAACTCTTAACTAGATTGTTAGAGTATGGTGCACAGCGGAAATAAATAAACATAAAGTGTGTGTGAGCTGTATATCTCGTGTAGAGCGAATATGTAAAGAGCGGTAAGTAAAGAAAGCAGTAAAGAACACAAGACAATTATAGTGGTTCGCGAGGTGGTGTAATCCTCCTACTCCACTTGCTCTTATCTCCAAGAGCAATTCACTATATCTACCACTCCTTGGTTCCAAGATACAATGAATTTCCGTGGTCTAGTGCTTTGATCACAAAGCCCGCACTAATCACGCCCAGTGACACCACACTGCTGCTTCGGGTTTCACGTCGCCGCGCTACTATCCCAGGATTTCACGACTCCGCGTTACTTTCCCCCCGTCTTCCACACTCCGGTAGAAACGTATCCCGTGATCTGGTGCTTTAATCACCAAGCCCACACCAATCACGCCCAGTGCCTCCGACACTGCTGCTTCGGATCTCACAGCTCCGTGTGACAATCCAGGATTTCACAGCTCCGTGCTACTTTCCTCCCTTCTCTTGTTTTGCTCCAAAACAAGTGTTGTCTTGCTGCCAACTTCTGAGACTCTGTAAATGATCTTCAATGATGCGCAGGTCTCTTTGATGAAGATAAACTCTCTGGAATGATTTCTCTTGATAGCTCTGAGTGTTTTCTCTCTGTGAATATATCAAGTAAAGCACTTGATATTTTTGCTCTGCTTTGCTCTGTTTAAGAACTCTCTGAATATTTCTCTTTTGAAGCTCTCTGAGTTCTTTTTCTTTTCTCACTTCTCACTTGAAGATTTTTTGTATGCTCTGTACCAAATGAGATTTTTGCTCTATGCTCTTTTCAAGCTCAATTGCTCTATTCGATCTCTTGATGAGTTTCGAATTTTCTACTCTCTTGTTCGTGAGTTCCCCATCTTCAAGTCTTCATATCTTCATCATTTTATAGCTGGTAATGAGAATCTCTCCGTTGGAAAGAGACACTCTCATTTTTGAAATCTTGTATCTTTTTGTCAGAGATCTTATCTTATCTTCTGCAAAGATGTCAGAAAGGATAAGCTAGCCGTTGTTAGAGCTTCATCTCCATGTAAATGAGCTCCCAAACTTCATCTGATATTTCCTCTGGTTTTACGTTAAGTGAGAATATTTGGGTGTAGAACGGCTTCTCTGATCAGCTCTGAAGTGGTCTTTGTATCTTTGGGATTTAAAAAATATTCATTAATTTAATCCCATACTAGTTTAATCCCATACTAGTTAAACTAGTATTTTTCCTTGTGAGAATATTTTCACTGTAAGTTTTCTCACGTCTGGGTGTTCTCAGACTTCAAACTGGCTTCGAACTTCCACCCAATTTGAATTTCTTCTTTGTAATTGACACCCAATTTCAATTGGCTTGTAATTGGCACCCAAATTGAATTTCTCCATTGTAATCCATGGCTCCCAATTGACTTTGACTTGCAATTGGCTCCCTTCCTGGTGCTTTCAATTGCTTCCCAATTTGAATTATTGGCTCCCATAAAATTGTTGATGGTGAGCTTCGAATTGAGCCATTTCGCATAATATATCAAGCATCATCCACTTCGTCCGTACAGCTTTTGATTAAATCTCCAATCATATTTGATGTACTCCTTTCTTTCCATAGATGCTTGATCTCCAAGTCAATTTCTTGCATTCTTCCAACATTAATTTTCTTCACAAAAATTCTTCTGGGATATCTTCTTTGAGTGGCATTGACGTGAATTATTGTATCATTCATCTTCTTCTTCAATTTGTCATTTTCTCCAGACAAATTCTTGATTTTCGGCTTTATATCTTCTTCTTCTATTTTCATCCATCTTCCTCTGTTTTTCTCTTTTCATAATTAAATAATTTCCCGATCATGGTCTAAGACTCTACTAGACCTATAAAATAAAATTGGGGGATCTACAAATACAAATTTGGCATATCAAAACCATTACACTTTATTCCTAACAATAATAATTATAATAAAAACAATAATAATGATAGTATAATAATAATAATAATTATTATTATTATTATAATAATAATAATAATAATTATAATAATAATAATAATTATAATAATAATAATAATAATAATAATAATAATAATAATAATAATAATAATAATAATAATAATAATAATAAAAAGAGAGAATGTTTTATGAATTACTTACACTTTCATCTTCAAGGACAATGAGCATGTACTTTTTCCCCTTTGTTGCAATAGCAAATTTTGGTTCATTTTTCTTGATGACACGAACTTTAGAACTCCAATTGTTTGTTTGCGTATCAATATCAATTAACTTGAGTTCTTTTGTCATGTCTAATATCCTGGTTCCATTGGTATGGTTCATAAACAATGTTATCACATAATACTTTTAAAAAAAATGTTATCACATAATATACTATTTTTTTGAAAACATCACATAATATACTTTAAATTCAAATGTATAAATTATAGAGTAAAGATAATATGAATTCATATATTAGGTAAGGATGAGAATGAAAACATGAGATACCAAATAAGAATCAAATAAGAATCATGAGTATCAAATAAAGTTGAAAGAAAACACAAAGTATCAAATAAGAATTATGAATATGTTAAAATAATTGATGTAATAATTCACATATTATTAATATTTGTAATTATAAGGTCTGGTATGGTTAAAACTAAATACGGGATATAAGGAGAGCAAATAAAGATTAGAGTTTAATATATTAAATATACTTAGGCAAAAGGAAATACAATGGAAGAATGAAATTAGGGCTTAATATATTAAATATACTTAGGACAAAAAGCGACACAAAGAAAGAAAGAAATTAGGGCTTAATATATTAAAGGGAAAATGGTCAAATAGGCCCTCGAACTTTAGCTTAAAAGTCAATTAGACTCCTAAACTTTTTAAAGGTGCAATTACACCCATCAACAATTCATTTAGGTGCAATGAAGCCCAAAAACAAATTAATGACCTGCAATCACAGGTCATTAGGGTTCAGGCCACCTTCCGGCAAAAAAAAAGTGACTGGCGAAATTTCCGGCAAAAAAAAAGTGACCGGCGACTGACGAACGGTCGCTGATGGTCACTTTTTTGCCAGAAATTTCACCGGTCACTTTTTTTTTGTTGCCAGAAATTTCGCCGGAAGGTGGCCTGAACCTTAATGACCTGTGATAGTAGGTCATTAACTTGAGGGAACATAAGGCATTAAATTTATACTAGCTCTTAAATCGACTAAAGCTTTATTGAAATTATTATCATCAATGTTGCAAGGAATGGTGAAAGTCCTCGGATCCTTGACTTTTCGGGTCATCTTTTTGTGCAAAATGGCCGAACATTCCGCTCCAAGCACTACGGTGCCCGATTCTTCCAACATTCTTTTGTTTGAGAGGAGTTCCTTCAAGAACTTTGCATATCGGGGCATCTCCCCAAGAGCATCTACAAAGGTCATGTCTATGTGAAGCTGCTTGAGCATTTGAAGGAACTTACCACACGTTGCATTGTCCACATCTTTCCTGAAGCAATGAGGAAACGATACTTGTCGCTTTCGAGTAAGTGAATGGTCATTTGTAACACCCCAGATTTTCGAAACTTTTAAAACTTATATAATAAAGGTAATACTATTATTAATACCGAAATAGAGCATTACTAAACATAAGAGTTTGGGGTGCTATGCCACATCTGAGCTGGAGAACTCAGATGCACTGACTACACTAACTAAATATCCTCAAAGCAATGTCAATACATCATCATGGCACGCAGGCCGAAAGGAAAACTAACTATCTAAGCCTCGGTCCTCTAGCGCGCTCCGGAGCTATTCATCTGTTCCTGAAAGCCAAATATATCTGTTCAGCGAATAATGCTGGTAACCCACTCCAACGCGTTAAAATACAATATAGGTATATATATATATATATATATATATATATATATATATATATATATATATATATATATATATATATATATATATATATATATATATATATATATATATATATACGAAAACTATTTTGAAGCCGGAAGATATATACTTAAGAGACTCTAGCTTTAAAAACCGAGAATAGACTCAACAGGTAGGGACAAGCACATTCAACAGTTATAATCATGCATATAAAGATACTAGTATATACCCTAAGGTCACAAGATTATTTCACATCATTCATATCATCATTCAATCATTATCTCAACACATACGCACACTTTGGTGGCGCCACAGGACCAATCGCACGCCCATACATGAGGGTCAGCGCATATAGCGCTAACACGGCCCCGCAGCACCCTGCCTCATATCGCAACAGGAAGGGGTTGATCGCAACCAACCGATGAACCGCAGCTCATCATAACGTTTGATCGCAACCAAACAGTGGACCGCAGCCCAAAAGTGTAATTCTGATCGCAACCAGATTATGAACCGCAGCTCATGTAAAACGTTTGATCGCAACTAAATGGTAGACCGCAGCCCTATGTAATATTTATATACCTGACCGATCGCAACCGGCCTGGTTAACAGTTAGTATGGTTCTCAACCCATCCAACTGCCCGTATAGCCAATTTGATCGCAAACAAATTGGGGTATCATGCACACATAACATAGCAAGCACATGCAACCCACATTAGGACATTGGGAAAGGGAGAGAAGACGTATAATAAACTTATGTGTGGGCATCCACATACTAGGAATATTCCTAGGGGGTTCATACTTCTGTCACCTAGGCCAACGGGGTACCAATTCAACTAGCATGCAATACATAAGACTCTTTTATCCTACGAATGGTGCCCAAAACATCAAACTAGACTCAGGCACGATAAACGGAGTCCGTTGGGACACCACGAGGGTCGGTGAAACATCAAACGGGGAAACCACAATCCCACACTGGGGAAACCAGCGGGTGGCCGGCGGGCTGGCGGCGAGGCTACTGGGTAGCGGGTGCCCGGCAGGCAGTCGCCTGCCCGCTGCCGGCAACGCCCTTAGGGGCAGTGGGTAGGTGGCGGGTTCCCCTACCCCCACCTACCCCCCACTGACTCTTTTTCAATACTTGGGTCCCGGGATCTTTTGTGGAACCCGAAACCATGTTTAGACACTTTTAAACGCAAACGACGACACCATGTTGTCAAATAATGGATCAAAACCAAAAATCACATTGAACATATCCTAACATGACTTCTAGACATAATCAACACCCGAATATGCGAATTCCCAACCAAATATACCAAGAATATCACAATACGAAATTCACGATTCAACCTAGGGCTCTAATCATATTTAAATCACAAAATCATACTTTATCTTTAAAATCAAGAACATCAAGATTTATCAAGACTCAACACACAATTATCAAGATCCTCTTATAATCATCAAGATCAACATATAAGATCATCTCATCAACATCAAGATCATATCATAATCATCATAAAAGATTTATCAAGACACAAACATAGAGAAGGAGCCAAAGAAGAAGATTATAGCAAGGAAAATAGGTTTTGTTGAGACATGGGTTACCTCTTAGCCTTAATTGGAATCCTTGGCTATAAAGGTTCTTTCTCTAAGATCTCCTCTTCTTGATTTCTCCTAGGGGAATTCTTGGGGATTCTTGTGTGGTGAAAGCTATTGTGGTGTGAGTTCTAGGTTCCTCTTATGTCCTTATATATATCTAAGAGTCCTAATTAGGGTCTGAATGATATGGATTTACTAATTCTATTTCTTATAGGACTAAGGGTTTGGTTTAGGGATAAGGGTCCATGGCTTATGGTGGACCCTTCTTAATTAATTAAGGGAATTAAATCCCCTTTTAAGGGTAAGTAATTAGTTTGGTTTAGAGGCCATAACACGGGGTGTTACACCCTCCCCTCCCCCCCCCCCCCCCTTACAGGAGGCTTCGTCCTCGAAGCCGGTGCGTAGATCCATTCTTTCACCCCTGGACGTCACGTATTTTGGCCTCCTGATTAGGATTTGTGGCTTCACGTGTCGCTTTACTGGGGGTAGGATGGAGCTTGGTGCGGTGGTGTTTTTGAAAGTTTGGGTCTACCTTAGGTTTGATTTCCGTGTGGCTTAGGTCCACTCCTTTCTTTTCCATTATCCAACTTAGGATCATCCCGTAGGGTAGACTAAGTCGGTTGCTAGACTTGCAAAACTCCATGTGTTTTAGCATAAGGGCGGGTAGGTTGAACTTGACTTTGTTTTTTAGAAAATAGGCAAAGGTGCACTCTAGGCTCCCCACGTCCTTGCTCTTGTTGTTTGTGGGCAGCAAGCTGTCAGTTACAATCATGACTAGCAATTTCTGTTCAGCGGTTAGCCATCTCCTGTTTGGACGGGTGGCCAAGGTGAAGCCTTCTTCCTTTCCTAGTAGGTACCTGAGGTAATCCTTATATCTCATGTCTTGGGTACCGATCCATCTCTTCCGGTCATAGTCTGACACGCCCGTGGGGGTCAGTCTTAGGAGTTTGGCCAAGCGGCCTTCAGAGAGTACTATCTCTTTGCCTCGGACCTTGGCGGTGATTTCCAATTTGTCACCCCGTTTGACGGCTACTAAGTGGCGATAGAATTCTTTTACCAACTCGGGGTACGTATCTCCTTTGATGGTGAGATAGGTATTCAAAAGCCCTTGGAAATTAAGCATATCAACCAATTCCGGAGAGAGTTGGTCGGGTTCGAGGGCTTTACCTCCGATCACCATGTAGTCGGCGTTGTTCCACTCTGGGGTTCGGATACCAACGGGCTTCTTCGGCATTGTGAGGTCTCCCTAGGTGGTGGTGTTTTTCCCAGTGATGTTTTTCCGGCGAGGCTCCAGCGAGAAATTTCCGGCGACGAGGCGGCGATCTGCTTGGTTTCGGACGGCGAGGGTGCGACTGGCCTGGGCCGTGCAAGCGACTGCATTGATGGTGGGAACTTGGCTGGTGTGAGCTGCGGTGTCGCGTGGCAGTGGGTGAGCGACGGGCGGCCTCTGGGCGGTGGTGGCAGTGGGTCCCTCGCAGGCAGCTTCCGGGCGGTGGAGGTAGGTCGTGCAGGTGGTCGTCGGTGGTCTTGCTGGGCAGTGGTTGTTGGCGGGATGGTTATGGCGTGCTTGGGTGTTGATTTTGGTGACTCATGGGTTCTTGGGGGATGTTTAGTCCTTCTTTTATGCTAATTTATTTGACTTCGGCTTTTATTTATAATAATTTCTAAGTAACTAAACTAACCAAGTGTTTTTACTACGAGGGTGGTTTACAGGGGGTTTTACTGATCACCCTAAGCAGAATTCTTCTCCCTGGTTCTCTTCCGATTGATTTGCGGGGTCCTCGTCTCCTGGGGTCACGTTTTCTTCGTCGAAGTTGTCCTCGTCTTCAAGATCGGCCTGAGTGCGGCTCATGACGAATACTTTTTCGGGGGCATTGTAATTCCCTTGACTGTTCGCGCCCCCGTGTTGGCCCATGACTGTAGGGCGCGAGTTCGGGGGTTGAGTGCATTGGAAAGACTTGTGTCCTTCTCCTCCGCAATTGAAGCATCGCCAGGGGTTTCCCATGCAGTCCTTGCCTCTATGGTCCTTGTTGCATCTTCGGCAAAGGAAGGGTCTCGTATTAGTTTCGTTGTTTCTCAAGGGCGGCCCTTGGCTAGTTGGGTTGCTTGGCCTTGAGTTAGTGTCGTTTCTCGTTCTTTTCACGGGTGGTGCCCCACCTCCCGTGTTCCTTTTACAAATCTGTTCCTGGACTCCACGTTGCAGTAGTTGGATTCGATAGAGGTTGGCGGCACTGGAGTAAGCTTCGTTGAGGGTTTGGGGTCCGCTCACGATTAAGGCTTTTCGGGCTTCGAAGTTGAGGCCCGACACAAACTTTTCTATCTTGGTCGTCTTTGTAGGGACCAATTCGGGTGCGAAACGGGCCAGTTCGAGGAACCGTTTGTGGTACTCCATGACGGTGGCTATCCCTTGTTTCAAGTGGAGGAATTCTTCGTACATGGCTGTTCTCACGTGTGCAGGGTAGAATCTTCTCATAGTCGTGTCTTTAGGCTTTCCCAGTTGAACCCTGGTTCTTTTCTGTAAGTGGGCCCCTCGTGGATCCACCAAAGGTCGGCCTCGTGTCCGAAGTAGAATGAGGCTATTTCTACGCGGCGCTCTTCTGGGCATTCTACTAAGCCGAGGATTTTGTCGAAGGTTCGAATCCATTCTTCGAGGATTGCGGGGTCTTCTTCCCCAGAGAAGATGGGTGGCCGATGATTCGAGATTTGCCGAGTGATATCCGAGTTCCAGTTTGGTGGTGGTGGTGATCGGTTGTTGTTACGGAGAACTACGTCGCTCAGTGTCTGGGCGACCTGAGTCAGTTGCTGTAGAGTCTGAGCCAGAGGATCGTGAGTGGTGGGTTCGGGGGTCCTTGATTGTCTTCTGTTTGGTGCCATCCTGCTGGTTTACAGGGCCAATATTATTTTTAAGTTGCATATTTACCTTGATGCTATAAGTGTAGGAGGGAGTTCTTTAAATTAAGTGCAGAATAGAGTGAGGGGAAGGTTAGGTAGGCTCACAATCTCACCGCGCGTCCTAAGATTCCTAAATCCTATGTTCCTATATACCTAGAGTTGAAGCCTAATGTCCTAAAGTCTGGTCATAAGAGTCCTATCCTAGGGTCAAACTTAGGCTCTGATACCTACTGTAACACCCCAGATTTTCGAAACTTTTAAAACTTATATAATAAAGGTAATACTATTATTAATACCGAAATAGAGCATTAATAAACATAAGAGTTTGGGGTGTTATGCCACATCTGAGCTGTAGAACTCAGATGCACAGGCTACACTAACTAAATATCCTCAATGTAATGTCAATACATCATCATAGCACGCAGCCCGAAAGGAAAACTAACTATCTAAGCCTCAGTCCTCTAGCGCGCTCCGGAGCTACTCATCTGTTCCTGAAAGCCAAATATATCTGTTCAGCGAATAATGCTGGTAACCCACTCCAACGCGTTAAAATACAATATAGGTATATATATATATATATATATATATATATATATATATATATATATATATATATATATATATATATATATATATATATATATATATATATATATATATATATATAGGAAAACCATTTTGAAGCCGGACGATATATACTTAGGAGACTCTAGCTTTAAAAATCGAGAATAGACTCAACAGGTAGGGACAAACACATTTAGCAGTTATAATCATGCATATAAAGATACTAGCATATACCCTAAGGTCACAAGATTATTTCACATCATTCATATCATCATTCAATCATTATCTCAACACATAAGCACAATTTGGTGGCGCCACAGGATCAATCGCACGCCCATACATGAGGGTCAGCGCATATAGCGCTAACACGGCCCCGTAGCACCCTGCCTCGTATCGCAACACGAAGGGGTTGATCGCAACCAACCGATGAACCGTAGCTCATCATAACGTTTGATCGCAACCAAACGGTGGACCGCAACCCAAAAGTGTAATTCTGATCCCAACCAGATTATGAACCGCAGCTAATGTAAAACGTTTGATCGCAACCAAACGGTGGACCATAGCCCTATATAATATTTATATACCTGATCGATCGCAACCGGCCTGGTTAACAGTTGGTATGGTTCTCAACCCATCCAACTGCCCGTATAGCCAATTTGATTGCAACCAAATTGGGGTATCATGTACACAAAACACATAGCATGCACATGCAACCCACATTAGCACATTGGGAAAGGGGAGAGAAGACGTATAATAAACTTATGCGTGATCATCCACATACTAGGAATATTCCTAAGGGTTCATACTTCTTTCACCTACGACAACAGGATACCAATTCAACTAGCATGCAATACATAAGACTCTTTTATCCTACGAATGGTACCCGAATCATCAAACTAGACTCAGACACGATAAACGGAGTCCGTTGGGACACCACGAGGGTCGAGGAAACTTCAAACGGGGAAACCACCATCCCACACTGGGGAAACCAGCGGGTGCCCGGCGGGTGGAGGACCACCCGCCGGCGGCGAGGTTACTGGGCAGCGTGTGCCCGGCGGGCAGTCGCCTGCCCGCTGCCGACAACGCCCTTAGGGGCAGCGGGTAGGTGGCGGGTTCCCCTACCCCCACCTACCCCCCACTGACTCTTTTTCAATAATTGGGTCCCGGGATCTTTTGTGGAACCCGAAACCATGTTTAGACACTTTTAAATGCAAACAACGGCATCACGTAGTCAGATAATGGATCAAAACCAAAAATCACATTGAACATATTCTAACATGACTTCTAGACATAATCAACACCCGAACATGCGAATTCCCACCCAAATATACCAAGAATATCTCAATACGAAATTCACGATTCAACCTAGGGCTCTAATCATATTTAAATCACAAAATCATACTTTATCTTTAAAATCAAGAACATCAAGATTTATCAAGACTCAACACACAATTATCAAGATCCTCTTATAATCATCAAGATCAACACATAAGATCATCTCATCAACATCAAGATCATATCATAATCATCATAAAAGATTTATCAAGACACAAACATAGAGAAGGAGCCAAAGAAGAAGATTATAGCAAGGAAAATAGGTTTTGTTGAGACATGGGTTACCTCTTAGCCTTAATTGGAGTCCTTGGCTATAATGGTTCTTTCTCTAAGATCTCATCTTCTTGATTTCTCCTAGGGGAATTCTTGGGGATTCTTGTGTGTTGAAAGCTATTGTGGTGTGAGTTCTAGGTGCCTCATGTGTCCTTATATATATATATATATATATATATATATATATATATATATATATATATATATATATATATATATATATATATATATATATATATATATATATATATAAGAGTCCTAATTAAGGATTGAATGATATGGATTTACTAATTCTATTTCTTGACTAAGGGTTTGGTTTAGGGATAAGGGTTCATGGCTTATGGTGGACCCTTCTTAATTAATTAAGGGAATTAAATCCCCTTTTAAGGGTAAGTAATTAAGTGGTAAGGTGGGAGTAAGTAGCTATGTGGAGGTGGGGGTGGAGGTGGGTAATCATATGTGTAGCGAGAGGTGTAAGGTGGGTATCCATGGTGGTAAGATGGGATTTGTCCCCATGGTTCTCCTCTATGGGTGAATACCCATAATGAAATGTTTCATCGTGTCTTGGTGGACTCCTTGGATACATCTTGGGAAATTGACCCTAGATAAAGTTTCAAGAAACAAATGGTTTGGAACTAAAAGTAGTTGCTTGTGAGCAATTGATATATGCAAGTTATGTATACTCACTTCAAAATCAAGTAACAAAATGATAATATGTACAACTAAGAAAAGAAACGAATGAAAGTAAATGAACAACCTAGGATGCCAATACAACTTGTTGGTCCCGGGTGGGGTTAGGGAACAAGTCTAGAGGGGGAGGGGTGAATAGTCTTGTTAGATTTTTTAAAATAATTTGTGAAACGTTAAAGCAACCGGAGGTGACTTTAATTACTCGAGATTATGCATAACGAAATTTGTTAACCCCTTGTTAAACTTTGTTAGCACGTTTTTATCTTTATAAAATTTATGTTTGTTTGTTAGTAGTTTGCAAAATAAAAGCAGTAAATAAATAAGAATATGCAGAGAGAGATTTTATAGTAGTTCGGCCAAACCAAGCTTACTCCACGCTTTTCCTTAAACCCAAAGGAGGTTTACACTATTTATGTAGTACAATGAGACCACCTGAATACAAACCCGACCTTGAATGTCTAGGTTTTTCAACTTCACACGAGTTTACTCCGTCTCTTTCTACTTCTATGAGTAGAGTTACAAAAGTTGAAGATAAAATTCTTTATTTCTCCAACTAAGAAGATTTGACTTTTGAATGTCTTGATCTTCACGTGTAAACAGCACAAGCTTCTTGCAAATTTGGATTTATCCTTTCAGCTTTTATCTCTTTTTCTCACTGGTCACTAGTTGTGAATTTTCTTGAATTCTTTGAGCACTTAGAGAATGTCAGATTGACCAACGCTTTCTTCAGTATTAGAAGAGGGCATTTATAGACGTAGTAATGAAAAAGGTCCATTTGAGGGAAACCAGTTTCAAATGGCTATTAACTAGTGGGTAGAGACCGATAGGTAATTAGGAGAGTATGTGAGCGTGTCAGATTTTTCAGCCGTTAAAGACTTAATTTGCGCTGAACATATCTTTTTGCTCTACACAAAAAGTCAAGGCTTTTAGGGAAATATCTTTTTAGGATGTGTTCGTAGGACTCACTTTGCCCTAGACACATTCGCTCAATATTTAAGGTTTGGAATTGTTGGCTCAGAGAATGTTTCAAGCAGTCCTTTATGAATGGTTAACTAGGTTAACTCTTTGAACCTTAACCTCTTGGATACAAATGGTTGACTTTACCATTCGTCCCTTTTTACTCCTCGAAAGGTAGGTCCTTCCATCTTTTGACCTTTGCAACCTTTCGGCTATGAATGGTTGACCTTACCATTCGTTCTACTAACAGTTCGAAAGGTAGGCCCTTCCACTTCTAAGCCTTTATAACCTTTCAACCTTGTAGTCTTCTACTCTTCAAATCTTCAATCTTTTAGTCTTCTTATATTCATCTTGAGCTATTCAAGCGATAACCATTCGAGTTACTCTATGAATCGTTTATTGAGACTGACCGAAATGTAACCATTCGAGTTACCATTCAGATGTTTTGCTTAACCGAATTGTGACTACCCGAGGTACCATTCGGATTGTTCGAATGTTGAGCAGAAAAAAAAATTCTAAGTCTAGAAAATAAAATAATTGGGGACTAAAAATCCTATCATTTGGTATCATCGAAATCTAAAACAAAATGTTCATAACACAACTCTTATGACCACCAAGTAAAACACTCTAATCAAAACTGTTTGCCATCCCCGAACACAATGCCATTTGACGTGGTGTAATGTAGCAGTACAGTGGATGGAAAGAAGGTTGGGAAAGATGGATACCCGGGAATATCGTTCTCAAAAGGATGGCAACTTGGAGTGATTAAAGTGTATAGCAATCATAAGTGAGGTAATGACAAGGTTAGACTAGGCGAAGCAAATGTAGTAAGAAGCATTGATTTGAAGGTTGAAAGTGTAAGCAAGCAAAGGAAGTAAGTAATCAAGTAAAAGATGGGGAAGTGGATTAGATCCTCTTGCTCTTATGCATTCGGTTTGGCGAAGGTAGAGTTGAGATAGTGTATCTTTGACTATCTTTGGAAGATACTTTAATAGCACTAGGCCGATACAATCCTAGTCTCTTATGCAATTATTTGTCTAAGATATTTTATCAAACACTTGGTCTACATCTCTTTACGGACTTTGTCCTCTCGGATCTAAGGCGGGAATTGCAAGTCAACAAGACTATATATAGTGAGGCCTCAATCTCTTGCAAGTCTCACTCTCTCAAACTTCTAACACAATGAGGCCATCAAAGTGCAAGGATCAATATTAATATCACTCCCAACAAAGATAATAGGTCATCATCTAAATCAAATCTTCTCAATTAATTGATCAAGGGCTAGAATGCATAATCTAATCTAATCTAAAAACATAATAAGTCTCAACCAAAGTTATATCCCTAATTTATGTCCATATTTTTAATGCTAATCATTTTGTACATTGTGCTTTAAGAGTTGTACTATATAATTATTTGGACAAAAATACCCCTATCGTTATAACTTCCGTTATCTTTTCTATTATTGTTACCATGTACATGCATCCACCATATATTTTCTTATATTCTTTAATGATAATGATATTTGTAGACATTATATATTGGATTAATATAATAAATAAATTTTATTTCATATAAATTTTAATTAGTAAGGATTTGTTAGTTATTTTTAGAAATATAAATATTAAGCATATGTTTTTAGTTTTTTTTTGTGCATCGCACATAGAAAAGACTAGTCACAAGAGAAATCTAATCCAATTCCTAGAGATTCGTAGCCACACTTGTTCTTTGATGAATAGCAATTGCACAATGGATTATGAAATTAGAAATAAACGGAATTGAAATTGAAAGATCACTTAGATCCAATTAAAATTGCAACCAATCTTTAACAAGATCTCCAATCCAAAGCAAGAGATGAATCCAAAAATCCAAGCAATGTGTCAAGTTACTTTAAGCCCTAGACTCTTTCTCTCTCTAGGATTGGAGAGAATTGTAAGTGTTGCTAGAAGTGGAAAACTAAAACTAAAACTAAGTGTTACAAAATCGGCCAATTCAAAAATCCATTAAATACATTCGCGCCCTCTTGCACAATTTCCTCCACGATTGTGGCACTGTCGTGCATAAGGCCGCCATCACACCACCACAATCGTGGCGATGATCATGCAACGTGCTGATTCTTATTAAAACCATACCATCATTACTCTTATATTATATATAATTTAGTTGAAATATATGTTGCAATTTGTGTATCACACATAAAATACCACTAGTAAGTAGTAATTCACAATTGATTCATACTTTTGGTAGTTGGCATTGCCCAACCTACTTTTATGCAATTAATTTGTTTTTTTTTTTTTTTTTGAAAATCAATTAATTTGTTAAATACGCTTAGAATCGCAACATTTTATCCCCGTCCAATATTCCGAAAACTGCACGCACGATTAGCGGCAGTCAACTAGTCATATCAATGCAAGGAGCGCGAAGAGGCGAGTAGTAGTCTAGAGGAGTGCTAAGCCACCGTTAATAGACAGTTTAGAATCTAGATCCTTTGGGAAACTCTGAACCAATCGCATTGGATTAAAATTCGCCGGTAAATGACCTTCTTCTCCGACGCCTCTGCTTCTTCATTGGTTCGCCTCAATATCGGTGAGTTCCCTCATTCCTTCATCCCTTTCACTACTGTAGTCAACCATTCCAGCACCGATCTTCGACTATTTGAGCAAAAATAACAGTTTTGAAAATCTTGTCTTCGTTCTTTCGTGTAATTTGTACATTCAATCAAGCAGGTGGTACAATTTGAAGCAGTAATTACACTTTGACAGCAAAATATTGGGTTTTGCCTTTTAGGTTTCAGCGAATGAGTGGATTCATATCATTTGATCGTTCATTAGGTTTGGGGTTTAGGATCCTTTCTTTTCTTGAACGGGGCCTTTTTGTTTTATATGTTTATTGTTTATTTCTTGAAGGAGGGAAGAAATTTTGCACCACAGTGGATACCCTGACACAGCGTGAGCCTGATTCAATGCTTGCTGCGATGTTCAGTGGTCGGCACACTCTCTGCCAGGAATCTGAAAAGGTATCTGCTTGCTACAACTTGGAGGAAGGTTGATACATTTAGTCATTAATTTGTTAGTATGATCTTTGTGTTGCCACATGGGAATGATACAGAAGTTTTTAGAACCCTTGGTTTTGTGATTTTTGATAGTATTATATTGTGTTGCTGCAGGGATATATTTTTGTTGACAGGGATGGAAAACACTTTCGGCATATTCTAAATTGGTTGAGGGATGGTGTTGTCCCCACTCTGAAAGATTTTGAATATTCAGAACTTTTGCGAGAGGCAGAGTACTACCAACTTCTTGTAATTAATCTTTTCTCTCCCTTTATTGACGTTATTGATATTGTGCTATAATTGTCATAGTGCCATGTCCTAGAGGAAAGAAGTGGAACCTTTCTGTCTGAAGATATGCGGGGAAGGAAATGTATATGCCTGCCATTGGAGTTCAAAAGAAAAGAAGAAAAATCATGTCTAATTGGGCCCATAAATGATGGGAATTAGTCAACTTTACCTCTCAAAATGAAGAAAATGCCTATACAGCATGAAAAAGTTGGACACAGCCTAATTTGATTGATAGTATCTATGCCTGCATTTGATGTCTTCATTGCGTAGTTGCCTTGTTTCAAGTACATAGATGCATAATAAGCTCTAAATTCCTTCCTCTATGGAAGTAGAACACAAAATGAGGTGCCTACTGTTTAGAGAGTGTGATTATGATATGGTGTTCAATTGTGCTGGACTTACCGAATGTGTTTTGCTTATTAGCATCATGATAACATTGCTATTCTGCTGAGTTTTAATTTTGCATGCTTGTTTCAGGGACTGGCTGATGGAATTATAGCTGCATTAAGTAAGAGGAAGGAGGAAGAGGAGTTGGTTTCTGAATTGACACGCACTGATATCATCAAATGCATACAATCTGAAAGAGTCAGATTTCGTGGGGTTAATCTTTCTGGCCTTGACCTTTCTAAATTGGTAAAATATTCCAATGCCAAACCATTCCCAGTTACTTGGTCATATTCTGAAGTTATATTTATAGACTAGTCTGAAATTCTATCTGAATCCCGCCTTCCTCGACTTTCTATGTTAAGTTCCTAAACTTCTATAGGAAATTTATGGCTTGTTATTCTCTTAGGGGAACTAGGAAAATCATTATATCCTTATATGTGGCTTGTTAGTTAGACATCCATGCCCTTGTTTCATTTTGTCTTATTTTCCTCCCTGTTTGGCAGCTCAGCATGCATCCCAACTTATGTCTGATGTCTTGCATTTGATATGCAGGACCTGTCCTTTGTCGACTTCAGTTATGCATGTCTTAAAAATGTGTTTTTTTCACGTGCAAATCTTCAGTGTGCAAAATTCAAGGTAATTTTTTCTATTATACTATGTGAAATTCTAAATTTATATGCTTTTGTACTCTCTGTGTAATACTGTAATATTTGTAGAGGAATGAAATGCCCATTTCTGATTTGAATTAGTGCTTGCTGCCTAGTATACTTTCAATTTTTAGGAAGAAAAAAGGGGCCTTAACTGCCTATGAACCATGTTATTGTCTATCTGTTCTTGCAAATATCATCCAATTACAAAATATTTTGATGTGATACAAGATTAGACATGCAGCTGCTAAGGGGCTGCTGACAGCCTGCTTTTAGCCAATTTTTATTCTCTTTTAAGTTGTAGGTATCTGCAAACTAATGTCAGTAGCAGGGTAAAAGGTGTTAGCTTCTTCCTCTAGATGCAGAATAAAGCAGCTGACTATTTTCCCTCTTATTTCACAAGTAAAATTTTCTATCAGGTTTCGACTTTAAAAAATCTACTTGCAGAGGCATTTAACTCATCAAATTTGATTCCACTATTTAAAAAAATAATAAAAAATTAAACAGGTTTGAGGATTAGATTCAGCCATCACACTATAGAAGTATTAAGCCAAAAATTTCCCTTGTCGCAAGGTCCCAAATGATTCTTTCTCCCCCTTAAACCCACTTAAAAAATATACACGACAGTCTGAAGCATCTTTTTAATAGTGTTGGCAGACGGATTTACTTCAAGCGTGCACATGCTAGTAGACCTCCTTTCAAAACTTGATTTTTCTATCATTATAAATTTCGATACATCTGGAAAGCCCTCCATCTTTTACGAGCTTACAGTGCTCCTGTGTGTGTTATTTGATTGCACTGTAAATAAAACTAAATTCATTAACTCTAGGGTAGGGTACCAAATTCAAAATTATCTTACTATTTCTTTTAACAAACACAATGGTGAAAATAAAGATGTAAATCGCAAACATATTATAATTATGTAAAGAAGTTGTATATTAAGAATATCTAAAGTATGAATTTAGTTAACTTATTAAACAGCAATGTGAAAATATTTGGTGGTATTTACACCTTTTTTGTATCTTATTATCGTTGCTGCACTGCCTTGTTTCTTATCCCAAAAGAATGTGTAGCGACTTAAGCTACCTTTGACAGTGGTTTTATCTTCAGCATAGATTCATGTAGTTGCATATTTTGTAGTTTCATGCCTAACTTGGTGCTTTTTGGAAGTACTGATTTTAGGATTTTTTGGGTATAAGTTCTAGGAGTTATTCCAGCACTTATAATCCCTGCTCACTAATTCAGTCATTTTTTAAACTTCATTATAGGATGTGGATGCTGAGGCTTCCATTTTCCATAATGCCACATTACGCGAGTAAGGATTTGCAACAATTTTCATATTTGGTATATTGTTCTCTTGAATGTGCTAGGGCTCTCAGTCATCTTAACTTTTCTAGATTTTTTATGTTGATATTGTATTTTCACACTTTCTCCAGGCTATTATTACTGAAATAGTTTCTTTCAACTTCTGTATTCCTTTGCACTATGGCCTCATATAATTTTTTTTTTGTCCTTGAAAAGATGTGAATTTACTGGAGCAAACCTCCGCGGAGCTTTATTAGCTGGTGCAAATCTTCAGAGTGCAAACTTACAGGGTGAGTTTTCTCTGTTTAAATTAGTACTACTAGGTGACTCATACATATTTCTACAAATAAGGCCTTAGGTTGATGAGCTTGCATTAATAATTACTTAGTGCTATCTTCCTCAGTCGTTTTATTTCGTATTCAGAAAAGATCTAAGAAGTGTGAGGTTCACAATTGTTTATGTTGGTCATAGTACTGTTGATGTGTTCTGGTCATTTAGAGAAGATTTTAAAATTGTGTAGTGCCGAAAAGCTTTTTACCAGATTGTTGTATCATAGAGTGCTTGAAGTTTGCTTCCATGCATATGGTATACACTAGAGTAGCATGTTTCCATGTGATTGTAGTTCCGTAATGCAAGGCCTTAATTGCTTAAACATGCATTAAATGTGCTGTAGCACCTGTGATTAGCTTCATATTATGCCTAATTATAGGAACTGCTCACTGAATTAAATAGAAAACTCTATGGTACTCCGTGTTAGATTTAGATTGTGCATGTTAATAGTTTTGTTCAATACTTTTAATATTTCAAAAAGTAATGCATGAAAAAGGACTCAAGCTACCTGTATAACTCATGCCAGAGTTAAATATTAACTAAGAACACTATTGCGTGTGGATAAAAAGAAATGATGGGAACTTAATCAAGGAGAGACAATACAATATTATGAGGGCAATAGCTCCTGTAGCTAAGAGGAAAAAACAAAATCGTCTGCATATAGATCTCTAAAGTTCCAGTTGAATTCTATCATAAGAGTAAAAAGTAGAGCAAGTAGGGTGCTTTTATATTTTAAATTTCCTGTAGCTGCATTCTATTTAAACACAGAAGAATGCTTTCGTTTTTGGTTATCAAGTTACCAATGTCTGTTCTTCACTCTGTTACAGATGCCTGTCTAATAGACTGCAGCTTTTGTGGTGCAGATTTACGATCAGCGCACCTGCAGGTTAAGTACATTTAGACTGATTTACACTAGTGACTATCTATTTCTTTGTTTGTTTGTTTCTCTCTCTTAAGTCTTAACGCATTCTTTTTTGCTGGAGCTATCTAGTGTGTTTATTCGCTGTTTGTTTTTTGTTTTAAGACAAAAGGGTTTCCCCTTTGTTTTATGATGATATCATGCGAACTTTGTATTTATAGGCAGTACTTGTACAGATGAAAAAAAAAATTTAGAATGTAATCTTAAGCTATTTTCCCTTTTGCTACTCAAATTTTCAGACAGCTGATCTTACTAATGCCAACTTGGAAGGAGCCAATTTAGAGGGAGCCAATCTGAAGGTATAAACTGTGTATTAATTGACCTATAAAGATTTAACATCATTGTTCTATACTTTATGATATTATCTAGTAATTCTTAACTATAATCTATATGAAGACCAATAAGTGATCTGATATACAGTAAAGAAAGATAGGTTCTTCTTCTAATGCTGTTTATATCAACTCATGAACTACTCCATTCAGGGTGCAAAGTTAACAAATGCTAATCTAAAGGGCGCAAACCTTCAAAGAGCTTATCTTCGACATGTCAATCTTCGTGATACAGTAAGTGTCAATGTTTTTCTTGCTCTCCATCTGACATGAATTTGAGTTAGTTCTTACACGTGAAATTTTTGCTCTTTTTGTGTGTGTGTGTGTGTGTGGATGGAAATTGCTAAACCAAGTCTTTGGTTTTGTTAAAAAAAAAAAAAAATACCACCCCCCACTTGAGGTAATTTTCATTATTTGTAATCCTGGTATGTTTCATCTGATCCATGTTATGCACAGCATCTGGAAGGAGCAAAACTTGACGGAGCCAACCTACTGGGAGCAATCAGATAAGTGTAATGTCAACATGACAATGTTGATTTCGTTTCGTTATCATCAAAACCACCATCTATCCACCCCTACCAGAATGGAATCTCTATTTATTTGATGCTGTAAAATACATGTAGAGAAAGTATGTATAGCTAATTATCAAACGTGGGTGAATTGTGTTTACTGGCTGGAAGCCATATCATTTTCCTCGAGCGGTTTGAGCTGTCCTAATGTATTCATATTTATCAGTTCTGACATAATGTTTAAATACCTGATTCGGTATCTTTTAGGTTACAATTTTGGCATATTGTTTAGTATCTTCTATGATATCTCAAGGCTCCAAATAAGAGTAATTCCATTTAGGTTGCAATTTTGGCATACAATATTTTACTTTTGGTTCTCTGTTTTATATTTAAGCTTTGATCTTTTTAAATTTTGATAAAGACCTGGTTTAAATGTAGCTTGATCGAGAAACTCTCTCCACTTATAATATTGTACTTTTGCTCCACTTTTTAATATTTGCAATCCTTGTATATAAGAATATATTCAACCCAAATGGCATGAATTGAACCTCCACAAGCCACCTTCTAGGCTACTATTGGCATGACATAAGCCATGTCACATTGAAAGAATCTAAATTTTATATGTAAGTTAGCCTAAGGTGCAGTGGACTATCTTTGTCCTTTTGTTGGCTTTTTCATTCCTTTAAATAATAATAATAATAATAATAATAATAATAATATTATTATTATTATTATTATTATTATTATTATTATTATTTTGAGAGTAATTTGAAATACTAGTAATTGTCTCGTGCGATGCACGAACTGTTATTAATTTAACAAATTTAACAATTTTTGACATCCTCTGAATTTGCAAAGAAAGTAATGGTTGTAGAAACAGAAAAACGTACTTGAGTTCTTGAGCTCAGAAATAGTTTGATTAAAAATGTATGTATAACTATACAATGTAATATTTAATATTTTAAAAAGTTTAATTATGCTATTATTATTTTGATTTTAAAGTTTTTTGTTACTTGTATTATTATTTGAATTTGAATTTAAATTTTTTTTAAAAGAATTTGAATTTGAAATAACTACTTTAATTATATAACTAACGTATTTAAATAAAATTTGTAAATAAAATAGCATGCGATATTTGTCGAAAATCACCACAAAAATTTATTCATTTGAAAAAGATTATTTATATAAGAACTATATTTAATTTATATATAATTTATCCTCTTTATATATGTGGAGTCAAATTAATTATAATTGAGGTTTAAATGAATATATACACAAATTATATTAAATATAAAACTTTACTAATAAATTTGAACACAATAAATTTTTTTTCATACTGCATTATGCTTTAATATATATAGAGATAGAGATAGAGATAGAGATAGAGCTATAATAATAAAATATAATTTATAAAATATAAATACACATAATTACTTCAAAAAAATATGTATAAATACATCTACCCACACAATTAATACATTCATATTTGCTAATCTTGTTTCTATCAAAATGCATTCACACTTTGGAGGAAAAATTTTGTGGCTGGATTCTACTTTATTATATATATATATATATATATATATATATATATATATATATATATATATATATATATATATATATATATATGGGATGGTTCACGTGTCAAGCTTCTCAGATCTAATATAGATCAACGGCTCAAACTGAAGAAAATTTTTAAAAAATAGGGTGAGATATGAGCCATTGATCTAATATAGTCATAGATCAATGACTCAAACTGAAGAAATTTTTTTAAAAAAACAATGCGCTTCCTAACAATATGGATGCAAATGATAAGTGTCTCGACGCAGCTTAAGCTTCGAACTTATGCACCTTAAGTTGGAAAATAGTGCAGCTTATGCTTTAAACATACACACCTTATGCTTTAAACATACGCACCTTAAGAATTAAACTGAAACACCTTAAACTAGAAAGTGATGCACCTTAAACTTTAAACATATGCACCTTAAACTATGAACTTACGCACCTTAAGCTACAAACTTACGCACCTTAAGTAATAGACTTACACACCTTAAGCTTTAACTTAAGCACCTTAATGACATCTGTTGTGGGAGAGAATATTTGATCAAAATAAATTCAGGGTCTCTGCATAAACCCTTAAGCTATCAGTCACGCTTTATATCATACCACCAGATTGTTTGTATTTCTTTTTTTCGTAAAAACACCCATTTGCAACCTACATGGTTAACATTAAATGGTGTACGTGTTATAAAGAGAATATAGTTTTAGCGAGCTGAGCTGTATATGCCTTAATTGCTCCTTTATACATTTAAACAGTCACGACACTACTAGTGTAAAGCTTTGGATCCAAATTTATATAATATTAGCAATTGTAAAGGTAATTATGTTGTCGACAACTATAACATTTTTCATAAATTTCTCCCATATATATAAAATTAATGGTAATTTCTAATTCAACAAGACTCTAGCTGTTTCCCAAAGATTTTTTTGTCTGGTTGTTCCGCATCTCCAGTATTATGATTTTGGGTGCACATATAAATTTACTGGGTTTTTTCGCCTTTTGGACGAATGTCTTCAGGACATACTTCTTTAAGCGATTTCAAGAGTGACGAAATTTTCTACTAGATTTAGCTTTCCGCGGATTCTTGTCTTTTATACCGACATGTCTCCACGCTTCTGGCGTCAAGGAGAATTAGTAGATACATACGATCCAAGTTGGGGAAGATATATGAGACCTAGTTACTCTTTTTATCAGTATATATATTGGCATATTAGTTATCTTCTGAACTTCTAGTTCAGTTTATCTCTTCTGAACTTCCAGCTTAGTTTACCTAATACGTGAGTTTAAATACTAAAGATCTTTTCATCAACCATGCATTTCATGAAATTTCTCGGCATTCTATTAAATTTGGGCTTTTATCTCCCCCTAATGTCGTGAAACGATCTTCATCAAGTGTGTAGTTAGCGTACCTAATTATATACTGATCCTCTATCATGGGCTCTAGGTATTTAAACAACAGACGGATGTTTTGATAGCCCTTGGAGGTAGGCAATGGTGGTAATATAGTAAAACAGACTGCACACTGTGAACAAAACGCAGATAAGGAAATGTTTGATCTTATACCACGTACTAGGTGCTAGGGATAATAATAATTATGATATGCAGTATGTCAGATTTTGATAACAACAATAGCATATAAAACTGATGTCTCCAACAAGAAAATTCATAATTTAAGAATTTTCTTTTACAAAATATGCTTTATATAATATGCATTTGAAGAAATCTGACTCGCTAAAAAAACTATTTGCCCAAGGTGACCCACTATAGATCATCCCATACTATAATGTCATTTGGGTCTTTAAAGCCTTTAAAAATGTATCACAACATATGAAATACCCAAAACATATATGCAATCATCTAAGAATAAAATATATAATCAAATATGAAAGCATACATATCAAATGATATTATAATGGTACACAAAAATCATAGGGGAAGCTTGTCAAATAAAATTGATCTTCAAGATCTCCCAAAAATATTTATCCTCATCTTTCCAAAGAGTAACATCATTAGCTTCGTGCAAATTGACATGATATAATTCACTCCCTCATTTGCTTCATGCAAACTAATATGATATAATTCACTCACTCGTTTGCTTCGGGCAAACTGATATGTTATCATTTGTTTCTATCTTTCAAACCAATAACATCTAAATCAATCATATCATGTATGGCATAAGTCAAAAACCATTCATGTAAAGGGAGTTTTTTCCCATTTTGGTCCCCTGACTATTGATGATTCTCAATTTTTCATTTCGACTTTCAATTGCACCTAATGTAGTCCCTTGACTTTCAAAAATTACCCCATTTTGGTCCTCCGTTAGGGTCTTCGTTAAGCAAGAGTTAAATTGGAGGGAAATCTCGTTCATTCACCCTATTAGCTCCTAATATACCTGCCTGTCGTCCCTTTTTTTGCTTTCTTCTTCATAGAGTAGTTCTTCTGCAAACAAACACCAAGAACCCTAGATTTCTTTGCTTTCTTCTTCCACGATTGCTTACCATGTCAACACAGTGGAGGCAAAGTACCAAGTTTTCTTGTTCATCGACATCATCTTCGCCAAGACAGAGGTACCACTACAGAGATGCAATCCTTACGCGCATATGCAATTGTGGCAGTGAATGGAGCATTCAAACATCTTGGATGGGTTTGTGTAAGGAGCATTTCCCACCATTTATTGAGCATCCATGTCGAATTTTTTGTTACATATTTGTCAATTTTAAATTGTTTGTGAGAATTATTGAATTTGTTGATAGGATGGTGTCGGATGTGGATTCAAGGAATGGTTCGGTCCTCCAATGTGTCCACGTGCGAAGAAGATTATTCTCGGCTTATTAAGAAGTATGAACAAAAAAGATGAGGAGATTGAGAGGTTAAAAGCGATGGTAGTGTCCTCCATTGGTGGTGTCCTTCCAAGAAATTGCAATTATGGCAAAAGAGGAGGCTATAGGTTTAGGATTAATTGGTTTGTGCTAATTGTGTTAGGAATAAATTGTAATAGATTTCGATATGCCAAATTGTAACTTGTAGAACCCCCAATTTTATTTGGTTTAAGTCTATTTGAGTCTTAGACCATGATCGAGAAATTATTAATTAAGAAACAAAAGAGAAAAACATAAGAGGAAGATGTATGAAAAATGAAAGAAGATATCAAGCCTAAAATCAAGAATTTGTCTAGTGAAAATGACAAACAGAAGAAAATGTATGCATATGATATGTATAAAATGAACTTCACGCCAATACCATACTCAAGAAGACTTCAAAGAAGAATTTTCTTTGAAGAAGATCAAGATTTGAATTCTGCATGAATTAGACTTAGAGATCAAGTATCTATGAAAAGAAAGGAGTACATCAAAGAAGATTGGAAATGTAACCAAATGATTGTATAGATAGATTGGATGATACCTGAAGTATTATATCTATTGGTTCATGTTTGAATCTCATCATCTACAATTTTACAAGGTAAATTTTGACAAGCCAAGATAATTAAACCAGATGAAGGGGGCTAGTCATGAAATTGGGATTGGGAGCCGATTTGCAAATTGTAGTATGGGATGCAATTTCTAGTTTGGGTGCCAGTTTCAAAGTCAAATAAAATTGAATAGGTTTCACTTGCCAAATACAGTATGGGATCCAATTCAAAATGGGTGAAGGTTTCACTTGCCAAATACAGTATGGGATGAGAAGGTTTCACTTGCCAAATACAGTATGGGATGAGATTTGCCAAATACAATATGGGATCCAATTCAAAATGGGCGAAGGTTTCACTTGCAAAATATAGTATGGGATGAAAAGGTTTCACTTGCCAAATACAGTATGGGATGGGATTTCATTTGCCAAAAATAGTAAGGGATGAAGTTTGAAGCCAGATTGAATGTAAATGAATTCGGAAGACAACAGGCGTGAAGATGAAGAAGATTTATCGCAAGAAATTTCAGAAAGAAAATACTAGTCCTAACTAGCATGAGATTAAATTGAAGAATACTTTTTGAAATATTAAAATCCCAAAGGAACAAAACCACTTCAGAGAAGATCAAGAAGCTGTTTCTCATAAATCTAAAGCCCAAATATCCCAAAAAGCGAGACTAATATCAGATGAAGTTTGGGGACCCATTTGTGTGGACTTGGAGATCTACAAACGGCTAGAATATCTTTCTGACACATTTTCAGAAGATAAGATAAGAACTCTAACAAAAGATACAAGAATTCAAAATTGAGATCGTTTTTTCCAACGGATAGATTCTCAATACCAGCTATAAAAGGATGAAGATTTGAAGATTGGGAGCACCAAGAACTAAGAGAGCAAAAAGAGTTCAAAATACAGAGCTAAACAGAGCATACGAAAATCAAGAGAGCGCTAAATTTGAAAACATTCAAGAGAGAAAAACACTCAGAGATTCAGAGCTTTCAAGAGAAATCATTCAAAGAGTGTTAAATCTTCATCACAAGAGACTTGCAGCACATTGAAGATCATCTACAAAGTCTCAAAAGTTGGAAGCAAGAAAAACTTGTTTTTCTACAAACAAGTGACATCCACTAGTACGAAATTACAGATAGGCAACCATTGTAAAAGACAATAGGCAACCATTGTACAATGGTCGCCTATGAGAGGCTCACCTAAAGGCATCGACTTTACGCTACCATTGTGAAATGGTTGTGCATTGTTAGTAATACGCGACCGTTCTTGACAAAGAACGATCGCGTATTGTATTTTTTTTTTTTATTCGAAGGGAATACGCGACCATTTTGACTCTAGAAATGGTCGCGTTTTCCCTTATTATTTTTTAATTATTTATTTAATTTAATTAAAATTCCTAATTTTTTTTTTTATAATTCCTGTACCTGTTACAGCTCATTCAAATCCTATCAACATTACTCCACAATACAATTTATCTATCAACACACTTTAAAACAATACCTTTAACACACAATGCAAATATTATCATCAAATTAAACACAATGCAAAATATACTATCATCAAAATACAATATATAGCACTTAAAATCCTCATACTTTAATACAATTATATCAAATAATTCCCAACTCAATACTATCATAAAAAACAAAATACATTCAATCAATAAAATAAAAGTTATAAGCACTCGGAAAAGAAGAACTTTGACCAATGCTCCCGAAGCTCATTTATGTCGTCGATAGAATACGGACTATCGCTTTCAAATGCCTACAAAAAATTAAATTAATAAAATTATTAAATATGTTAATTAATAAAATATAACTTAACTATACATAGTTCCATTTAAATTCACTTACCCCATCCAAATTATCAACAGATGAATATTTTGTCACGATATCATACATGTATCGCATGACATAATATCCACACTCATGACCTCCCGGTTGGATCGGGCACTACAAAATACATATATTATTTTACTAATTTAAACAACTTAATGTAATTCAAAATATCACACTAAATTTAAATTCAATTTTCATACATACTTTACATGGCTTCCAATTGATGCTCTTAACCCGTGCACTCGTAGGAACAGAGCGAAATGCCCTATAATAATTATAAGCATATACATAAAAATTTATAAATAATAGCATAGTTGCTAAAATACTAATATAAATAATAATAAAGTATTTACTTACAAATTCACAGAGCCTTTAATTAAACCTATGTTGCGATTAGAAGGCAATGGATCCAAGGTACATACGCTTTTTGACCGTATGCAAATCACCAAAAGTAACCAATGAGAGCTACATTTAAAAACACAAATATATATTAAAAATTTAATATCTAATACTCCAAATATAAAGTTATGAGTTATATTAATAAAATATAAGAACAATTTTCTTACTCTTGATGATATGGTGCTAAAATAAAGTTTTTATCTTTGTGCTGCTCCATGACGTGGATGAAATATGATGTAACTTTGCTGGAACTGCTTTTAAGCATAGTGTGGCAAATCTGAGTCGGACAGACAAACCCGATTGACCTAATGTCATACTCATTGCACAACTGATTAAGAAATCTGAAAATTAAGAAATAATGAATAAGAAATTTTACTAAATATAGGTAAATATATATATATATATATATATATATATATATATATATATATATATATATATATATATATATATATATATATATATATATATATATATAATATAGTAATAATTAAAAAAAAAACTTACAGTATAAACACTTGTATGATTGAGACATTAAGCCAATTCATCATCATCAAATCCGCTATATCCTTCACCATCATAAAAATAGAACTTGTGTTTTTATGATGGAAGATAGCTTTATCCAGCTCCAACTCAATACAGTCTTTACCAAGTGGAAAGCTTGTCAACAAATCCACTAAACACTTGCAATTGTCCACCAAGTGCGGTAAGACATCATCACCAACAATGGGAGCTCGTGCACCAGTAGTAGATAAATCAACACTTTGATCTTTTGGTTTCATATTTTGTTTTGATGAACTCTACAAATATAAAATTGTAAGTTTACTAGCCCCTTTTAAATATAAATAACGAAAAATAACTTAATTAATAACTAAATAAAAGAATGCATACCTCTTCTAAAGTCACTAAATGCATAGGCCATTGTGCTAAACTGCCTACTATATCTGCTATAGTGACATATTTTTTATCTGGAAAGGGGAGAGTAAAGTGTCCTCTACCCTTAATCACTTCATCCACCGAAACTTTGACACAGTTATACAACAATGGTTGGTGATCCACCAAAGTCTCGTCAGTACTTGGGTGAACCATACCCTTTGCAACATCAATTGGTGTTCCATTGGGACATACTGCTAGTAAACACCTTTTTGTACTCTATTATTCAAAATTGTGTGTTAATCTTTATCTAACAATAAATAATTTTTTGATATATGAAATAACTTTTAATATTACCTGAATTGTTGTAACTGGATATGTGTCAACTGAATGACAACTACTACGAGTAGGGGGTGGATCACGAAGCGGCGGATCAGGCAAGACCCCTCCTGAAAATAGATGTGTCCCCGATATGTTCTTCATCAAAAACTTGAGTTGTTGGTCCATTGTTTCAATCTTGGGATTCATCTTTGCTTCCACCTCCATTATTGTATTTTGCCTACATTTCTCTAACATTTGTTGGACAACAGCTTCTGAGTAAACCCCACTCGATGTGCTTTGTTTCTGATTTGGTCTACCAAACACTTCTTGGATGGTAGAGTATGAACCAATTGCTCTTACAGAACCTGAATTATCATCCTTTCCAAGAGCTACTGACAATACGTCATTGTAACACCCCGTGTTACGGCCTTCAATCCCGGATTAATTATTTAATTAACCCCGTTAATAATAATTAAATATGATTTAATTATGTTAGGTTTACCTTTAATTAATTAGTAAGGTCCACCATGAACCGTGGACCCTTACCCGAATAAGAATCTTAAGCCTGTTAGGAATAAAGGAAGTAGGCCTTTTACTATTCAGATTATGATTAGGATCCTCTTTAATTAATATGGTCCACTATGGACCATGGACCCTTATCCCTAAACCCAATCCTTAGTCCCAAAAGAAATAGAACTAGCAAGCCCATAATATTAGTTCCTAACTAGGACACCTAAATATATAAATAGGGGACTTAAGAGGCACCTAGAACCCTCCCCACAAGATTAACGCCCATCACCCCAAAAGAGCTCCAAGAATCCCCTTAGAAGAAATCAAGAAAGCAAGAAAGCTTAAAGACATACCCTTCATAGCCAAGGGATTAATTAAGGCTAAGAGGTAACCCATGTCTCAACAAAACCTATTTTCATAGCTATGATTCCCCCTTAGGGTTTCCCCCATATTATTGTGAATGGCGAGATCTGATGATTATTATTGATGCTTGATGTGATGATCCCATGAGGGATCTTGATAATCTTGATATTGGGAGATTCTTGATAATTATGGTGTTCTTGATGATTATATGGAATTCTTGATGATTAGGTATTGTTCTTGATAATTGTGTGATGCTCTTGATGTTTATGTGTTATTCTTACCGAATCTTGCAATTAGAAGACGAATCGTATCCTTGTTGATGTAAAAGTGATTAGAACCCTAGGTTGTGTCGTATGATATTATTCTTGGATTATCGGGTGGGGAAATCGCATGTTTGGGTGTTGATTATATTTAGAAAAGCATGATAGGTTATGTGCCGTTCGTTTCTCGTATTTCATCCGTCAATTGCCTACGTGTTGTCGTTAATTACGTTGTAAAGTGTCTAAGCATGGTTTCGGGTTCCACAACGGTTCCCGAGGCGTATTGTGTGATAAGAGTCAGTGGGGGGTAGGTGGGGGGGTAGGGGACCCGCCACCTACCCACGGCCGAGAACACCTTCCCGGCAGCGGGCAGCCGGCGGGCGGGCAGCTGCCCGCCGACGACCCGCTGCCCGGAACAGTAAAGTCCGGCGGGCAGCCGGCGGGTGGCCCCCCACCCACCGGCTACCCACTGGAAATTATCCCACTTTGGGACCCCGGCTTCCCCGTTTGATGTTCCCCCGTTCCCCGTGGTGTCCCAACGGACTCCGTTTATCGTGCCTATGTCTAGTTTGATGTTTCGGGTACCGTTCGTAGGTTTATGAGTCTATTATATTGCATGCTAGTTGAATTGGTATCCCGTTGACCTAGGTGGAAGGAGTATGAACCCCTTAGGACTATTCTTAGTATGTGATGGATCACGCATAGGTTTTGTTATGTGCTTTCTCACCCTTCCCAATGTGCAATATGGGTTGCATGTGCTTGCTATGTGTTATGTGTGTGTGTTAACCCAATTCGGTTGCAATCGGATTGGTTATCCTGAGCTGCGGTTCAGAAGCTGGCTGCGGTCAGATTGATACTCTTGGGCTGCGGTCAACCGTTTGGTTGCGATCAAACGTTTCTATACGAGCTGCGGTTCGTCCTCTTTCCTGGCTGCGGTCAGATGACATTCTCTTGGGCTGCGGTCCACTGTTTGGTTGCAATCAAACACTATGATGAGCTGCGGTTCATCGGTCGGTTGCGATCGACCCCTCCGTGTTGCGATACGGGGCAGGGTGCTGCGGGGCCGTGTCAGAGCTATATGCGCTGACCCTTATGTATGGGCATGCGATTGGTCCTGTGGCGCCAACAAAGTGTGTTATGTGTTGTGACATAGACGAGTTGTGATTACGAGTGTCTTGGGGGATGTGACTATGGGATTTATATTGGGGATTGTTTATGTTGGGTTGTGATTATTGTTATGCTTTGCCTTATTGCCTTATCTGTTGTGAACTGCATATGCTCGTTATAACTGTTGCTTGTGTCTGGCCTTATTTGTCGAGTCATTCCCGGTCTTAAAGCTAGAGTTCGTAGGATATATCTTCATGCTCAAAATGGTTTTCGTATATCTATATATATCTCTATATGTATTGTATTTCAACGCGTTGGAGTGGGTTACCAGCATCTCTCGCTGAACAGATATATTTGGCTTTCAGGCACAGAAGATTAAGTCACTGGAGTGCGCTAGAACTTAGAAGTAGACAGTTTCCCTTTTGGCCTGCGTGCCACGTTTACGTATTTACGCTTTGAGGATATTAGTTAGTTAGCCTGTGCACTTGGGTTCTCTAGCCCAGGTGTGGCATAGCACCCCGAACACTTGTATTTATATCTTGGGATTTAATAAGATTCTACCTTTATTATAAGTTTTAAATGTCTTGAAAATCTGGGGTGTTACAGTCATGGTGTCGTTTTGCTTCAAATTTTCCTTGATCAAGTTCTTCACATTTTTCTATCTGTTCCAACAAATTAAAATAAGTCAAGTACTAGTCTTTTTATAAATATTATGTACTATTATGAAATTTGAAAAAATATAATGCTTACAATTTTATGAAACACTTCCTGTGTTTTTTCATTTGGAATAAAGTAACTTCCATCATTTGCTTTTTTTGTTCTTGCTCGTATCCAATCAAAGCTGCGATCATCGCACAACAAAGACGAACTAACTGACGCATACGAAGATTGTGAGGATAGGGGATCTTCTTTCATCCACTCTTGTCGTCTCTTCGCATATCCACTAGAACCTAAAAAGTGTGGATGCTCATTTAACGCCTACAATTCCCTAGCCTTCTGGCTTCTTTCCTATAATTTCACAGACATGTTAATATTAATAAAACACTTTACTTATAACTAAATGATATAAATATACCTTAAACTCTTCAGACTGCCGACTAGCTACAAACTTCGCCCATTGTTCTGCACTCAAAAAGTCATAAAGTTCTGTAGGAGAGTTATACGTTTGATGCTTCTTGTGTACAAACTCACGTAATAATCTACTCTTGAAGTCTCCCCATCTCGTCCGTGCAATTTTCAAAACCACTGACTTCTTTGAAGCATCTTCAATACCAAATTTCCCCTGAATAGTTTAACGCACATAAGCAACATAATATATATACTTGACTTATTGTTATTAATATAAAGTTCTTTAATATACCTTAACATCTTCCCAAATGGTATTTTTAAGATTTGAATCTACCTCACGCCAATTCTTGAAATTGATATTAACACGAGCACGAACCAAAGTCCCAATGTATGTAGAAAACTCAGTAGAATGTTCTCCAGTTATCCTACCACTTTCATCAAACTGAACTGAAAGTTCCGAAGCCTTTTTTTTCCTCAATTTTTTACATGTTGTAGGCCCTCTTTTTTTGCGTTCAGTAGCTTTAGTAGGAGGGCCTGAAGATATAGATTGATCAGGCATGATTATCTATATATGCCTGCACAAACAAAATAAAATTATTAGTAAACATGTTATATTGCATTTCAACTTGAACAAAATAGTCTTAAAAATTATTTAACAATTTATAAAGCTTACAATATTACAACCTATTGTCAACCCACAATCCTTCTTCATGATCACTACGCATGTAACTTATTTCAAGGTTATCTTCTTCTAAAGATAAAGACTGAACGCCAATAGAAAATGGAGGAGTTTCATCAAAATGATCATACTCTTCCTCATCCACAACATCACCAACACCAACAATAGATCTTTTGCTTTGTAACACAATTGACCACTTATTATCAACAGGATCAGAAACATAAAACACTTGTTTTTCCTGAAATGCAAGTATAAATGGTTCATCATGATAACCCAACCGTTCAAAATCAACCAAAGTAAAACCGAATTCATCTATCCGAACGCCTCTTCTATTATCGACCCAACTACATTTGAATAGAGGAATTTTAAACACTTTGTAATCAAGTTCCCAAATTTCTTCAATCACACCATAATAAGACATAGCAGCATCAATCGGTTTAGTATCCTTAGCACTTGAATAATCTTTTGATAATGCTACTTGTGTAACCCCACTATTTTGCACCACACTCTTTTCATCTTGTCGCTTGGTGTAAAATGTATATCCATTTATGTCATAACCTTCATAACAACTTACAAGCAAATCAGGTCCATATGCTAACCATTTGATGGTTTCACTGACTTGAGATAAGTCGTCTTTCATCACTATATCTTTGAACCATGTGATGAATGTGCGATTGTGTTCAATGGTCACCCATCTTTCACCCTTTAAAGGATTTTGTTCTCTTATCAGGGACATGTGTTGGCCCAAGTATGGATGTACCTCAGAAAGATGTTGCAATACGAGATTATGTGCCTTATTTCGCAACTGCAAAGGTGGAGAAACTGGTTTGTACCCAATAGTACCTTTCCCGGTGAGTCTTCCTTCATGACGAGACTTAGAAACACTAATTGACTCAACATTAGCTAAATAATCAGTACAAAAATCAATGACTTCTTCAGCACCATAACCTTCAATTATACTCCCTTCAGGTCGATACCGGTTTCTCACATATCCTTTCAATATTCCCATATATCTTTCAAACGGATACATGTACCTCAAAAAAACCGGACCACACATCTTAATTTCTCTCACCAAATGAACAATCAAGTGCACCATAATATCAAAAAAAAAAGATGGAGGAAAATACATTTCAAATTGACACAAAGTAACAACCACATCAGCCTGCAAATCATCTAATACATCTAGATCAATAACTTTACTGCAAATAGCATTGAAAAAGAAACAAAGCTTTGTTATAGCCCGCCTAACATGTTTCGGTAGGATGTCTCGAATAACAATTGGTAACATGTGTTGCATTAATACATGACAGTCATGAGACTTCATGCCAACCAACTTAAGGTCCTTCATCGACACAAGTTTCTTAATATTCGACGAATACCCAGAAGGAACCTTGACACCATTTAAACAGGCACAAAAACTTGTTTTCTCTTTTTTTGGATAAAGTATGACAAGCTGGAGGTAAGTATGTCCGCTTTCCTAACTCTTGTGGTGCTAACTTATCCCGTATTCCCATTTCAACCATATCCTTTCTAACCTTAACACTATCTTTCGTCTTCCCTTGAATGTTTAACAGTGTCCCAATAATGTTGTCACAAACATTTTTTTCAACATGCATAACATCAAGACAGTGTCTAACTGATAAATGCTCCCAATATGGTAGAACCCAAAATATAGACCTCTTCTTCCAAGGAGTCGTTTGACTAGTCTTACAAGTCTTACCAAAATCAACTTCAATATTCTTAACACGTTCATAAATAGTATCTCCAGATAAAGGTAAACGAGCAACTCGAGTCTCAAGATTTCTATTAAAAGCCTTTCTCTTCTTACGATAAGGATGACCCGTAGGGAGAAATGTCCTGTGGCTCATGAACACATTCTTTTTACAGTTACTCAACCATAGACTGGAAGTTTCATCTTCACAAATTGGGCATGCCTTAGCTCCTTTAGTAGTATAACCCGATAGGTTACCATAAGCTGGGAAATCATTTATTGTGCAAAAAATCATTGTACGTAAGGTAAATCTGCTTCGAGTATAAGCATCATACACCGACACACCTTCATTCCACAAAATCTTTAAATCCTCAACAAGTGGCGCTAGATATACATCAATGTCATTTCCTGGTTGTTTAGGTCCTGATATCAACAACGACAACATGATGTATTTTCTTTTCATACACAACCAAGGAGGAAGATTGTAAACTACTAAAAGAACAGGCCAAGTACTATTTCGACTGCTCATGTTACCATGAGGATTCATTCCATCAGTACACAGTCCAAGTCTAAGATTTCTATTTTCAGAACCGAAATCAGGCCACCTCCTATCAATATTTCTCCATTGAGGTGAATCAGCTGGATGTCTCAGTTTTCCATCTTCTTTTCTTCCAATAGCATGCCATTGCAAATTTTTTGCCTCTCTTGGATTAGAAAACATGCGTTTAAATCTTGGTATTACGGGTAAGTACCATAATACTTTGGCTGGGGGACCTTTCTTATTCTTACATGCATCTTTGTTTTTATAACGTGATGCTCCACACTTTGGACACACATGCAAGTCTTTGTAATCTTTCCAATACAAAATACAATCATTTGGACATGCATGTATCCTCTCAATGTCCATACCCAAAGGACACAACATTTTTTTTGCTTCGTAAGTTGAATTAGGAAGTTCATTGTCACCCGGAAGCATGTCTTTTATTAGTTCTAATAATTCCGTGAAACTCTTATCACTCCATCCATTTTTTGCTTTTAAATTATATAATTTAAGCACTCCAGATAACTTAGTAAATTTAGTACTTCCAGGAAACAACGGTTTTTCAGCATTGTCAAACAAACTTTTAAATTCAGGAGGCATTTCACTAAAATCTTCCTGCACATCACGCATCATTTCATCTATTCGATCATTATCTTCATCATTCTCATCATTGCTAACATGAGATGCATTATTCTTCTCATTATCTTCAAGAGTTTGACAATTTGCTTTAGTTTTACCGTGTGCATGAGTTTCACTATCTATATAAGTTTCCTTAATTACACTTGTACTAGGAATTAAGCTTTCACCGTGCCATATCCATCTTGTGTATCCTTCATTAAAACCACGACGTATCAAATGACTCTTCACTTCATCAGAACTACGATATCTTTTAAAATTCTGACAATCGCAACACGGGCACACAATAAAGTCCTCCCCCTTTTTACTCATATTTTCTTCAGCACATTGTATAAACTCTTGAACCCCTTGCATATATGGGAATGTAGTGCGTTTTCCGAACATCCAACTTCTATCCATATCTGTGAATTCATAAAATACTACTCTTAAGTACTAATCAGATATGGATACGCAATGGTTACTTAATTGTCTTTGGGTAATGCTCACAATCAAGTATGACTAAGATTATAATTTGTTGCATGTTGAGCAATCAAATGTAGTCATTCAACTTAGCATAACAGATGTTTACAAGTAATGAAGAGGATTGTCTAATAGCATTATAACGGCATGTCAATTCTAATATTTGGGGCATAGGAATAGATGGAATACTTACTTGCAGCGGATAATCACTGGTTGAGGTTTCAGAGCCTTAGGTCCATTTTGTATCCCTCTCTTGTGACGAGAAACCTGCATTATTGAATGTATACCACCAAATAAATGTCAACTGAAATAAGAGATAGAAGACTGTTAGAACTTTTGACCGTTAGTAGCCCATCTATTACCAAATAAAGGGCAGTTATGGTCATTAGTTAAGTGAATGCATCACATGCTGCAAGGCATATAAAAAATAAAAATAAAAAATCAATAGCCTATATTACTTTCTTCTGTTTCTAGTATGAGTTAGAGTACTAAAATTATTATCAAGAGATATTCATATTTCAATTTTCAATTACACATTTGAACAAGTAACCAGAAAAATCTATTTCTAAACCTTCCTAAAGGAATGAGAATGAAAGCATTCCTGAATGGTTTATTGCTAAACATTTCCGTATGATTCTTTGTAATCTTATATGTACATAGGAATATTGAGGGTTCTGCTTAAGTGTATTTCCTCCCCTCATCTTTGCTGATCTCCTATGAACTGCATTCCTTGATAAAGTCTGAATCACATTTGTTTGGAATTAACTCCACTACCATTTGCAATGTCCACTAGATCATCAATTCCTCATAAAGGGTGAACAAGATTTCTGTACTCTGCAATTTAGATGTACATTAGAGGTTACATGACAAAGTTCTATGTTTCAAGAAGTGAAGCACACACTTTAGAGGAGGCCAAGTCTATAAATCTATCTCTTACTGCATTAGGGAAATGTACACCGTACACAAATACCTAGATATCAAGGCCACTCTTTACCACAATATTGCTTTACACAAGCTACTAAGTTTATCTCCAAAACCAAGCACATTGTTTACTCTCTCTGTTCAAACTGCTTGACCCAGAAACATGTTCATTTTTTAACAAAAAAGTTAACCAATTATTGAATTAACTTTAGTTTATCACTACATGAACTATCTCCAACCATTGTAGGTCTTCCTGTTTCAGGCTTTATTTATGATTGCATTCCATCTCAATAACTACTTAATGGCCACTGTACATTTAACTATCTTTCTCCTTCATATGTTTCATCATAATGTTAGCTGGGCTACACAATGGTTTGCCAACAATTTTTGTTCATCTGTGATCAAAGTTCTTACATTAATGCTACATACAGAATTATTTTCTTTTCTTTGGCATCAAATATGTAAGTTCAACAAAGAGATATACTACATCGGTGATTCTGTTCCACCGCTTGAAAATTCAAAAAGCAAAACACAAACTTTGAGGAAGACACAAACTTTGAATATATATATATATATATATATATATATATATATATATATATATATATATATATATATATATTAACTATTAACAATTAAAAAAAAATTAAAAAAAAAAAAACTAACCTGGCAGTGGCGCGACGTCGGGAAAGGGAGGCGGCAGTGGCGTCGGCTAGGGGCGGCAGTGGCGTCGGCGGGCCGGGGATGGCGGCTCGACTGTGGCGGTGCGTCGCGGTGGTCTCCGCCAACGGCGTGGTGGCGGTGGGTCGCCGGGCGAGAGCGTCGAGGTCGGATGGGAGCAGATCGATCGCGGTCGCCGGAGAGAGCAGATCGATCGTGGCGGGGCGAGAACAATCGCGTGGTGGAGGGGTGAGATCGAGAGCGTGGTCGCCGGAGAGAGCAGCGGCAGATCGGTGGTCACGCCGATCGTCGTCTTCGTTCGTCGATTGGTGGTCACGCAGCGGCAGATCGACAGCGAATTCGTCTAATTCGTCGATCGGTTCGTCTTGGAATGTCGATATGTCTTCTGACTCCATAGATCTAGGGTTAATCTAAGGCAACCATTTCTATTTTAAGTTCTATTACAAAACAAGTTCTATTTTAAGACAACCATTTCTATTAGAAATGGTTGACTATTATAAATTAATTTTTTTTAAAATAAATACAAAATACAATGGGCAACCATTACAGCTAACAATGGTGGCGGATTATTGATCACTTATTTACAAAATTGCCACCGTGAATTTTTGGGCTAAGATTAGACAACCATTCTTTCAACAATGGTGGCCTATGGTCAATCTTCTATGTTCAATTTTGTACTAGTGATCCCTACTGGAGTGTAGGAAGAAGACTGTCACAAGGAGTGTAAAGTCTTGGAGAAGGGAAAGTACCACGGAGTTGCGAAATCCAAGTAGCAGTTCTACCGGAGTGTAGAAGTTGGGGGGAAAGTAACACGGAGTAGTGAAATCCTGGAAAGTAACGCGGAGTCGTGAAATATGAATTGTAGTTCTACCGGAGTGTAGAAAGGGGAAGGAAAGTAGCACAGAGTTGTGAAATCCGAAGCAACAGTGTTGTAGGCACTGGGCGTGATTCGTGTGGGCTTGGTGATCAAAGCACTAGATCACGAAATTCATTGTATCTTGGAACCAAGTAGTGGTAGATATAGTGAATTGCTCTTGGAGGATAAGAGTAATTGGAGTAGGAGGATAACACCACCTCCAAACCACTATAATTGCCTTGTGTTCTTTACTGCTTTATTTACTTACTGCTTCTTGCATGCTTCTCACGTGGATATACTTGACACAATCACACAACACCTTATCTTTTATTATTCTGCTGTGCACCAGACTCTAACAATCTAGCTAGTTAAGAGTTTTGGTTTCTCTGTTGCCTTAGCAATTGTTGTAATTTGCAAAAACAGTTTAAAAGTCTATTCACCCCCCCCCCCCCCCCACCCTTTAGACTTTTACCATACCTCTTTTGGGACCAACAAATTGTTTTAGCATTTAGTTTGTTTTACTTGTACTTCAAATTTGTTGAAATTGGGAGTCATAGTTGTAAACTCCGTTTAGCATGATGTACTTTGCTAGTCTGCTGTAATTTGACACTTATTTATGAATGGAAGTTTGTAATATTGAATGGTATCTATAGTTTTACAATTTGGAAATGATGAAATTGTAAACTGGAATGGTATCTATCGTTTATGAAACTGGAATTGATGAAACTGTAAACTGGCATGGTATAAACTGCAAACTACCAAAATGATACACTGCATTGATGGTGGACTATTCAAAAGATTAAAGTTTTACAATGCTAAAGGGAGTATTACCCACATTCAGTTTGCATTTTCCAAAACAACTACAACCAAAATATATAGCTAAAATAATCTACCAACAAAATATTTACAAGCTTTTAATTCCAGTAGCTTCTCTTATTTGCCTTTGTATCCTATTTAAGCATGCTTTGTCTGATGGGAAGGGCAAAGAAAATACTATTTGAAACTTTTGAGTTTGAGTTAAGTGTGTTTTATTTGCCTTTGTATCCTATTTAAGCATGCTTTGTCTGATGAGAAGGGCAGAGAAAATACTATTTGGAACTTTTGAGTTTGAGTTAAGTGTGTTTTATTTGCCTTTGTATCCTATTTAAGCATGCTTTGTCAGATGGGAAGGGCAGAGAAAATACTATTTGAAACTTTTGAGTTTGAGTTACAGTGTTTTTTATTTTCTTTCCAATTATCTTTACGTTTGTTGTTTTGTATCAATGTGTATACATATATATATCCAAACCATCAAGAATCATCTTCAATGGTCAAGGGTTTTAGTAACTAAAAAACATAGGTTACCAATGACCTTGTGGTCTAGTGGCACTAAGTTGTTCTCCCACGTAGGAGGTTGTAGGTTCAAGCTTCAGCGGATGTGATATTGACTCTTTGTGCTAGAAGTTATGAACAGATACCCTTTTAATTAGAACATATATTTTTTTCTCGTTGAAATTCAGACAATAGTTAGGATAGAAATTGGACGGTAAGACCAAACTATAACACCCCCTAAAACCATGCTATTTAAAGCCTTAAAACATGCAGATATCTTAAACCAAAACACCAAACACAGCGGAAGACTGAAAGAGGAAATATATAAAACAAAGGAAACGGGGTGCTATGCCACGCTCACCCAAGGGTGAACGCACAGGCTAAATCTGCATTGTTTAAAATCTACAACCATCCAACAGAGTACTAAGTCTAGATTGGCTCACAGGCCACAAAACATAAGAGGGGAGCTATACTAGCTGGCACTAGACCGCGCACTCGTCTAAGATATGAAACCATACTCAATCAAGTAATGGATCACAGTCCAATAACAACAACGATGAATAACACAAGTTATCATCAACCAACGGAAGGTACAAACAACACACATGCTAGCATTTAAACATCGAACTAGCATGCTTATTAAACGGGTAAACCAAACGTAGTTCCGAAGAACACACAAGACTCATCACGGTTCAACGAAACAAAATTTTGAACACTTAGCACGATTCAAGACACCAAGACCTACATGGATTCCTACCATATAGTTCTAGACATACGAAACATCAAGAAGACACTCAAATACACAAAAGAACAACAGGAAGTCAAAAGACCAAATATCGAGTCAAAAGAATCACGGGGAACAAATCCCCCAACATCCATATACTGTACCCCGCGGATGGACCCACGGGTAGGCCCTTACCCGCGGTTCCGCCCGCGGGTACATAACCCACAAGCAACCTGTACCCCGCGGGTGGGCGACGGGTGGACCTCCTACCCGCTGTTCCGCCCGCGGGTACACACCTGTACCAAAATAAATCCCTTCGGGGATTTTCATCTCCAAACTCAAATTCTAGTCCAAAACATGCCAAATTTCACCAAATACAACAAAATGACTTGAATCAAAGGAATAACCAAGCAATGGCATACAAGAACCCTAAACACAAGCTTTAGATATGCATTTTCACAAGACAATGCATAAACACTCACATTTCATAGCAAAACACATGTAAAATTCAAGAAATCATCATATAGGTAAGCAAAATAGATTTTGTAGAGCATGGGTTACCTCTTGTAGACCAAAAACCTTCACTTAACACCTCACCAAGCTCCTATCAAAGCTCACCTTCCAAACCCACTTCAAGAACACACCAAAAGATCATAAAGATTCTATCTTTAAGAAAAGACACCTAAGAAAACACTAAAAACACAAGATGAACATAGATCTTACCCTCCTAGATGCCCAAATGTATGAAAGGTAGAATCTTGGAGACAACTCTTGAAGTCTTGGCAAAGCTTCAACTTGGCTTGGAAGAAAAGCTATCCACCTTTTTAGAGAGAAAGTGGAGCTAGAATTTGGAAAGTGTAAGGAAAGAAATGAGGGTGTTCTTACTAGGTTAGGTTACAATACTAACACAAGGTGAAATGTCAAGAATACCCTTACTAACATGAAGAGGTGTAAGGAAACAAGGGAACTCCTTACAAAGCTCAAGGTACAACTCTGACTTTGGGGTTGACTAGTCAATTACTAGTCCCCGACTATTGAATTTCATGAATTTAAGGAATTAAATTACAAATTGAAATAGGATCAATTACTTAATTAATCCCTTAATCAAATTTGGATTTCGGGGTGTCACATTCTCCCCCCTTTCGAAGAAGCTTCGTCCCCGAAGCTTGGGTACGACGAATTAGAACAAATGGTAAAAAGGAACATCAATGTGACAAGAGTGTCAAGAACAATTTCTTTTGGTCAAAACCCCAAAAGATTCCACAAGATTTCAAGGCAAGAAAGAATTCGAAACAAGGATTGGCAAGAATTAAGCAAACGGATATATTGAGCATAACGAACTCTAGTCCCAACACAAACACCAACTTCTAGCCAACAACTAAGAACTAAACAACTAACTCAAAACACCAACTACAAAACTAACTATCCAACAAAACAACAAGCAAGAACAAGCATAAAAGCAAGCAACAACCAAACAGTAACAATGGCTAGGAAGATAACAACAACTAAAGAAGAGCAAACAAGATGGCCACAACTCCACTCTAGAAGGACTCGCTCTCCGACTCCTCGGACTCCTCAGATTCTTCTTCATCTTCTCCTCTGCGGCTTGAACTGGCTTCGATCTGGTCTAGCCTCTGGTTCACTGCGACAAACTGCATCTTCATGTACGCGAAGCCTTCTTCGATCATGCGGTTCTGTTGACGAAGCAAGGTGACTACACGTTCCTCATGCGTCATGGAGTCATGCTCCCTCTTGGTGCGAGCTTCCCTTCTCCTTTGATTTTCTTCACTTTCAGGATCGCTTTCTTCGGCCTCGGCAGCTTCTGGTGCTTCCACTTCCTCCTCGCGGCCTGCTTCATCCTCATCTTCTTCATCACCACCCAAACTCTGGACTGCAAGGCTCAACTTCCCGGCATGAATCTTAAGCTCAGCTGCCAACTCGGCTCTTTCTTCGGGAGATTTCCTTGCAACTTCTCCGAGAGTGATGTAATCACCATCTTCCAACTGAAACAGATTGCAACTACGAAGATTGGTGGCATCCAACACCAACTTTCCCACAGCCTTCGATAGACAACCATCCACACTTACACCTTTCCTAACCAAAATCCAGCTCAACACCATCCCATACGGTAGGCTCTTTCGGTTATGATCACGGCAGAAAACCATATGTTGCAACATCAAAGCTGGCAGATTGAACTTGACCATATTCTTGAGACAAAAGGCAAAGGTGCATTCCAACTTTCCCAACAACTTACTCTTGTTGTTATTGGGTAACAAACAATCCGAGACCAACATAACCAAGATCATCTGTTCCGTAGTCAACCACTTTTTCTCCGGCCTTGATGTTTGAGTGAAGCCACTCGTGCGACCCAACAAATAACTCAAATAGTCCCGGTACCCCATGGTATCCGTACTAATCCATGAGTTACCGCTATACTGAGCAACTCTTGAAGCAGATAAACTCAAAAGCTGAGCCAGCCTCTTTTCAGATAGAACAACCTTCACACCTCTCACTTTAGAAGTGATTTCAAGCTTATCACCATCCTTTGTCACAACCATGTGATGATCAAATTCCTTAACCAAACTCGGGTAAGTCTCGGCCCTTATGGCGAGAAACCCATCCAACAAACCTTGGAATCTAAGCATATCCAACAAAGAATTAGAAAAAGATTCCGGGTCAAAGGCTTTACCTTCAAAAACAAGGTAATGGGTATCCACCCATTCCGCTTTTCTAGCCAAACTTGACCTTCTAGGCATGATAGGAGATTATCCAAAGCTCAACAAAAGAAGCCCACAACTCTTCCTTCTTCTCCACTCACTCCCGGCGACTCTCTCTCTCTCTCTCTCGGCGTCGCGACATGATAGGCATATTTTATACTCATATTTTAGGTATATTTTTATAATATTTTTGCAGTAATTAAGTACTATTATATAATAATTATTTATTTTTAAAGATTAATTAATTAATTAGTGTTTTTAATAATTATCCTTCTCTACCTAATAATAATAATAATAATAATAATAATAATAATAATAATAATAATAATAATAATAATAATAATAATAATAATAATCCAAAATCCTCTAACATGTTGACCCACCACCCCAAATCATAGAAAAAGACAAAAATAACAATTTAACATTATATCTATGTTGCTTCATTCCTTCACTTCTTCATGCAGTAGACACGTACGGCACAACGGCGAGCGGAACTTCGTCAACGACGCTATTCGGACTGCAAGCAAAAGTTCCGAAAGACCATGTCCAGCAGCGAGGAAAATTAGGAATTGTGTGGTGGAAATTCATTGAGCCTATTTCTAGAATGCTATAAATAGTAGAAGTTTTTATTTGTAAAATGTTCATTCTTCCCCTCTCGATTATTCTGTAAAGTTGTTATCAATGTCCATTCATTGCTAATTTCTTTAGCTTGGTTTAGTGAATTGAAGCACCGGAATTGATTATGCTGTAAGATTATTTATTTATTTTTATTATATAAATTTTATGCATTTGGGTATTAAATATTCTTCTAAGTTATTTGAATAGTTGTATCATTTAATTGCTAGGGAGGCCTACTAGTTATTTACTTGATATAATTATTTGCTATATTAGATAATGTTGTGCTACAAATTATTCTAATATTCAGTAGCAACTGGGTTAATTATTGACGGCTTAGTGATAATTGGACTCGGGTAGAATATTTTCCTAAATTAAATGCAACCGCTTGTGCTTGTGTTATTTAGTTTGTCGGTTTTCCTAGTTCATATTGCTGCTATTAAATTAAATCTATAGCGCTTGTCTTAGGTTATTTAGTAGTTATGGGTAATTAAACTGCGGGTGCTTTAGTTACCTATAACTAAGGGAAAACGGAAATGAAATAATTTCACGACAAATATTCAATTGCATATTAATTACTTTACTAATCAATGATCAGTGTTAAATTTCGGTGGTGGATCTTTACTAACCAAGGTTTTCTATTATAAGTGCTTTCAATACATTAGTTTCATTGCTTTATTCGATTTATTTAATCTCTTGTTTATTTAAATTATATTATCTTTTACTTAATTTTTATTCTCGTTATTTTCCAAACCCCCATTATTTCCTTGAGCACAAAAGTTAAACTAGTTACTCCTCGTGGGATCGATCCTTACTCCCGCTACTACGTTTGTAAGGTTTTAATTTGGGAGCCTACGACAGCTCATCAAATTTTGGCGCCATTGCCGGGGAGACTTTCTTGTTTATTTTGTGTTTATTTATTTGTTTATTTGTTTATTTGTTTTTCATTTGTCCCAAAAAAAATTTTAAAAAATCTTTTCTTTCGTTACTTTTACGTAATTGCTGCAATATATTTTCTTTTTGTTTATGCCTATAACTCGATCTGCTAACAAAGAAGTCTTGCCATACGATCCAGAAATTGAAAGAACTGTACGCAGGTGGAAGAAACAAGCTTTGAGCAAATTGGAGTTTAGTGATCTGGCTACCGATTCTACCTTAGAAGAAGAACCCATGGCTCAGAATCGGACTTTAAAAGAGCTTGGAGCACCAAATTTAGATCACCAACCTTTATGCATCACTTTCCCTGCTCTGGATGCTAATGTCCAATTTGAATTAAAATCTGGATTAATTCATCTTTTGCCTTCTTTTCATGGACTTGCAGGTGAAGACCCTCACAAGCACTTAAAGGAATTCCATGTGGTGTGTTCAAGTATGAAACCCACAGGGGTTACTGAAGAACAAATCAAGTTGAGAGCCTTCCCATTTTCTTTGAAAGATTCAGCGAAGGATTGGCTATATTATTTACTTTCCGGAAGCATCACCACATGGAATAACTTAAAGACACTATTCCTTGAAAAATATTTCCCAGCTTCAAGGGCGGCCAACATTAGAAAGGAAATCTGTGGTATAAGGCAAAACAATGGAGAGTCATTATATGAATATTGGGAGCATTTCAAAATGCTTTGTGCAAGCTGCCCACACCATCAAATTAGTGAGCAATTACTCATTCAGTACTTTTATGAAGGACTTTTTCCAATGGATAGAAGCATGATTGATGCTGCAAGCGGTGGTGCTTTAGTTGACAAGACACCGGACGCTGCAAGAACTCTAATTGCGAACATGGCTGCAAATTCTCAATAGTTTGGCAATAGAATAGTCCAACCGTCTAAGCAAGTGAATGAGGTAAATATTTCTTCTTTTGAACAACAAATTTCTGGTTTAACTACTCTTGTTCGTCAATTAGCTGTATGCAATATGCAAACTGTAAAAGCATGTGGAATTTGCTCGGTAGTTGGGCACCAAACTGATGGCTGCCCAACTGTTCAAGAAGAACCTATTGAACAAGTTAACATGGCTGGAGGTTTTCCTGGACAACCTCAAGGTAAGTATGATCTGTTCTCCAATACATATAATCCTGGATGGAGGGATCACCCAAACTTTAGCTATGGGAACCCACAAGGGAACCAGTTTGTTCAAAGTCGTTCTAATTTTCAACAGTATAGACAACCATTTCCTTCAAGACAACAACCAACCCGAAACTCTAGCTCAGGTATGAATCTAGAAGATATTGTTAAATCTCTTGCTACTAACACTCTGCAGTTTCAACAAGAAACACAAATATTCTGTCAAGAAACAAAGGCTAGTATTCAAGAAACAAATGCTAGTATTCAAAACTTGGAAAGACAAATGGGCCAACTAGCAACTACGGTTAGTCGGTTGGAAGCATAGAGTTCTGGCAAATTACCCGCTCAAACAGTTGTTAATCCTAAAGAGAATGTAAGTGCAATTAATGTTGAAAGTATGTCGCTGGAAAAGAATGTTGATTTAAATAAGGAAATAAGTGCAGGAATCATTGCCAACAATAAAGAGAAGTCCCAAGGTAAGCTTTATTCTTTTTCTGATTATGAACCAGTACCCCCATTTCCTCAAGCTCTTTTAGAACCAATAAGAGGAAACTCAAATAATGATCTGTATGAGACATTTCGTGAATGTGATGCTAATAAACCATTTTTAGATTCTATGGAAAAAGTACCTCGCTATGAAAATTTTCTAAAAGAGGTACGCACTATGAAAAAGAAACGAAATAATGAAAGAATTGAGGAAGTGAAAGTGCAAGAGAATGTCTTTATGGCTAGTCAAGGCAATCTTCCTGAAAAGTGCAAAGACCCAGGTATGTTTACTATTCCATGCATGATAAGTAGTGTGAAATTTAGAAATGCTATGCTAGACTTAGGATCTTCTATTAATGTCATGCCATATTCTGTTTATAATTCTTTAAATCTTGGACCCCTGAATAAAACTAATGCAGTCATTCAATTGGCTGATGGATCTACTACATATCCTAGGGCTGTGATTGAGGATTTGATTGTTGAAGTTGATAACTTGGTTTTTCCTGCTGATTTTTATGTGCTTGATATGGAAAATAATATTCATATTTTGTTAGGAAGGCCATTCTTAAACACTGCAAAAACAAAAATTGATATTCATAGTGGTATGCTTACTATGGAGTCTAATGGTAAACTTGTGACTTTTAATATTTATGATACCATGAAATCTCCTAGTGATGATAATTTTGCAATTTTTGTTGATTCTTTGAACTTTGTTACAATTGATGAAATTGCTTCGAATGAAAAAGAAAGAAATAATAAATCAGCTTTGAGTACTAGTCTGCATGAAGGGACTGTTTCTTTGAACACTCATAATCATCGAAGGTACTCAAAAAGACGATGGAAATTTAAAGAAATATCATAAGTCGAGCCAACGACGATAAACAAAGGCGCTGCTTGGGAGGCAACCTAAGGTGTATTTGTTCTATTCTTTTTCTTTTATTCCCTTTTCTCATTCAATAACCCGTTTTTTGTGCTTTTTTGTTCATCATTGGGGACAATGTTGATAATAAGTGTCGGGGAGGGAATTTAGTTTTATTATTTGTTTGCATATGTCAAAATTTTCAAAAATTTTCACAAATATTTTACTAGTATTTTATGAAAAATAAGTATTATTTTGAAAAAAATTATTTTATTTTTCCTTTCTTGGAATTCATAACATGATTGAATAAATAGTTTGGCAAGTTGTGATTAATTTGTTAGCATTTCCTGTTCGATATGTAGTGGCCAGATTAAGTAACCAATAAACCTGTGAGATTTTGAGCCATTGACTGACACTTCGGTCTTATTTTCTTTCTATTGTGTGATTTCTTCCATAATTTTGTTTCTCTAGAACTTGCCTTGATTCTCTTTTAAAGCTAATTAGACCATGCATGATTCAAGTGTGATTAAGGCCATTATTTGATCTTGAGCTTCACTAGCCAAATAACCGGTTTGTCCTATGATTTATTTCCCTTCGTTAACCCACTTTGAGCTTTATGGACATTCTTTTCTTTATCTTGAACCACACTATAAGCCTTTTATATCTAAAAATAATGTCTTCACCCAGCTGAATAACTAGTGGAGCAAATTTTGAATTATTCGTGTAATCTACATGAGGTTGTGAGGAAGAAGTATGGGGGATGTCACTTTCTTGTGTTAATATGATGGAGAATGATGTGGGTTGTATCTTCAATGCCGATTTGTCACTGGTCTTCTATGAAAAAGAAAACGAAGACAATTCATGATTCCAAAAAAATATGGAAGTTGAAAAATTGAAAAAATGAAACAATGGAAAAATGGAGAATATATGTTTGAAAAAGAAAAATATTGCTGAAAATTTATGAGAAAATGAGAAAGAATCAGCAATTGATTTTGAGTTGAAGTTACTTCTAAATAAATGAAGTAAGGGGAAATTCTGGTAATACTGAGGAAGCATTCTATACTTGGTGTTGAGCAAGTATCTTGGATTATTTGTATTTATTTGCTCCTCTAGTTTGAAAGCTTTAGTTTAAGCTACTTTCCTAAATATTCCCTACCTTAACCCTAGCCCCATTACAACCTGTGGAAAGTCCTTATGATTTGTGTCATGCATGACTCTTGTGGTGGTGATTGAGAAGATGTGCAAGCCTATGGTAGAGCAATTTTATAGGAATGAACTTGAGTGAAATTTATACCCATCAAACACTTGAGTGATGAGTGATATTCCTGTGAGGGCTTACTTATTTAGTTTTCTCAATTTTCAGACAGGGGTGCTATCTTATTAATTGCAGGGTGCTTCAGATTGTTGTTCATGATATGTTATAAGTTTTGGGGATTTTATTTACTTCGCAAATAAGATTTTTGCTTGGGGACAATCAAATGTTTTAGTGTGGGGAAATTTGATAGGCATATTTTATACTCATATTTTAGGTACATTTTTATAATATTTTTGCAGTAATTAAGTACTATTATATAATAATTATTTATTTTTAAAAATTAATTAATTAATTAGTGTTTTTAATAATTATCCTTCTCTCCCTAATAATAATAATAATAATAATAATAATAATAATAATAATAATCCTAAATCCTCTAACATGTTCACCCACCGCCCCAAATCATAGAAAAAGACAAAAATAACAATTTAACATTATATCTATGTTGCTTCATTCCTTCACTTCTTCATGCAGTAGACACGTACGGCATAACGGCGAGCGGAACTTCGTCAATGACGCTATTCGGACTGCAAGCAAAAGTTCCGAAAGACCATGTCCAGCAGCGAGGAAAATTAGGAATTGTGTGGTGGAAATTCATTGAGCCTATTTCTAGAATGCTATAAATAGTAGAAGTTTTCATTTGTAAAACTGTTCATTCTTCCCCTCTCGATTATTCTGTAAAGTTGTTATCAATGTCCATTCATTGCTAATTTCTTTAGCTTGGTTTAGTGAATTGAAGCCCCGGAATTGATTATGCTTTAAGATTATTTATTTATTTTTATTATATAATTTTTATGCATTTGGGTATTAAATATTCTTCTAAGTTATTTGAATAGTTGTATCATTTAATTGCTAGGGAGGCCTACTAGTTATTTACTTGATATAATTATTTGCTATATTAGATAATGTTGTGCTACAAATTATTCTAATATTCAGTAGCAACTGGGTTAATTATTGACGACTTAGTGATAATTGGACTCGGGTAGAATATTTTCCTAAATTAAATGCAACCGCTTGTGCTTGTGTTATTTAGTTTGTCGGTTTCCTAATTCATATTGCTGCTATTAAATTAAATCTATAGCGCTTGTCTTAGGTTATTTAGTAGTTAGGGGTAATTAAACCGCGGGTGCTTTAGTTACCTATAACTAAGGGAAAACGGAAATGAAATAATTTCACGACAAATATTCAATTGCATATTAATTACTTTACTAATCAATGATCAGTGTTAAATTCCGGTGGTGGATCTTTACTAACCAAGGTTTTCTATTATAAGTGCTTTCAATATATTAGTTTCATTGCTTTATTCGATTTATTTAATCTCTTGTTTATTTAAATTATATTATCTTTTACTTAATTTTTATTCTCGTTATTTTTCAAACCCCCATTATTTCCTTGAGCACAAAAGTTAAACTAGTTACTCCTCGTGGGATCGATCCTTACTCCCGCTACTACGTTTGTAAGGTTTTAATTTGGGAGCCTACGACAGCTCGTCACGATACGCTCGGATCGGCGGCGAAGCTCCGACAGACGGCGAACAGCGACGGCGGTGCGTCGACAGGCTGCTGCGTCGGCGGTGGTGCGGCGGGCTGCTGGTGGGCGACGGGTGGGGAGGGCTTTCGGTGATTCACGAGTAGAGAAAAGGGAGAAAGGAAGAAGAGAAGAATTTGGGGGTTTAGGGATTTTGGGAAAAATTGGGGAAAAGATGATTTAATTTGGGAATTTGGGTAAAGTGAGAGTTTAAGGTTTAAATGGAATTAAAAATGAGTTAATTTTAAGAAAGAAAATTAGCTCAAGTGGTTTAAAGGTTGGGTTAGCAAAAAATATGCCCGAGTTTGAAACTCAAGTGTTGCAATTAAATATTTTGCTTGGATTTTAGGCTACACAAGATAGGATTTTTGTATGGGTTTTCTATTGTCACATTCAAAGAATACTTGGAAAATTTAGAGGGTTCTCAAAGGAAAGGTTGCAAGAATTTCCAAGTGCAAGGATTGTAGAATCATTCCAAGCATGATTCACTTAGAAGATAAATAACTACTTTCACAACGAAACTTACCCACAATAATAGGGAAATAATCTATCAAGAAGGGCTTACACTTAACTCCAAAGAATCATTATCAACGAAATATGACAAGGATAGCCAAGTAACTCAAGTATGCAACAAAGGACACAGGACAACACTCAAGGTAACAAGGAACAAGGTGCGCACAAAGAATAAGGGTAGGCTAGGAAAAGATTACCTGCTAGCTCCTCCTCCACTAAACCCTCGGTCTCCGCTTGCGAACGCCCCATCACAAAGACTCTCCCTGCTGGCCTGGCCCCAGCTGCTCCGCTGCTCGAGCTACCTCCTGCTGCTCCTCTGGCTCCAGGAGGTGGCGGCAGCGCTCTTTGATTGGCCGGATGAGGGCACTCAGCAACTTTGTGGCCCCTATCTCCGCATCGGAAGCACCAGAACGCTTGGCCATTGCAATCTTGGCCCGCGTGCACCTTCCCTCATCTTCGGCACGAAAACAACTTAGCTTGATTCCCTTGCTCCATCTGGTTGGGTACTTGAGTCGAAGATGACACATTCTTGGCTTGAAAACTCGGCCGTGGCTTCTTGAAGGTGGAAGAGCCTCCACTCTCGGTCCTTTTCCTCGCTTGCTCATAAGATCCCCACTGAAGCTGCTGAACGCGATACAGGATCCACGGCACTCAGATAAACATCCTCAAGAGAACTCGGCTTGCTCACAGTCAAAGCCTTTCGTGCCTCATAATTCAAGCCGGCAACGAATCTCTCGACTTTAGCGAGCTCCGTGGGCACGAGCATCCCAGCAAAGCGCGCCAACTCCAAGAACTTCTTGTGGTACTCGACCACGGACAGGGATCCTTGCTGCAGGTGGAGGAACTCCTCGTACATGGTGGGTCGCACGTGTGCTGGGTAAAACCTCTCGCGCATCCTATCCTTAAGCGTAGACCAACCGAACTCAGGCTCTTCAAGGAAGGTCGGACCCTCATGAACCCACCACAGATCAGCTTCCTGGCAGAAGTAGAATGTTGCCAGTTCTACCCTTCTCTCCTCGGGACAACCCACGACCGCAAAGATCTTGTTGAACACTCTCATCCATTCCTCCAAAACCACCGGGTCTTCTTCACCCGCGAAGTTCAGCGGCCTGTGACCTGACACCAAGCGGCCCATATCCCTGTGCCCAGCAGGTTGAGGAGGTGGCACTGGATGGTTGTTGTTCAGCAAGGCCTCGCTAAGCATCTGCATCGTCTGTGTTAGCTACTGGAGGTTCTGAGCAAGCTGCTCATTCGTCGGGGTCTCCGGGGTACGCGCTCGGGGACGAGGAGGCATCGCAGACTTCTACAATAACAACACGGTTACCAAAAAGACAACAAGCAAGCAAATAACTGAAAGAAACACTCAGCTCACCGCGCAACCTAGAGTCCTAAACCTAACACTTAGATTCTTAAGGTCACTTTAAGGTCTCAAACTACACTTAGCCACTTAGAAAGTCTAGACCTAACCCTCCTAGGCTCAAACCTAGGCTCTGATACCAACTGTAACACCCCCTAAAACCATGCTATTTAAAGCCTTAAAACATGCAGATATCTTAAACCAAAACACCAAACACAGCGGAAGACTGAAAGAGAAAATATATAAAACAAAGGAAACGGGGTGCTATGCCACGCTCACCCAAGGGTGAACGCACAGGCTAAATCTGCATTGTTTAAAATCTACAACCATCCAACAAAGTACTAAGTCTAGATTGGCTCATAGGCCACAAAACATAAGAGGGGAGCTATACTAGCTGGCACTAGACCGCGCACTCGTCTAAGCATCACCTGAAAAAAGCATATAAAACATTGGACGACGCCCGGTCAACGAATAATGCTGGTAACCCACCAATACATGTGAAATATCATACATAGATAAGGTATAAGTTGTAAAGCCATTTTCGAAACGGAATACGTATATACATAAGTCCAAAATCAAGAGTAATAGTCAACACAAGACTCAACACTCTCAACAAGAATACGGGAACACATCCCAAGACTACAAAGAACAACAACAACTCACAAGAAGTCTCAAGGTATAATCTATCATCACACAATAAAGACACAACTAACGGCAACATATGCCAAGGCAACACATGCCTTTGTGACTACACACGTCACAAGAAGAGAACTCACAACAACGGCTACACAAGCCCTCGTGACATCACCCATCACGAGTTGATATGCCTTCCTTATGCCCGGTTCCAACCTTATGGCTACCCCCAACCTT
>NW_017616704.1:4336134-4529571 GCF_001879475.1 Ipomoea nil | reverse complement strand
CCACAATCATAATAACAATACAATCATGTACATAAACGGCCTAGTCTAGGCCGTTTGTAATTTTCGGCCTCGACTAGGCTGTTATAAAAAAATTGTTAATGTACAGAAATGGCCTAGTCTAGGCCGTTTCTAATTGTAAAAATATTTATACACGACCTAGACTAGGTCGTTTCAATCATTTTCCAGAGTCATTGTTTGATTCATTTTACTTTCAAAAAAACCACAAATGAATTCAGTTTTCAACAAACATTCAATGGATGCATAAAAAGCACATATTCAGTCACCCTAAATTGTACATTCAAACACTAAGAATATCACAATTTAAATCGCATTCACAAAATATAAATTTAAATCCTCTGTCTAAGATTGCCCCATCTTCTATACTCTGATCCGGATTCTACTATACTCTGATGAAATCTGATTATTTAAGGTAAAAAAAAATTGGATCTATGTTTAATTCTATGGTTTTTAATAATGTACGGTATATAATCCAATTGACAACAAAGGGTTAGGCAGGGACTAGGCTGTTTATATAATAAATTTGTTCTTCCAAAATTGTGAACAAAATAGCAAAATAAAATATAACAATTTTGTGTGAACAATTTTTTCTATGTTCCCAGAACAAAATAAATATAGAAAAATATTTTGTTAACAATTTTTTGCCTATAAAAATAGCAAAATATTTGGCTTTTTCTATGGTCCCAAAACAAAATAGCAAAATAAATTTGTCAACACTGAATTAATAATGCCTAGACTAGGCATTTCTATAAATAGTGCTTTTTCTAAAAAACTGAATTCATTTGTGGCACATAGTCTAAATTGAATTCATTTGTGCCTGAATTCATTTAGGCATTTTTTCTAAATAAATAGGTGTTTTTCTAAAAAACTAAATTCATTCTATTAATTCCTAGTCTATGCCGTTTTTATAAAAATGCCTGGTCTAGTCTAGGCACATAGTCTAGGCCGTTTATTTTTGTGCTTTTTCTAAATAATGTCTAGTCTAGGTAGTTTTTTTTTTTTTTTTAATTTTTTTTAATTTTTTTATTTTTTTACGAAATCGCACCGATTCCAGAATCATTCAAACTGTATATTGCTGGATTAATCAATGAAAAGTTTCAAAAACACCACAAATGATTTCAGTTTTAAATCATAAGCTATATACAAAGTTTCAAAAAAAACCACAAATGATTTCAGTTTTCAATCAGTTTTAAATCATAAGCAACATACATAAGAAAAACAAAGAATCTGGTAGCTACATACATCAGCGTCTTCAAAATTATGCATTATTGCAAAAGCTATACATTTCTGAAAAAAAAATGAAGCTTTCACCATTAATGGAGGAACTAACTTTAGATGTTATTAAAGCAAAAACCAAACCGCATCACCACCACCATGCACATTCCCCTTTCGGCTTGGCCCCAAACTAATTAAAAGTAAAATAAAATACAAGCCCAACATCCAATAACCCAATCATAAGTCCCTCACTTCTTCTAGTTATTAATTAATTAAATAATAATAACTTGGAGAAGTATTGAAACAAACCCATCAACGATTTTTCTTATCCTATACCCACCAATAACCCCCCATAAACCCATTCCAAGACTTGTTAGGAATTCTCACCCGTCTAGGAAACCCTGAGACTTCTCCCCCTATAAATTCTCTGCCCCCTGATTCCCTTAAAATAACCTTCGTTCTAACTAACCATTCGTATTTGACTAATATGATTTATAAATTTGAAAATACAAACAGAAAATTCTTTGAATTTAGTTAATCACTTTACAAATCTATACTATATATAAAAACAAAATTCTAAAGTTAAACTTCCCGCCCAAAATCCTCAAATTTAATATATTATTTTCTACTTTCTTATTCATAGATTAATTCTACGTTAAAATTCTTATTCTAATATTGTAAAATAATGTAATACGATTCCTAATATAATATATTGTTTCATACTTTCCTATTCATACTACAATTCTATATTAAAATTTCTATTCTGATATTATAAAGCCTAATTCCATACAATACTGATAAACCCAGTTAAAATCAAACTCAATCTTCCAACTCCATGTTGTACTCAGCACTCCATCACCAAGAATAAAACAGAAGATTGATGAAGAGAAATTTGGAGCTTGACTTTTCAATCATGTAAAATTTATATTCTCACGTTTTTCTTTATGTTTGGCGGAGATTTTAAAATTTTGGATCGTTATAATTGTTTTTTTTTTTTTTTTTTTTTTTTTTTTTTTTTTTTGTGCTGATAAATTCTTAACCAGGCAATTTTCATGCATTCTAATTAGTATTGGTTGATGTCGGGGATTCGTTCCCCGTGATTCTTTCTTCTCAGTATTGATTTTTTGACCTCCCGATGTTGATTTATTGGGCTATTTGTGAGTCTTCTTGATGTTTCGTATGTCTAGAACGGTGTGTTAGGAATCCATGTAGGATTTGGTGTCTTGAATCGTGCTAAGGGTCCAACTTTGTGATTCGTTGGGCTAATGTGAGTCTTTGTGGTTCTTTGGAACTAATTTTGGTTTACCCGTTTGATATGCATGCTAGTTTGATGTTGATATGCTAGTATATGTGTTTTGTTCCTTCTTATTGAGATTGGCAACTTGTGGTGACAATCATTTGGTGTTGGATTGTAATCATTTGTTGTTGAGTATGATCTCATGTCTTTATTGTGATCTCTTGACTGATTCCTATGATGTGACCGTATGCAAATCGTTGTATCCTTTATTGATACTTGATTGAGGCTATTGTTGAGCCTTAGTCTTCTTGGTAATGATGATGACCTTTTGTGACTATGATTGAGATTGGTGGTTTGTTACTTGAGCTTTGCTCACGAGTTTGGCGGTTTTGTGATTATGAAATTAATGGTACCCTCGTGTACTGAGAGTTCGGCGGAAATGCTGGCGGTGCAGGCGGGGGGGGGGGGGGGGGTGGGCGGGCGACGGTCCCCGGAGGCAAAAGGTTGAACTCAAAAGTACAGGGTGACACTAGGAGGTAACGGTTGGAACTGTGATAAGGCCGGGGGTAGCCATAAGGTTGGAACAAGGCATAAGGTTGGAACTATGAAACTTGTGACATGTAGTTGTCACTGTGTGATTGTGAATTCCTTGCTTATGAGCATGCCTTGATGCATTATACCTTGTGAACGGTAGGATGCATCTTGAGTTGTGTTGTCTATTATGTTTGTGGTCTTGTTATTGTTGTGAGGTTGATGATCCTCGTTTTTATTGAGAGTGATTGATGAGTCTTTGGTGTTGACTTCCTTCCTTGGTTTTGAAATGATATATATTGTATTCCTGTTCCAAATGGTTTTTTTTTTTATATATATCTATACTATGCTATTTAACGCGTATTGATGTGTTACCAGCATTATTCGCTGACCGGGTGTTGTGCCCATGATTTACAGGTTTTGAGTAGATGCCAAGCGCGCTAGATGTGGAACGCTAGATAGAGTAGCTACCTTGTTTAAACGTTACCTTTTGTTGACCTGTGTGCCTAGATTAGCGGCCCGTGTGCCTAGACTAGTGGCCTGTGCGCCTAGACGTTTTCTGTTTGATGATTTGCTAGTTTCCGCTTGTGCGCCTATGTTTGATATAGGTGTGACATAACATCTCTCCGATTTTAATTAAGTTTCCGCTGTTGTTATCTTGATGGTTAGATGTTTACCTTTGCTATTAAGTTTTAAAAATTGTTGAAAAATCGGGGGTGTTACAACATGTCCTTAATCCAAAGAGAGCTTTCTTCAAGTCGCAAGAAGATTAAATTAAATTAGATGATTCAAGTTTGACATTTTGTAAATGGTTGTTAACTTTTAATTTATTATATTGTTGTCAGTTTCTTGTATCAAATCTCTTTTTGGTATAAACCCTTTTTACGTTTAAATTTTTAATGTGTTCAATTTGTATGAAATTGTTTTTTTTTTTTTTTTTAGTTTTTGTTTTTTTTAGTTTTTGTTTTTTTTTTTAGTTTTTACATCTAAGTTATGTAAGATATGTTGCATTTGTTTTCTCTATTATGTAAATGAAGAAATTGGGTACTTAATTATTTTTTAGTTGTTGATATATTCTTTTACTTACCGCTCAAATAAATTTTGATTTCAACTGGAGTGTGAAATATTTTATTGTTTTATTGTTAGTTGAACAATAATGCAAGTGAGGAAGAAAAATGTTATATAAAATTATCAAAATATTCATTCTCAAAGTTGGTTTAAACAAAATCCTCAACTTTAACTTCCTGCCCAAAATAATAATAATAATCTAATGAAATATATTGTTTTCTACTTTCCTATTCGTACTATAATTCTAGATTAAAATTCCTATTCTAATCTATTTACTTCTATATCTATATACTATTAATAAAAGTAAAATTCTCCTATTTAACTTCCCACTCAAACTTTTCTTAACATTAATTATTATGACTCATATATTTGAGTTAGATTATGATTCACTATCACAGTCTTCCTAAGACCCTCTCTTTATATATACATGTAATCTGTACATTTATGATCATATTACTCAATACAATTCATTCTGTTCGCATCTGGTATCAATTAGCTAGGGTTTAAACTTCCATTTGTTACCAATTAGATCCATTTGTGGCGATCCTATAACATTGCAAGAATTAGCATACTATCTCTGCGCCACGACGTCATCACAGATGGATATTTGGATGCAGTTCTGGCCGACCAGCCACATTTAATGTGAATGCAATGCAAATTATGGAGTACTACTAAAGTGCAAATTATGTGGACAACAGCAACTTTGGCACGCAAAACAAAACAAAACAAGAATACAATTAATTAATTTATTCGTAAAATAATTAATAAAGTTTAATCAGTAACCAAATGTTACATAGAAATTAACTAATATCTATTAATTGGTAATGTTTTTTAGAAATTCTGCCTAATATATAACGTAAATTTATAAGGAAATAATGATTTATTAATTTTTATTTACACCAATAATAATAATTCAAATACTGATTTTACACCAATCTATACTATTAATAATAGTAAGATCTTCCTCTTCAACTTTTTCACTCAAACTTTTCTTAATATTAATTAATTTATTTATTGGTAAAAGAATTAATAAAGTTTAATTGGTAACAAAATGTTATATGAAAATTAACTAATATCTATTAATTGGTAATATTCTTTGAAAATTCGCGCAATAACGTAAATTTATAAGAAAATGATGATTCACTAATTTTATTTACACCAATAATACTAATTCGAATACTGATTTACATCAATTTATACTATTAATAAAAATAAAATCTTACCATGTGGCTTGTGGTCCATTGGTATCGGATTGCTCCCCTATGTGGGAGGTTTAGATTTCGAGCCTCAATGTAGGTGTAGTTTGTATGGGTATCCCCCTTCCTTTGTAATAAAAAAAAAATAAAAATAAAATCTTCCTCTTCAACTTTCTTGCTTAAACTTATAAAGTTACGTTATTACAAAATATTATATCAAAATTAACTAATATTTATTAATTGGTAATATTATTTGGAAATTCCGCGTAATAACGTAAATTTATAAGGAAATAATGATTTATTAATTTTTTATTTACATCAATAATATTAATTCGAATACTGATTTTACACCAATATATATCTATACTTTTATACTATTACTAAAAGTAAAATCCTCCACTTCAACTTTTCCGCCCAAAACACTCTTGTACTATTAAGGTTTATGTAATATTGTAAAATATGGTAATACAATTCATATTCGTACTATAATTGTACATTAAAATATGGTAATATTAATCCTAATACAATATAAAAATTCTTTCCTACTTTCATATTCGTAATACAATTCTAGATTAAAATTATTAATCGTAATAATGCAACACATATACTTCCCTGCAACGTAATCTATCTATACTACTAATAAACACAAATCCTACTTTTGCAACTCCTGCCCGTACTATAATTCTACTTATTATTTTACAAAATCTCTAAATAATAATATTGATTGAAATTACACTATAAATACTTTTCTAACTGTAGTACAATTGTACATGAAACATGCATCATTATTTCTTCAAATTATAATATAGAAATTGCAATAATTTAGAAAAAAGTTACAGTATAAATACTTTCCTATTTGTAATACAATTTTACTTATTATTTTACAGAATCTCCAAATAATAATATTGAATACACTATAATTATTTTCCTAACCTTAATACAATTATACATGAAACATGCATCCTTATTTCTACAAATAATAATCTTGAAATTGCACTATAAATACTCTCTTAAGTCTTAATCGTGAACAATTCTTTCATCGATTATTTTCTGTTCTTCTCTGGTATTTATGCTATTTCTCCTTATTATTGACTAATGAAGTCTGTTTTCGTCTCTGGCTCTTTATTGGTAACAAAATGTTATATGAAAATTAACTAATATCTATTAATTGGTAATATTTGTTGGAAATTCTGCGTAATAACGTAATTTTATAAGAAAATAATGATTTATTAATTATTATTTAATTTTATGAGGAACTAATGATTTATTAATTATTATTTACACCAATAATAATAATTCGAATACTGATTTTACACCAACCTATACTATTAATAATAGTCAAATCATCCCCTTCATTTTTCTCGCCATACCTAATATGAATATTAATTAATCTATATTATTAATAAAAGTTGGTGTTATCGGATTCGAATATGAAACAGTTGGCTCTGGTGGAGTTGAAGAAGTTGCTATCTTTGTGGGGGAAGAGCCTATGGGACTTTTTAGAAATGTCAATTCCAGACGAAAGCAGCATGAGTTTTGATGGAAAACATGTTGATAGCCGAAGAGTTGACGTATGACAAGGAATCGTTGATGACATAGAAAATATATATCTTCCCTACAAAATAATTTCTACAACTAAGTTACTAGACAACGAGCTAATTAGCCCAATTAATGCGAATCTTAACCACTGATATATAAACTCTCTAAAGTTTCAGCACCGGATGAGTATATCTACACGTTAGCTATTAATTAAATAATTATTTGCTCGAATTCAAGCAATGATAACATCAGAAAACATAATCGATCCAACTCAATTCTTCAATTCCACTATAATATTTGATGTTATAATTTATACAATTATATATCGATCCAAATATTCTTAAAATATTATAACAAATCTATTCCGTGCAACGCACGCGTGAAAATACTAGTTAATATAAAAAGATGTAAAATAATTCACATAATAATTAAATGTTTTAAGTAAAATTTGATACAATGACAACGTGCCAAAGAATTTAAAATGCGATTAGTAGGTGAAAGCATAACATTACTTGCATGATTAAACTACAAGATTAAAATGGTCCCACCACTAGCTCACCAACTTTCAACAAACTCCCCCATGTGGAATTCAACAGCCGCAGGAGCAATGCTAGCAAAGCAACAACAATTTCCTAGAAGTTACAAGATTTTTGCTAATATCCTGTTAATCGAATATGCCGCAAAGAGCTTTTTATTAGCGTGATTCAATTTTTTATGTATGATTTGTAGTTATTATACAAAGTGGAGTTTGTTTAATGTACATTTTTAAATAGTAATTATGTATTTTTTTGTCATTCAATAAAAAATGTAGCAATAATTTTATTAATAAAGAAAATAAAAGGGGCATTTTTGGAAATTTAGTTTGATTTTTGTTGTTGAATTTTTGGAATTATATAATATATCTCTAAGACTCGTCCACAAATAATTACGAGTGGGCAGACTTGGCTGCCACCATCCTTCACCAACTCTTATTCACATCTTTTTTATTTTATATTCCATTTTTTTGGTGATTTTTTTTTTTAATTCCTCACCAACTGCAGCCACCAACTTTTTTGTCTCAAATAATTTTCGACAAGTCAGTTCGAATATTTTGCTAGTAACATTTAGGCTTATGTTTGATAATTCTAGTTGAAAAGTTAGCTGAAAGTTAAAAAGTAGTTGAAAGTTGAAAAGTTATAAGTTAATAGTAAACTGAAAAACTATTAAGCTAACTGATTATGTTTAAAAATGTTTGATAAAATTAGTTTTTTTGATAAGCTGATAAATGTAAAAAGATTAAAAAAGACATTTTCATAAAATTTAAATAGTTTTAAATTTAAATAGGTTTGTTTACATATTAAAATTTAACATTTTAAACAAAACTATTAGCATAATCATGATCTAGCATCCCATAACAAAATAGCATGGATATATATGATATAGGAATCAACTAATTAACAACCAATTCATGCAAAAAAATACATTTTTAAATAAAAATTCAAAACCGAACAAGCAACTAGCAATGACCTAAAATAGGAGCGGGCAAGACACCGAATTTGAAAACAAAATCGCCTAACATAATACACAGAAATATTTTTACTACCCTATGACTGACATACAAAGTAAAAGGAAAATATCACAGACAAATTTTTGTCTCACATACAAACACATCCAAAGAACATATATACCAACAACACACAAAATATAAAGAAAAACTATAGCAGGGATTACACAGTTGCTGAAGAGTTGTTCGAATGAAGATGAAGGAAAATGCTTGGCAGTGAAGGAGTCCGAATGAATAAAAAAGGAGAAGAGAAAAGGCCAAAATGTTTTATTTGGGAGGGGTAAAGGATGTCATTTATTTAAAAAAGTTTAGAAGATACTAGCTTATTTTTGAAACGCTAGACTATTCTTTATTTTAAAAATTGAACTTAGGCTATGTTTGACAAACCTAGTTGAATGCTGAAAAGCTTTAAGCTAGAAGCTGAAAACTGAAGAGATATTAAGCTAGTTGAATATGCTTAAACGTGTTTGGTAAAATTATCTTGTTGATAAATGTAAAAAGACTAAAAAGGACATCTTCATAAAATTTAAATACACTTCACTAACAACTAACTTTACATGCTTCACAGTTTCATTCTATTTTGAAGTTTCGCAAAGATATGACATAGGAATCAATTAACAACCAATTCAAGCAAAAAATAAATTTTTAAATAAAAACCCAGAGCCGAACAAGCAACTTGCAATGGCCTTAAATAGGATCTGGAAAGACCTTGAAAACAAAATCGCCTAACATAATACACAGAAATATTTTCACTTCCCTACGACTAACATACAAAGTGAAAGAAAAAATCACATATAAATTTTTATCTCACATACAAACGCACCCAAAGAACATATATATCAACAACACACAAAATATAAAGAAAAACCATACCAGGGATTACAAGATTGCTGAAGAATTGTTTGAATATGAAGGTCGGGAGGATGTTTGGCGGTGAAGAGTCGCAAAACGAGGATGAAAAATAAAAATAGTAAAATAGAAAAGGCTAAAAGGGTTTTATTTAGGAAGAATAAAAGATGTCATTTATTTAAAATAATAACAATAAAGATGGAAAAAAAATTAGAAGCTACTAGCTTATTTTTGAAACGCTACCTAGGTCGCATTTGAAAATAAGCTATTATTTTAAGCTACTAGCTTATTTTGAAAACATTACGGCTCTGTTTGGCAGAACTTATTTAGGAGCTTATAGCTTATTTTAAGCTACTAATAAGCGATAAGCTCTGTTTGGTAATGTTCTCAAAATAAGCTCCTAGCTTAAAATAAGAGCTTATTTTGGAACTCTACGTTTCAAAATAAGCTCCTAGCTTCCTAACTATTTTTTTTCCATCTTTATCCTTATTATTTTAAAGAAATGACATAATTTACCCTTCCCAATTAAAATCCTTTTCTCTTCTCCTTTATCCGCAACTTTCACCGCAATTATTATTATTATTATTATTATTATTATTATTATTATTATTATTATTATTATTATTATTATTATTATTATTATTATTATTATTATTATTATTATTATTATTATTATTATTATATTTGCAACAATATTGCTACTTCATTATGAGATGCTAGATCATGATTATGCTAATAGTTTTATTTCAAAATGTTAATTTTTTTAAAAGATAAAATGTTAAATTTTAATATGTAAACAAACTAATTTAAATTTTATGAAGATGTCCTTTTTAGTCTTTTTACTTTTATCAGCTTATCAAAAAAGCTAATTTTACCAAACACTTTCAATTATAATAGGTAGCTTAACAGCTCTTCAGTTTTCAGATCCGAGTTTATAGCTTTTCAGCTTTCAGCTCCTAGTTTATCACTTTTCAGCTAGGTTTGCCAAACAGAGCCTACCAAATAGGGTTTATTTATTAGTAGCTCAAAATAAATATAAACTCCTAAATAAGCTCTGTAAAACAGAGCCTTAGATCCCTCAATGGTAGGATAAAAAAAGGTGACATTTTCCTATTTTACATAATATTGCACATAACTTTTTTTTTTTTTTTTTTTTTTTTTTTTTTTTTTTTTACTATAGTGTTGATTTTTATTAACATGAACAACTCTGATTGATTTAAAAATGAATTACAATTTTTATTTATTTTTTTAAAAAATAAAATTTAGATATGTTGTGAGAATTTTAAAAGTAAATTTATCAATTTATTTTAGCAGAAGTATCAAATAATTTTATTTACTATTCGCTGTTTAATTAATTCTTTGTTCTAAAATAATTATTCTTTAACCAAAATATAAGTTGGTAAGACAAAAGCTCAACTCCGATAAATAGTATGTGTTGACACTTAAATTTTGATAAATATTGATTATTTATCAATATTAGTATATTTGAATTTATGTATGGACAATATTGATATTATCTAATTTGTTAATTAGATAATATCAAAAGAGTTTGAGTTTATCAAAACTCTTCTATCATACATCTATAAATAGGACCTATTATTTTTATGTAAACACAAATCTTAGGAAAAATCATGTAAACATCTAGAAATATATATTATTCAGAGATCACAATGAAAATGTGATCCTGAAAGTAAAAGCCCCTCCTCCAATCCAATCATGCCTGTTGATCCAAACCTTCATTGAAGATCAAGCCATTTGAACCCGGAGGCCCTTCAAGAAGAACAAGCTATATATACAAGCCCTTCTTTGACGATCAAGCCACTTGAAATCCGGAGGCCCTTCAATGGTGGAGTGTTCAAGTCATCAAATTGAAGAATCAGAGGACCATCCAGAGACTTGTACCCACACCGCATTTGATACTCAATGTAACACCATAATTTTGAATATTTTAAAATATAATTTAATTTTCTTTGTTCACAAATTAGCACGCCCAGTGGGACAGCTCTGCCTCTCATCTCTTCATATGCACTTTCAACCGATATGGGGGCAAAACCCATATGAAATTTGAAATGGAGGAGGCTAAATGATACTCCTTGGCACGAGTTGAAAATGTCTCATATCTTTCAAGGCTCCTTGGCACGAGTTGAAACGACCTTATATCTTTAAGTTGTAGTGTCGAGACTTTCTTGCACTACATACTTTCGAGTGTTATATGCTCTCCAGTGGTGTACAAGCAAGTCTCGAGGGGGCATTTGTAGACACTTAAATTTTGATAAATATTGATTATTTATCAATATTAGTATATTTGAATATATTTAAAATATTTTGGATAATATTGATATTATCTAATTTGTTTAATTAGATAATATCAAAAGAGTTTGAACTTATCAAAACTCTTTTATCCTACTCCTATAAATAGGAGCTCTCATTTCTATGTAAACAAACATCCTAGGAAAAATTCATAGAAATATCTTAAAGCTTTGAAGCTTATTCAGAGATCACAATAAAAATGTAATCTTGAAAGTAAAAGCCCCTCCTCCATAATGATCATGCCTATGCCTATTGATCCAAACCTCTATTGAAGATCAAGCCGTTTGAACCCGGAGGCCCTTCAAGAAGAACAAGCTATATATACAAGCCATTCTTTGAAGATTAAGCCACTTGAAACCCGGAGGCCCTTCATTGGTGGAGTGTTCAAGGCGTCCAATTGAAGAATCAAAGGACCATTCAGAGACTTGTACCCACACTGCATTGATATATACTACTGTAACCAGAATTTTGAATATCAATATATATTTTATTCAATTCAATATCAATATATAATGGGCACGTCCCATTGGGCGTGCCAATTTGTGAACAAAGAAAATTGAATAAAATATATTAATTCAAAATTCTAGTTACAGTAGTATATATCAATGCGGTGTGGGTACAAGTCATTCCTCAATTGGATGCCTTGAACACTCCACCATTGAAGGGCCTCCGGGTTTCAAGTGGCTTAATCTTCAAAGAAGGGCTTGTATATATATAGCTTGTTCTTCTTGAAGGGCCTCCGGGTTCAAATGGCTTGATCTTCAATGGATGTTTGGATCAACATGCATCAACATATGGAGGAGGAGGGGCTTCTACTTTCAGGATCACATTTTTATTGTAATCTCGAAATGAAAGGCCAATAGCTGTAGGATAGAGAGTTTTGATAAGCTCAAACTCTTTTGATATTATCTAATTAAACAAATTAGATAATATCATTATTATCCAAAATATTTCAAATATATTCAAATATACTAATATTGATAAATAATCAATATTTATCAAAATTTAAATGTCAACAGTATGAAACTATGAAGTAATCTTTGAATTAGGGTACATGTTAGTCACTTTTTGGTAATGTGATCTGATAAAATGTGATATATTTACAATGTATAAGATTACTAGTATTTTTTAATTTGTATACACGATACGCGAAAATTCATTTTTAATATTAAAATAGTTGATGTAGTAAATACGGGGTGTATTAACAAATACAGGATGTATTGTACGAACTACGGTCCCAGGTCGGTTCTGGGCACGGATCCTTCACCTGGTCTCTTTGTTGGTTAAATAATAAAGCCCGATGAACATGACAGTGGGTCAGAGGTTCCTAAACTTAATAGCTATCGTGTAGGAAAATAGCCAAAAGTCCCTCTAACAGTAATTAATGCGGTATTTATAGCCAGACGAGGGGACAGGTCCCAGCCTGTCAGCATGTCCGCCATGTGGCAATCATGCACAAGTGGAAATGAAGGCCCAAGTGGGCGAGGCCACGTGTCTTAAAATTCCTGACCATAAGACAGGACACTGAGGCCCTGAGGTGGTCGGTCCGACCCAAACGGGTCGCGGAGAGATTGAGCGGGAGGCCCTTCACGGGATTGCTCCCCACATACACTCGGTAAGTAAAGATGGTAGGGAAGTGCACCAGAACAGGACGGGTATGGTCGGATCAGGCATGGCTTGCCCTAGGGATCCAATACCAGTCAACATACAGGCACGAAGTCCGGGAAATAATCCCCATCAAGTAGCCCCCTAGCACCGAGCCTGATGATGCCTTGGAGGAAGGGTCTGAGCTATGCAGGTGGTGGCCTCAAAAGGGAGTGTGGATCAGGTACGATGCGGTCATATACCAAGGGCGCAGATTAACATACACTCGCCGTAGCTCTACGTGTCAGCGATCGTTGTTGCTTCCAGAAGCGTGCACGATTTTTGAAATTTGAAATGTTTTTCCCTCCTCGCATTTCCTATAAATAGGATACTCTATGGGGCCCTCAGATTTTTACGTTCTCACAACTTCAAGACCGGAGCGTCTCGAGCAAAGACACTAGCAGCTAATCGCTTGCCACAGCTTTCCTCCCTCCAAGCCCTCAAAGCACTTAACCGGTAAGCTCCACCTTCCTTTTACTTAGGTTTTACTGTAACTCGGAAGACTTAGCATCTTAGGTAGCTCGGTTCTGGTTTTCATTTATTAACTGCTCCCGGGCCATCCTTGCTAAGACGTCTTCCCTTACCTTTAAGGTGAAGACAAGTCTGATTCTGATAGTTAGAACGCCTCAGCCCGGGATTACGATGACATGGTCGAAGTCGGCTCCTTCACAGTCTCCTCTGACGATTCGACTCTTCGCAAGATTGATGCATTTTCAGGGGAACCGGTTGAACCATCCCGGATTTCAACTGGCGGCAGTAACGACCAATCATCCCTTTCAGCCAGTAGCGGTGAAGGCCAACCTGTTACCACCCCCTTAGTTGTCGAGGAGGCCGGTAATTCTGGTCGGGCAAAATCACCTCGGGTCGTTCGTCAGGCCCTTTCCGCACAACTCCAGCTTTCTCCTTCAACCCGTCCATCCACCTCTTCGAAAGCCGATCCTTCTTCTTTTCCCCCGACTTCCCTCAAGAAAAATTTTTTAAGCAGCGAAGCCCTGAGTCGGTAGACCTATCTCCTTACCCAGGCTAATATAGAGGAGATTTCTACTCTCCTGACCGGGACTAGACGACTAACCAGGTCGAACGGATAACACGGAACTTGATGCAGGTCAGTAATCTTACACTTTCCCAAACAACACACTGATCATTGCAATAGATGTCTCACATGATTGCTGATCTCTTTGTCCGGGCCAAGGACTCTGAGGGCGAAATCGAGCTGCTGAAGAAGTCCGTAGCTCGCAAGGAGGCCAAGCTCAAAGATCTGGAGGTCAAGTTGGCCGCGGCTGAGCAAGACGTGAAAGCGGCCGCCCTTCGTGCCGACAACGCCGAACTCAAGCTCAAGACGGCCATCGCAGACTATAATGCCTCCCCCGGACTTCCTCAAGGACTCATCCGCCGACTCCACCTGCCTCATCAGCCATCTCTGCCAAAATCATAGCTCTGCAGAGACTTTCTTCCGGACCTTTTTGAAAAATCATACCGGAGAATATCTAGTGTAGACCTATAGGACCTGGGCTTTCACCAGCGACCGCCAAGCCATGCAGACCGAGGTTCGGAGAGCGTTAGCGGCGGCCCTAGAAGATGATGAACTCGAGTCAGTGTTGGGTGTTTTTCCCAAGTTTGCAAAATTCGCGCTTCGGCGCCGATTAGTCGGCACCTAGGCGCTAGGCGGCGCCCAGCCGCGCTGCAGAAGACCGGAATCGGCCTCCTCCGCGACCGGCCGCTTAGGCGATCTAGGCGGCACCTAAACCGCCTAGCTAGGCGAACCATCTCAACTTCTCGTTTTTTTTTTTTTTTTTTTTTTTTTTTTTTTTTTTTTTCCGCGAAGAATCGCGATTTCAGAACCGCCTCCGCCACCCTACGCGACCACGCCTGTAACACCCCACTTTTCTTAAACCTTATTAACAAACTTAACCTTGAAAGATAAACTAAAATAGCGGAATAAACTTTTCTAAACAACTCGAAGGAGGTGTTACCGCCACAATTACCCTTCACAATAATTGCATAGGCAAAGGTAGAATACTAAAACAACTCAATTTCATTTAAACAACTGCAAAGCTTGGGATGCAACCCCGGTGTTCAACACCAACAAAAGTAATCTAAGAACTCAACAATCAACAAAAGTCTAACAGTCATAACAGTATCTAGTCTCAACATCCAAATATAACTATTCTAGGAACTGGCTACTCAACTACGCACTACAACTACTCGTGCGCGCTCAACAACTGGGCCCACCAGAAAGGGGTTAACAAACAAGCAGATAGAAACAAAAATCATTTAGCACAAAGCTAAGTATAACGCCACTCAACCCTGTAAAGTACTATAGATATACTTTTAGAAAACAGTTTTCACAAACACTTACATCAAGTATACTTAAACACTTCAGCAACACTTAATCATATTAAATAATACTTCTATATGCTTGCAATCCTAAATATAATATAGGCATGCTTTAACTCATTCAATAAACTCAATCAATAAATTCATACTTTCACATATCTAAATAAATAATCACATGCTTTCATATAATCTCAATAAGCAATCTCATGCTATCACATAGACTCAATAGTAACCACACAAAGTCATGCTTCTTATCTCACTCTCATGCAACACGTGCAAATAATTAATCATGCAATAAAGAGACATGATGTTTTAATATAGGTATAGATAGGTATATGTATACACTCTTTCTTTGGTAAAAATGAACACTTGTTCTAAGGAGGTTTCTCTTGAGTCTCTTGACTCGCATTCTTTCTCTTGAGTCTGTTGACTCGCTTTCTTTTTTACTCGCGGGTGAGGCAGGAACTTCACCACGTGTGAATGAACCTGTCCGGGCACAGCATCTAGCCGGCCTAATAGCCCACAGAACCAATCTCGTGGTTCTTTTCTCAAACTCAGTTGAATCAGGCATCAAACTATCAGTGTGCACACCCCCTGACCAGGATTCCAAGCCTGGCGGGCAGTTTCCAACCTAATAACGTGGGAATACACCTCGTTACTTCATATCGGATCGCAATGTCCGTTTACTTTCTCTTGTCACGGTTTTGTCGGTTCTATCCGATCTTATCTCTTTTCTTCCGAAAGGACATAGTCCTAACGGGCCCCCAGAACATCAGTAAACTCACACTAGATACATATATAAATCATGCAACAACTTTACTTATGCAATCTCGTGGACATACTTCTTAACAAGTCAACTTTTCTCATGAAATGGAAATCAAATATCATGCAACTTCTCAATGCAACTAGATAATGATTTTTCAAAATAGATATATATTTTTGAAAGTATACTTAGGCTTTCACTAAGCCACTTATACACTTTAAAACATGATATGCTCAAATATGCACTTTTTACAAGATTTACTTCAATTCCACTCTCACTGTGAATTCTCAACAAGTGTCAACATGCTTCTAACTCATTAATTAACATTTCTTCTTGGCAAACACTTAGCAAGTATCTAACATGCTCTTGAACTCAAAATACTTAACATAAACCCATTTACTGTAATTTAGCATTCAATAAAACATGCTCTATACACTTTCATATCTCTAACACTTGACAAATAAACTCAACCAATCATATAGACATTTAGGCATGCTTATCTAGTAAAACTTATCACATAATGATCATACTCCTTAGTTAACAAATTAACAATTGACATGCTCTTTACAACAAGTAGCTAAGGCAGCAACTTCATAACCCTTTCACTGTAAGTATACACAGAGTAATGTACATAATCTTCAATTACACAACTTTACTTGTAAAAATGCTCATTTCTACTCCAAAGTCAACAAAATCAAAATTCACGTGTGCGTCGTGACGGCCCCGAGTGTCTGAGCCTCAAGGGACCGTGAGTCCCAGTCCGAACGACGCGTAGCTGAGCCACAAAGGGCCCGGATACAACACAGGTAACGCTTGCCGGAGCTTGCGGTGGGGCTTGAGATGCCCCGCTGCTTGGACTCCGCCCGGCTACGACCTTAGGCAATGGCTCTTCCCAAGAGCTGTGTCCAGAGGGCCGTTCACCACGGACTAGTCCTCGGTCCTTGCCTAGGACCGTGGCTAGCTCTATGGGTCTGGCTGGTGCACACTGCAGTGTGCCAGTGGCCACCTCTTCTTCATCTGCAACTAACATTTAGACAAGCCAACACTCCCAAATCCTCAACAAATCAACAAATATCAACACTAGATCATTTAATAACTCAAACACAACCATAAACTAGCATTTCTAAGCATTAACACCACAAAAATAGACTTCACAGAGTCTTTAAAGCTTAATGGGAGTCTATGGGGTTATACCTTTGTAGCTTCCTCTTTTTGCTTGGACCTCAGCCTCCTCTCCACTCAAACTCCACCATTACCTTCACCATCTAGCACCCCAAATAACAACACAAGCTAACTAAGAGAAGACTCAGAGAAAGGGCTAAGGAAACAACACTAGCACAAGGTGAAGGAATGGAGAATAGAGGAAGAAACTTACTGTGAATGTTGCTCTCTTCTATCAAACAAAGTTTGGAGAGGCAAGGGAATGAGATCAGGGAATCAATGAGGGAATAATGTGGTTTTATAGGGTGCAAAAACCTAGGAGATTCTCCTATGATTGGTGGATGGCAAAATGGTAAATGCTTAGCCAAAAAGATGAATCAGGAAAAAGGTTTTGGAGAGATGTGGTTCACCAAGCTTCATGAACCATAGACTAGTTTCAAAATTCTAGAATAGTTTGAGGTTAAAATGGAATTTCCCAAAAATGATTTCTAGACAAGCACTTGATTTAGTCTTCTCAAATTCCTCCCGGTTTCACTCAGAATAAATTCCAGTTCAAAACATTGGTACGCCACGTACCCGAAAATTTAGGCTTTTAGGAATAAAATCTCTTGCTGTTGAATTTATTTAAAAATTCATTTAAAATAATTTATTCCAACACCGTGTTTATTGCAAAAATTTTGTAAGAGCGAAAATTGGCTATTTTGAATTTCTTAAAACGAAATTTAGAAAATTAAATTTCGGGTTGTTACAATGCCCCTTCGCCTCCGTCAGTCACCGACCTAGGGGGGTAGATGGGTTTCTAGCACTGGTAGAGTAGCAGTAGAAAGGTTGAGAGATGATGATTTGAGAATCAGAACTCAAATAGATTTCTAGCACCGTCAATCGCCCCTCCGCCTCCCCCTCTGCCGAAGCGCCGCCCCACGCGACCATGCTCCTCTATCGGTTGCCTCTGCCAGTCGCCGGCTCAAGGGAGGTCGGTGGGTTTCTAGTAGAAAGAGATATGAATGTTGATAGAGAGATCAGACTTCATATGGGTAGATGTGAGGCAGTGAGAGTGGGAAGACTTTTTAGTTTTTAGGGTTGAGAGATGTCAGGCAATGAGGCAGTGAGGTTGGGAAGTGGGAAAAGCTGTCACGCATGGGATTTCACGCAAGGTTGAGCGAGAGAGATCAGACTTCATGCAAGGTTGAGAAGGAGAGATCAGATTTCAATGCATTGCTTGTACAGCAGCCACGCCACTCAAGGTAGTCTAAAGTTTGATGTTCAATTAAAAGAAGTTAAAAAAATTTAATAAATAAATTATGCGCCTAGGGGGCGCCTAGCGTATTTTTCAACATTGGTTCTTCCTGGTGAAGTCCCGGATCCTGGGCCTACCCCGTACTCGGATGTCGTTACTGAGTCGGTTAGCGAGCTGCAACCACCCACCGGAGGTCAAAGCAATTAGCTCTTTTAGTGATGAACTTTAGGAGCCCGACCCCTTTGTGACGGGCAAAAACATTTACAAAATAAAATTTTTGTTTTTGTCCATTCATTGCCTTTACAAACTGCATTCCTAATACAAGCACATATTTTTGCAATCAATCCGATGACCCTAGATGGGCACCTTGCTCTCATCGCTCTATTACCGGGCAGATCGGTCCGAGGACTGAACGAGCACCTTACTCCCATGACCCATAACCGGATAAGATGGTCTAAGGACCTCAACGAGCACCTTTCTCCCGCAGTGGGCACCTTACTTCCACATATCGGTCCTAGGACCTAAATGAGAACCTTTCTCCCGTAGTTGGCACTTTGCTCCTGTGACCCATAACCAGGCAAGACTATCCAAGGACCATGGCGGGAACCTTTCTCCCGCAGTGGGCACCTTGCTCGCACAGATCGATCCGAGGACTTGAACAGGCACCTTTCTCCCGTGACCCATAACCGAGCAAGACGGTCCGAGGATCTTGGCGGGCACCTTTCTCCCGCAGTGGGCACCCTACTCCCACAGATCGGTCAGAGGACCTGAACGAGCACCTTTCTCCTGCGATGGGCACCTTGCTCCCACATATCGGTCCGAGAACCTTAACAGACACCTTTCTCCCGTGACCCATAATTGGGCAAGACCGTCAGAGGACCTTAGCGCACCTTACACCCTTAACTACCTGGGTGAAAGAACATTACACAACCTGACCGGCATTTGATTACATAGGCAAAATAGGAACATTACAGCGTAGATGCGGCTGGTCGGGTTTACAACACAACCAGACTAGGCCCTAACCGCCTTTTACATGAATAAACCTGCTTAATCTAGTGATGGAAAAAGACTAACTGTTCTGAGTTCCAGATTCAATCAACGGGTTTGCCGGTGGTCGTTTCGAGCTTATAAGTCCCGAGTCGGATTACGGCCGAGACCACATACCGCCCTTCCCAGCTTTCGGCTAACTTTCCTCCTTCTTGGGGGAGGCTAGCTTTCCTTTCTTGAAGGACATTGTCTCCAACTTGAAAATATCGAGGTCGAACCCGAGCATCATTATAAGCTTTAACTTTCTTCTACTATTCAACGATCCTTCGAGTAGCGAGTTCTCTCTTTTCCTCCAAGCAATATAGGTCAAGGACCATTAAGCTCTCATTTCCGTCTCTATCAAAACTCTTTTCCATCGAGGTCGGGATCCATGCTTCGATGGGCAAACGGGTTTCTACTCCGTACACCAATGCGAACGGGGTTTCTTTGGTCGCCTCCCAGGGAATCATCCTGCAAGCCCACAAGATGTAAGGTAACTCATCAGCCCAGCCGTGCCCAGTCGAATATAACTTCTTTTTCAACCCAACCAAAATTGTTCGATTGGCGTTTTCGACTTGGCCGTTGCCATGAGTGTATGCCACTGACACCCGGACTGACTTCGCGCCCACCGTGGCCAAGAAGTTTTGAAAATATTGTCCCTCGAAATGCCTCCTATTTTCGGTGACCAACTAAACGAGCACCCCGAAACGGGATATAACGTTCTACCACAGGAAACGAGCGCACTGGTGCGAAGTGATAGTAGCCAATGGCTCGACCTCAATCCATTTAGAGAAATAGCCGATTGCCACAATGATGAACTTCCTCCGACCAGGTAGCTCGGGAAAAGGTCCTATTATATCGACTCCCCACTGAGCAAAATGGATGGTTGTACTTGATAATTGCCAAAGATGTTACCTTTTATGGGTCATTTTGGGGTTGTGTTGTGCTTAAATAGAATCCTTTGTGGTTAATTTATGATGGAAATGCTTTGAAATGTGCTAATGTGTTGCAAAGCCCTATAAACATGCATCGTTTAGTGTTTTAAAGGTTTTTGGGCTTAAAGGAGGGCATATGGGCTTGAAATGGAGCAACCGAGGAAGAGTCAAATGGAGAAAAATGCTGCAGACCCCGTCACGAGTGAGCCACATTCGTGACCAGGTCGTGACAAAGAACCAAAAAGTGTCACGAGTTGATTCACGTTCGTGACCGGGGCTGAATGCTAAAAACTAGGTAGCGTACGAGGGTACGCTTGCTCATACGCCTATAAGGATTCAGCGTTTAAAATAAGGTTGTGGCGAGGAATAACTCATTCTATCTTCCATTTCTAGATTTCTTAGCTCAGTTTAGATATTTCTCTCTCTAGTTTAGATCTAGATTCAATTAGTCACTTGTAGTTCTTCAATTGTTTAAGGAAGAAGAGATCTAGAAGCTTAGAGAATTGACAGTTCTCTTAGATTGTGGTGATCTTCTTTCCAATTTGTAGATTGATCTCACTTTGTGATTCAAGTTGGTAATCTTTCATCTTTTATCTTTCAATTTCCATATTCTACATTGCTAGCTTGATTCAATTGCATTGTGATTTCAAATGATGATGATGTGTGGTTAGATCTTCTAGGAATTGGATTGGATTGCCTTGAGATTATGCATTCTTGATTTTTATTGATGAATTGGTGAGATGTTTTGTAATGCTACACCTAGAATGCTTTAGTTGTGAATGAGTTTTTTCTTGATTCTCCCTTCATTGATGGCCACAATGAGTGAGGATTATGAGAGAATGGCGTTAGCATGAGAATGTGATTCCATATAGTCTTACTCATTTGCTTTCCCCGTCCTTCGATCCGAGAGGTCAAGGCCCGAGAGGAGGCGTAGCCAAGGTGTTTGGTGAAATGTCTCCCTAAAGGTAGTCTTATGTTGCACTACCTATTGTCTACCTTAGGCCATTGAATGCATAATATCAAGTGCTTTCCATCCAATTCCCCGTTTTACTTGTTCATTTGTTGTTTCTACATTCTTGCTTGCTACCTTTGCATACATTCTTCCATACCGCTTTTGTGCACCTAGTTAACTCTTGCGAATACATTGCATATGATTGTCTTGCACTCCACTTACTCCAAGTTGTCATCCTTGTGAGATCGACACTCGGAGATTCCATATCCTCGTTTACACTTTTCCGCCACACTAAACTACATCCCATCAGTACTGATGGCTGATAAAATGTGGCCGGCCTTCCGGGCGTTTTGGCAAATACCTGGCACGAGTCACAGGACTTGGAAAGCTTTATAGAATCTAACTGTATCGAAGGCTAATAATACCCGATTACACATTATCCTTTTGGCTAGGGACCTCCCCCCTTCATGAGTCGAGCAAAGACTAGAGTGTAGCTTGGTCATAACTAGGTCAACTTCGAAGTCATTCAAACATCTCACTAATGGGCCTCCATATGACCGACGGTATAAACGAACGTCGACAATTTGGAACCTCGGGGCTCAGAGTTTGGCTTTACGTGCTCTTTCTACGTCTTCGGGTAATGTCCAGGTCTCCAGATACCTCGTCAGATCGGTTATCAAATTTTTGTCTCCCACCGTCACTGCCGCGACCGGTAGCATATCAATGCTGGTGATCGGGACGTCCATAATCCGAGTTATCTTTGATATTTGTTCAGGGGCCTCTTGCAGTAACTTTGATAGGATATCCGCGTTCGCGTTCTCTGACCTAGGAACGTGCTCTACTACGTGGGCCTGAAAGGTTTCCAGCTTTGCGATCGCTTGGTCCCGGTATTGTACTAGTCGGTCCCTTTTTGCCTCAAAGTTGCCTAGCACTTGGCCGACCACAAGAGTTGAATCCGTCCAGATTTTTACGCATCGAGCCCCTAGGTCCTTGACGTGCTGTAGCCCAGAGATAAATGCTTCATATTTCGCTTCATTGTTGGTCGGCGAGAACTGGCAGATTAGCGCGCAATACAGCTTTAAACCTTCCAGGCTAGTAATGACAACTCCATCCCCAGATCCTTTCTTACTGCTGGATCCGTCCATGGCAACTTCTCACCATGGATCCTCAGGGACAGGTTGCTCAACCGGGTAGCTACCTCTAGCCGTACATTAAACCACGAAATCTGCCAAGGCCTGACCTTTTACAGCCGAGCGCGGCTTATACTCAATCGCGAACTGGGTAAGCATTAAGGCCCACTTTATCAAGCGACCCGATGAACTGAAGGTGCGGAATATGGATCCGATAGGCTGATTGGTTAACACTCTAGATATTCTCATGATCAACTCGACAAAGTACTACACTAACTGCTCGATTAAATGCAGTATTCCTTTAGACTTTCAAATCTTATCCTGGTTCCGGTTTAGACAGTCCAATCGGCCCAAGTGAAAGTTGTTGCCTTTTTTAGTGTTTTGAAGTACGGGTGCACCCGATCTGCTAACTTTGACAGAAATCTACTCAAGGCGGCTAGCCTCCCAATCAACTACTTTACTTCTCGGACGGTAGCGGGCGATTGCATATACAGAATTTCTATAATTTTGGCCGGGTTTGGCTCTTTGTCCCTTTTCGTCATCATGAACACTAGAAATTTCTCCGTTTGAACGGCAAAGGTACATTTGGCTGTATTCAGCCTCATCTGGTACTAGTGCATGATTTTAAAGCACGCTCTAAGGTCCTGATCATGATCCCTTAGTCCGAACTCTATACTAGCATATCATCAATGTATGCTTTCATTGTTTTCCGAGTAGACCCTCAAATAACATGTTGACCATTCGTTGATAGGTATCCCCCGTGTTCTAGAAACCGAACGGCATGACCTTATAGAAATACAAACCATCTGGGGTGATAAATGAAGTTTTATCCTCATCTTCCTCGGCCATCATAATCTGATGATAGCCTTTAAAAGCATCTATAAAGCTCGTCAAGTCTGCACCAGCCGTTTCGTCTACCATTTGATGGATGCTCGGGAGAGGGTAAGGGTCCAACGGGCATGCTTTGTTTAAATCAGTATAATCAATACACATGCGCCAGGTCGGCGACTTTGGAACCCGGACCACCTTTGCCACCCAACTAGGGTATACAACCTCCCGGGCATGGCCTATATCGGCTAACAGTTTGACTTATTTTTTTACAAATTCTCTCCGATCTATATATAGATGCCACTTCTTTTGCTTAACGGGCCTTATAGCCAGATTGACAGTCAAGTGATGGCATATTACTGAGCGGTCAATGCCAGGCATATCTTCAGGCCCCCAGACAAAGATGTCAGTTTCCCGCAATACTGCCAGTATTGAACTCTTAAGCTCGGGGCTCAACGACTTCCAAATCCTGATTTTCCTGTCAGGTCGGGAATCTTCTAACGGAATCTCTTCCACCTCTTCGGATGGTTCCGGCTGTTCTCTCGTTCCTTCGTCTTTTCTCCTTGAAATGGTATTGACTCGGGAAGTCCCGATCTCCTGCCTTTGCACCGCTCAGATGTAACACATCCTAACTGAGCGAGGATCCCCTTTCAAGATGCCCACACCCTTGGGGGTTTGGAATTTCATACACAAATGCGGCATAGAGATGATCACTCCAATCTAGGCTATACCCAGTCGTTCCAAGATCACGTTGTGAGCACAAGTAAGGTTGGCGACCACAAATTCCATCTCTACCTTGAGTACCCGAGTATGAGTCCCTACTTCAACTGGTAACCAGATAACACCTTTCGGTTGAATCATGTCACCTGTAAATCCGAAAAAGGGCGTTCGCACAGGCGTTAACGCGGTCGGATCGAACTTCAATTTCTTGAAGACGTACATATAAAGAACGTTCACGCTACTACCAGTATTAACCATCACCCGCTGAACGTCAATACCCATGGTATCTATCGTTACGATCAAGGCTTCAGCGTTGTGGTCGGGGTTCGCTAGTAAGTCGTCAGCAGTAAGCGTGATCTGTTACAAATCCAGGACCCAACAATGATTGAGCCATTAATAATTTACGGTGCTGATAATTTAAATTAATTAGTTTTATGAGTTATTATATAAATTATTTAGTAAGTTAAGTTGGGAATTAAACAGAATGTTTGCTGATTAATTCCTACATAATTAATAATTGTGAGATAGGATTAGAGTGACTTTAGGAAATTTAAGTTATTTTGGTTCCTCATTATTTGTCATTTATCTAGATTAGTTTGTTATAGTTGTTAGGTTTTCTAGGATTCTACAGCTATAAATCTTGCTCAACTTATATGAATAAAATAGATTTGAGACTAATTTTTGAGAATGAAAACTAAAACGGTTTTTTGGAACTCGTGATGAGTTCAGCCATGAGTGGTTCATGGCGTTCATGACTTATCAAGTGTGAAACCCCACTTGTGGCGTCAAGTCATTCTATATCGCTCTATAACCGGGCGTGAGGCGAGAATCAATTTGAAAACAACAAAAACAAACCCTTACCCAACCTAAATTAAACCTTAAAAGTCAGATTTCACCTAGCCTAATAAAAATTTCTAAAATATTAATTTTTATTGGAGTGTGAAGAGAAAATCGGGCTAATAACTAGATTCGCATAATTTGGTATCAAAGCCAGGTTGACTCTTCCTGAGAGTCATGGCCAAGCAATGTGATTTTTGTGGGGGCACTGGTTGGAATTTTCTATTTGTCAAATGCGGCTTCTACAAGATGATATCATGTCACTTGTTTTGTATGCATGGGCAAGTCAAGAAAAGACTTGAGACTTGGCAGTGCAGGGTCTGCAAGGAAAAACATCCCAAGCCATGACAGTCCAGACTTCCGAGATAGCTCAACAACAAATTTTATAACTCTCAATTTGTAGCGGACTTCAACAGCACTTGGATCATAGATTCGAGGTCGAATCTCTCTAAAGAAGGAGTGGATGTTACAAATCCGGGAGCCAACAATGATTGAGCTCCTAAAAATTTTTGGTGCTGATATAATTTAAATCAATTAGTTTTATGAGTTATTATATAAACTAGTAATTCACATGCGCGATGCACGGGGAAAAATTATGTTATTATAAATATAAATAAAAAAATAGAAAAAATAAAAATATTTTAAATTGTATAATATAATAATATTTTTGAGCTTCCATTGGTCAAGTATTTATTATTTTTATAGAATACAAAATTACAATTAAAATTTTGTATGATTAATATAATCTCTAATTATGTACATATTCAAATAAATTATAGAGAGAATTTACATAATTAAATTGATTTATTCTTAATTTTATTTCATCTATATTATAATTTTCACAATACGAATAATAACTAAGATAATTACATTTAGAAAGCAAATTTCAAATTTTGTATGAGTAAATTTAAACTCTAATTGAACACATTTTTCTTATATGATTATATAATATATTCTTTATGCACATGTCATTCCATAAACCCAAATGTCATTCTATAAGTCTAAGACCACTTTTTGTGGAGATAATTCAAATGTTTTTTTTTTCTTTTAAAAGTCCTAAGTTTAGAAATCCAGAAAAACATTAAAGACCCATAAGATATATACATTTATATATTTTTTAAGTTTTTATTTATGGGTCAAATGATTTTTTTTTTAATTCTGAAGTCCAATAATTGACCCACGGCCCGCAGCATTTGCTTTCTTCATCCCTTCTCGCTTCTGTCATTTCTTTGAAGCATTTGAGAGGGAGAAAAATTATATGTAGAGTCTTGCATTAATTGCACTGTTTCAGATATCGAATAGACTTTCTTCGAAAATTTAATTAATATTGTAATCCCAAGAAGCACCATAAATAACAAAAGCATATCAAATAGACTTTCATTATAAAGCCAGAGATTTAATTAATATTGCATAGTTTCATATTTTCTATTAATCGAGAGTCGGAATCCTTAATCCTAATATCATAACATTTAATAACTTCATTAATTCAATAAATGTAATCCTTTGTTATGGGCGAGAAAAAAATAGCTATTTTATTTTTCAAATGTTGTGTTTTTTTTATTGTTTATTTTTTTTATTTTTTATAGTAAAAGATGTTTTGGTTATTTTATATTTATAGCTAGTAATAATAATAATGTTGGTAATTAATTGTAACATTAATTACTTCCCAAACCATATAGCTTTATTATAGTTAAGATTATTTAATAAGTTAAGTTGATAATTAAACAGATTAATTCCTACATAATTAATAATTGTTAGATAGGATTAGAGTGACTTTAGGAAATTTTTGTTATTTTGGTTCCTCATTATTTGTCATTTATCTAGATTAGTTAGTTTGTTATAGTTGTTAGGTTTTCTAGGATTCTACAGCTATAAATCTTGCTCAACTTATATGAATAAAATAGATTTGACATTAATTTTTTAGAATGAAAACTAAGACAGTTTTCTGGAACTCGTGATGAGTTCGGCCATGAGTGATTCATGGCGTTCCTGACTTATCAAATGTGAAACCTCACTTGTGGCGTTAAGTCGTTCTCATATCGCTCTATAACCGGGCGTGAGGCGAGAATCAATTTGAAAACCACAAAAACAAACTCTTACCTAACCTAAATTAAACCTTCAAAGTCAGATTTCACCTAGCCTAATAAACATTTCTAAAATATTATTTTTTTATTGGAGCGTGAAGAGAAAATCGGGCCAACTTGATTCGCATCATGACCGGTTCAACCCTCGGTCTTTTTCCCTGCGGGCCAGTGTGAATGAGTCTAACGTGAAAGTCCCTAGACTATTAACGCCTCTCTTTCGAGGTATCACCACCCTCCGGCCCTCCAAATATCACATGTATCACTTGCTTTGATTCAGTCGGCGGGGGTTCATGGTTTGGCTCGGGATCCTTATCCTTTTTGCCTTTGTCAGACTTCTTGAAAAACTTCCTCCAGGTCTTCTTTTCTTTCTTCTTCTTTTCCTCAGCAAATTGTGCTAACTTGCCCGACTTAAGCATGTCTTCGATCAATCCTTTAAGGACATGACACTCTTCAGTGTCATGGGCCTGATTACGGTGTTACGCACAATACTTGTTCTAGTCCGGACCATCTTGAGATGGCGCTGGAAGTTTTATCATGTTACATGATTGGGCATACTTCAAGGCGTCCACCAAGGGCCGGTTCAATAGGGTGTAGACGGGGTTCTCATCCCAATCTCTTTGTCTTCGATCAGGTTGCCTTTGACCCTTTTACTAGCCCTGTCTGCTCTGTACGGTCTCCTGTTGTCGTTTTGCCGAGTTTGCCTCCCCAGCGTTGGTGTAGTCTGTCACCCGGCGGATCGCTTCTTCGTATGTCTGGGGCGGATGGAAGATAAAATCCTGGTACAATGCTCCTGCCTGAAGGGGCATGTAACACCCCCTAAAAACAAGCTATTTAAAAACCTTAAACATGCAGATAACTGAACTAAACAACAAACACAACGGAAGACTGAAAGATAACTAGATAAACATAATCCGAAACACGGGGTGTTATGCCACGTTCACCAAAAGGATGAACGCCACGGCAAAATCTGCAATGTTTACATCTAAATCCATAGTCTCAAAGTGCTACATCTAAACTGGCACACAGGCCACAAAACAAAGGGGGAGAAGCTATACTAGCAAGCACTAGACCGCGCACTCGTCTAGACATCACCTGAAAGAACACAATAAAACATGGGACGACGCGCGGTCAGCGAATAATGCTGGTAACCCACCAATACAAGTGAAATATCATACATAGATAAGATATACGTCGTAAAGCCATTTTCGAAACGGAATACATATATATAAGTACAAAACCAAGAGTAATAGTCAACACAAGACTCACCACTCTCAACAACAAGGATACGGGAACACATCCCAAAACCACAATGGATAACCACAACACAAAGGATAAAGACAAGACCGATGGCAACACATGCCTAAGCAACACATGCCCTTGTGACTACACACGTCACAAGAAGAGAACTCACAACAACGGCTACACAAGCCCTCGTGACATCACCCATCACGAGTTGATATGCCTTCCTTATGCCCGGTTCCAACCTTATGGCTACCCCCAACCTTGTATCTTCTTCCAACCATTACCTCCAGGACCCCTGTACTTCTTAGTCCAACCATTTCCCTCCTGGGACCGTCGTCCCCCACCAACAAACCACCAACAAGACCACCAATTTCATAGTACACGAGGGTATCGTACACACACACGGCGACACACGCCTTCCCAAGAAATACGTGAACCTGACACATAGGTCACAACTCCATGATCACGTCACGGCCACCACGAGGACCGCTGCAATACCTTGGTTACTAGTGTCCCATACCATTAATCGTGCAATCCAGGTAAAGCCACACACACATCACACCTCAACAGGAATCAATCAACGGATCACAACGAAGATATGAAACCATACTCAATCAAGGAATGGATCACAGTCCAACAACAACAACGATGAATAACACAAGTTATCATCAACCATGTAATTTCTGTATTTGTGTCAAATATTGTGTCTAGATAATATTTCAGTATGATTCTGTTTGAGTGATTGACTTAGCACTGTCGTAGATCAGTGAAAAGTCTTGGTGTGGAAATTAAATCAAACAGAAGTAAAAGACACAAAATATTATTTACCCAGTTCGATACAACAGTATTTACTTCTGGGGGACCACCATCTGTGAGTCCAATCCACTATCTCAACAGCAAATCAAACAGACGATAAGAGAAAACCTTCTCACCCGCGTAGTGACTGTTCCGCAAGATCATCGTTCAGTGACTGTAACAGACACAACTTTACATATCTAATTTTGCCATAATAATTTGCCAATTACAAGTTGGGGTTTACAAAAATTAAACACTAACAAACCAATAGGAAGATACAAACAACACACATGCTAGCATTTAAACACCAAACTAGCATGTTCATCAAACGGGTAAACCAAAGTTAGTTCCGAGGAACACACAAGACTCATCACGGTTCAACGAAACACAATGTTGAACACTTAGCACGATCCAAGACACCAAACACCTACATGGATACCTACCATATAGTTCTAGACATACGAAACATCAAGAAGATACTCAAATAGTTCCACAAAAGAACATCGGGAAGTCAAAAGACCAAATACCGAGTCAAAAGAATCACGGGGAATAAATCCCCGCAATACGTACCCGCGGGTAGGGGCTGCCCAACCTGTGTACCCCGCGGGTGGGTGGCGGGTTGGACCCCTACCCGCCGTTCCGCCCGCGGGTACATCCCTGTACCACAATAAATCCCTTCGCGGATTTTCATCTCCAAACTCAAATTCAAGTCCAAAACATGTCAAATCTCACCCAATACAACAAAATGACTTGAATCAAAGGAAATTCTAAGCAATGACACACAAGAACCCTAAGCACAAGCTTTAGATATGCATTTTCACAAGATAATGCATAAACACTCACATTTCATAGCAAAACACATGTAGAATCCAAGAAATCACATATAGGTAAGCAAAATAGGTTTTGTAGAGCATGGGTTACCTCTTGTAGACTAAAGACTTCACTTTACACCTCAACAAGCTCCTCACAAGGCTCACCTTCCAAACCCACTTCAAGAACATGCCAAAAGATCATAAAGATCCTATCTTTAAGAAAAGACACCTTAGACAAAACCAAAAACACAAGATGAACTTAGATCTTACCCTCCTAGATGCCCAAATATATGAAAGGTTGAATCTTGGAAGCAACTCTTGAAGTTTTGGCAAAGCTTCAACTTGGCTTGGAAGAAAAGCTACTCACCATTTTAGAGAAAAGGTGGAGCTAGATTTTTAGAAAGTGTAAGGAGAGAATGAAGGTGGTCTACTAGGCTAGGTTACAATACCAACAACAAGTGAAAGGTCAAGAATACCCTTACTAACATAAGGAAGTGTAAGGAACAAGGGAACTCCTTACAAAGCTCAATGTACAACTTTGACTTTGGGGTTGACTAGTCAATTACTAGTCATCGACTATTAAATTTCAGGAATTTAAGGAATTAAATTACAAATTGAAATAGGATTAATTACTTAATTAATCCCTTAATTGAATTTGGATTTCGGGGTGTCACAGGGCGAGTGCAACACGTTAATGGTGGTACGGTCGTCTAAGGGTTCGACCTCTCCCATTGCAATTTTCTTCCGGTCTAGGAAGACGGGTAAAAGTTCAAAGCTATTGTATTTACCAATGTCTTATTAAATATGAGTTAAGTGGTGTAGGGAAATGGATGAGTAAGAAATGGGGGTGAAGATATGTTGTTCCGCAAGAGATTGATGAGACTATGGCACGTTATTGCATAATTACTTAGCCTCTAGATACCAAAGTAGTGGACCCGTTTTCTCTTTTAAAAATTAGGGACACATAGGAATCCAAGCAACTTCATAGACAATAGAAGTGAGATAGGCAAATTATTGTGTGGACCACGGTCCAAAACAACGTCGTTTTGATGTTAAAAAATTTTTTTGCTCCGTGTGTGTGTAAGAAAAATGAACATTTTGTGATAACTGGTAAGATAATGTATTTTATGAGTTAAAATAATGTACTTTATGTGTTAGAATAATGTACTTTATATGTGTTAGAATAATGTACTTTATATGTGTTAGAATAACGAAATTTTTAGGGTAAGATATGTATTTTATGAGTTAGAATAATGTACTTTATGTGTTAGAATAATGAAATTTTTGGGGGTAAGACCATCAATCAAGGGTTCACAATGATGCACGCAAGAATCCATAATATATCAATTAAGGATTATAGTTAGGAGTTGTCCATTTTTGTGATGCCTCAATTCTAAGCTTAAGAAGCACAAAAGCATCCAAATCTCCAATTTCTCCTACTTTTGAAGGCGAAAATTGAGTCGTGAAAGAAGAGGTTTGAATTCCTCACCCAACTCTCGTTGAGGTGAAAAATCCTTCAAAAGCAAGTCAATCCTTGTTGTACACCAACAATCAACAAGATTCACAAACAACATTCCTTCACAATTGTTAACCCTAGGGTGGAGTTCTTCACTTTATACAATAATCACATTAAAAGCGTTTAGAAAGGTGAATAGACCATAACTCAAGCCTCTAAATGGATTACTCACACCGAAAAGACATAAGCATAAATAAAACACAAATATCTAATAAGAACATTGCACAGGTAAGAGTGAAAATAAAAAAAGAGAAAAAAAAAATCTTCTCTATAAATGATGCCCAAGGCAAGGTTGAATCCCACTCAACTTCGTGGCAACAAGCTTGATAGATGGAAATAAAAATGGGAGAACTAATTAATCTAAGCTAAGTGTCTTTAAAAAATAGAGAGAAAAATCGTATTCTTCGCTATCAACATCTTTCAGTCAAACATAATGGTACTTGCTGTGAGGTAAAAAAAGGAGAGGGGTGTTGCAAGAATCAAACTCACGACCTCTCGCACCCAAAGCAAGAATCATACCACTAGACCAAACACCCAATTAATTGTAACTATGCCTGCAAGGGTACACACTGCTTCGTGCAATACTGTATAATTTGATAAATATTGCTTGTGAATCGTGAAAATTGTATGCCCTCTCCGGCTCTCCCCATATATGGGGGGTCTATTTATACATATTTTGGGCCTAGAACCCAAGAATTTGTATCGATAGAACCCATTTCTTGGTTACTATCAACAAAAAGTGGAGTTAAAAGTGTTGGCATAATTGTTGAACATATGCATGCAATGAATATGTTAGAATGTATTAAAAAAAACAATATAAAATTTAACATGAACTTTGATCGATTAAGTAGTCAGAGATTATGTCCCTTCAAAAGATCTAAAATTTAAACGGGCTAGCTCACGCTCGTGAGGTCGCCAATGTCCTGAGACGGGCATCAAGACACGCGCTTGAGGTTTCCCATGCGCCTAGTGACTCAATGGGTTAGGCAGGGACAAATGTTGGTGTGCACAAGGAATCTATCAACTTTGGACATAATTCTCACATTGCCACCGCCAAGGTTCAAACCTTGGTCTCTTCTTACAAATACTGCCCACTAAACCATTGAGCTAAGCCCGTATGGGTAAACAATCCATATTCTTCAATTCCTTTGCTCTTGAGGATAAGTGTGCCTACAAGCGAAAATTACACAATTAAGCCTCATGTCATGCATTCTTCGTGACAATTTAAGCTTTAAATGGTCTAAGAAATTGGGTAAATTTAAACATATACACTAATTCACTTATATATCATCAAGTCAAGTCTAACACAATCGTTATGCTGTGTAACTGTGTGAACGACACCGTTTTACTGTGGTGGAGTAACGATACCGTTAGTGGCACCGTTTAACTCCACCAATCAAAATTTTTTTTTAAACTCCAATCTGTCATAAGCCAAAACAGAGTACTAGTAAACGATGCAGATATATAGTTCACTAATTCTGGATATATAGTTCACTAATTCTGGATATATAGTTCATTAATTCTGGATATATAGTTCACTAATTCTGGATATATAGTTCATTAATTCTGGATGTATAGTTCACTAATTCTGAATTTATACTTCATTAATTCTGAATATATAGTTCATTCATTTTGAATATACAAACGCAGCGAACTGCCATAAGCCAAAATAGAGTACTAGTAACCGCTGTGGATATATAGTTCACTAATTATATTCTGGATATATAGTTCATTAATTCTGGATATATAGTTCATTAATTCTGGATATATAGTTCAAATTATACACAGCATAACGCCGTTAACGACAATCAAAAATAATTTTTTTTTAAAGTCAGATGGCATCATTTTTAATCAAAACGATGCCTTTTTGCAACCGTGTGCACCATGCGTTGCACAGCATAATTTGCCAGTCTAACGGAACCAAACAATAAAAATTTAAGACTGGACCAACCCACATGTCAAAAAAATAAATTTTAATTTTAATTTCTTTAGATCAAAATTGTTATTGTATTTTATCAGTGTGTGTGCGTGTTACAAGTTAAAAGTTTATTTACTTACATTTTTAATTATAATTATTATTAATGTTTATAAGTGTTATGAATTTTAATTTATAATTTAATAAAAAATTATTATCAATTATTAAAATAATATTTTATAAAAAATAATTTGTAATAAGTTTATATTCATAATTTTTTTAAAAAAAAATAAAATAAAATATTTGTGATTTATAATTAAATAACAAAGGGAAAAATAGTCAAATAAGCCCTCGAACATTACCTAAAAAGTCAATTAGGCCCATAAATTTTTTAAAGTACCAATTAAACTCATCAACATTGTATTTTGGTGCAATGAAGTCCAAAAATCTGTTAGTGACCTGCATGCTATCATAGGTCACTAGGGTCCCTACAACCTCCGACGACAAAAACGATCGGTGGCCGATGAACCTGCGGGGGTCACCATGGAAATCGAGAAAGAAGGCGACCATTGGGTCACCTTCTCTAGTGAGTTGCCTTCTCGATTGATTCAAAAGCGAACCATCGTCGATCGCTTTATTGCCGGAATATCATCAGAGTTGGTCAGACTATTGAATGAAACCCTAGTAACTTGTGATAGCAGGTCACTAATTCATTTTTGGACGTCATTGCACCAAAATGAGATGTTTATGAGTTTAATTGCAACCTTAAAAACTTTAAGGACCTAATCGACTTTTTAGTTATAGTCCGAGTGCCTATTTAACACTTTTTCTAATAAAAATACTATGTTATGACTTTTAACCTAACAGCGAAAAAATAAAATAAAAATTTGTTATATAAAAAAATATATCATTTTTTTAAAATTATTTAAAAAAAATAATTTTCATATTCTCAAACCCATGGCCATCCATTGTAAATGTAGGGTAGAAAGTAGAAACCTAGAAAATCACTAAAAAAAAAAAAAGTGAGGTATAAAATAGGGTCACATGGATGTAGCAGTGGTCCAGTAAGTGACATGCAAATTCCAAAGCAACCGACGACGTTGGTTTCACTCAAATGTAGGACACCATCAATCTCCGCACCGACACCATCTCTGCACCGACGCCCAGTTGTCCATGCTTTCACACACATCGTTCCAACGGTTTTCTGCTACCAATTATTGGACCTTGCTATTTTATTTTTTATTTTTTTCCTGAAAGCTGGACCTTTCATTGTTTTCTCAAATTACAACATGCTGCCCATTTTTTTCTTTTATTAAAAAACAAAAGAGTTAGTTACATCAGAGGTCCCTTGTCTTTGGTTGTAATTTCAAATTTAGTCTCAGACTATTGTTTTTGTCATTTTACATGCCAGATTATCGATTTTTGGACACTTTTGATCCTTCTTATGATTTTTTCTATTTTTAGTAAAGACATTTTTGTCACTTCATATTTTTCTTTTGTTATTTTTCTAGTTTCAACCGCTTTAATTAGTTTGAAACTTTAGGTAACCTCTGATTTTTAGTAATCATATTTTTCAATCGATTTTTAGTAAAGTTCTAAATCAATTAAACTGGTTGAAATCGAAAAAATAACAAAAGAAAAATATGAAGAGACAAAAATGTCCTTACTAAAAATACAAAAAATCATAAGAAGAACCAAAAGTGTCCAAAAAATGATAGTTTGGAATATAAAATGACAAAAATAATAGTTTGAGACTAAATTTAGAATTGTCACCAAAGACAAGGGACCTCTGGTGGAATTAACTCAAAACAAAACATTCATATATAATTCCACGATTATTCCTTTAATTTTACATTTAGTTTCTAAAGATTTTTATATTTAATATACGTTTTTCAATTTTTGGATATATTTAACCATTTTAATAAAATTTTGAGTAAAAAATAATTAGAATGCATCACATTTCATGTTGATTAATGAGTAATGCAATTACTACTGACATAACATTATCAAATCGAATTTTTAAGTATTTAATTTTAAATAGGTGAGGTTAATTCTTTTATAGACATCCAATGAATACGAGTTAAATTAGAAGGGAAAAGTATGAGAAAAAAAATATTTTTGAACTTGAATATCTCAACACTTTTGGAGAGAAAATGTAAGTTTCTAAATTGAAATTTTAATGCATACTGATTGCTTTTTTATAAGAGATTTTGCTTCAATGACCAAATGTGATTAAAATAAAGAAAGAAGAAAAGTTAGACATTAAATGTTGTAAAAATAATACTTGAGGAAAAAAAATATGGAAATAATATAATATTTATGGAAAAAAAAAGTAAAAAATAATTTTATATTAGATTATAATTAATAATTAATTATAATAGCGGCTAAACACAAATGGCTTGTTTGCCAATCAACGGTTAGCGGATCGTATTAGCAGTTAACGAACAACATTGTGTTAGCGGGATTGACTAGCGGATTATATCGGTGGTTTATAAAATAAATATTTGGTAAAATTAGTTGTTTACTATTAGCGGTTGAGGTGTAAAAAGACATATAAGGACATTGCCACAACAACAACAACAATAATAATAATACAAAATAATAATTATAATTATAATTATAATATGTTAGGAACAAGTGTAATTAGATTTTGATGATATCAAACTTGCTAGGATTGTTGACCACTATTTTCATTTTGTTTTAGAACGTTCGTTGCAAACGAAAGCCATTGTAACTCAACGTATAATTCGCACTAAGTAGTACACGAATCGTAGTTGAGACTAGGGCTGGGCACTTCGGGTTTCGGTTCGGTTTTTTTCGGTTTCGGTTTCGGTTTCGGTTTTTCGGTTTTGAAAAAATTAAACCATTCGGTTTAAAATAGAGTTCGGTTTCGGTTTGAAAAGTTCGGTTCGGTTCGGTTTCAGTTTTGGTTCGGTATTCGGTTCGGTTTTGGTGAAAGTCTACTATTTGAACGTTTCTTTTTTTGCCTAACTGATTGTTCAGTTGGCTTACTTGGAGTGCCACTTGAAGTGTTTTGTTGATGACAAGATGAAGAATTATTCATCTATAGTTAATATTTGAAAAATAAAAATTATTAAAACACCAAATATTGGGACTTACAACTTGGAGTTGAGATTTGAAGACTTGAGGAGTTAAAATTATTAATTATTATAATATTTATATATAATACCGGCATTTTGTACGCGTGATGCACGAAAATTTATGTCTAACATTACAAAATTGATAAATGCAAATAGTTACAAATTATAGTTCAAATTATATTTCGCAATTCCTTAAAGTAGTAAATTTTAATCATCGTATTTGAAAATTATAGAGATGAAAAAAATTTATATTTTTTTATTAATAATATAAACAATTTTGATATAATTTATATTTTATTTTTACAATAATTAAATAATATATCTATAATTCTAATCTAGTACCTGGTCACATATATTGATACATGTGTGTATCTTTATATATATATACACACATACATGATTTACTATTCATAGAAATTTAATTAAAATATAATCAACAATTAAAGTAATTATATAATGATTTTAATAAAATGATAATTAAAGAATAGGAAAAAGATATCATAGTTAATTATATATATATATATATATATATATATATATATATATATATAGGTGTATGATAATAATGATAGAATTATGAAATGTTTAGAATTAAATAACAACGGTGTAATAACGGTATAATGGTATTTTAGTCTAACAAGAATGTAGTACGGATAATTTTATTCATTATATTTGAAGTGTGCAACATTTAATGAAAAATGTATACCTTTATTACCATACAAATGCGAATATAGACATAAATGTGGCTATAAGTTATTGGGTAAAGCTCTTAGTTTATAACCAAATGAGTAAGGGTTAAAACTTTACCTTAAACATTTAATATAATATATATCTATTATTATAAAAAAAAAAAAAAAAAAAAAAAAAGCAGAAAATCGATTGGTTTCCTCAAACCAAGAACCGATCGGTTTTTCGGTTTGAGGCCGAATCGAACCGAACCGGTTCGGTTCGGTTCGAACCGGCCTAGTTGAGACTAGCATGATAGGTCTACTTGAAGACATGAAGACAAAGAGAAGAACGAGAGATCAACTCAGACCGAAAGATGGAAATGTCTAACTCTCAGACAATCATCAAATGACGAGGAAGGTCATTCGTCTAAAGAAAGGTCGAAAGATAAGGTCAATCTTTCGAGTAACCTTTCCGAGACAACAAGTCTAAGTCAGATTTGTAAAGACAACTTTTATTAAGTGAAACAAGAAGAATGTTGTCTATGTCTCATAGCTGGGCAATCATCCTAGACAAAAGGTGTCCTAAGAATGATATTCACAAAAACCAAGGAGCATTAAATGATTGGTACCATCTTGTCAGTGGAAAGGACAAAAAGCCATGGTGCTTTTTATCATCAACGGCTACACAGTACAGCCAAATTAAATGCTTCATGCCCACTGGTCTTTACCCGCTGGTTAATAGGTTTGAAATTTTCATCTCCCTCTAACGGATGGATTTTTCCTACACCTATAAATACCTCTCTTCACCATTGAAGAAGGGGCTGATTGTTCAACAGATTTTATCCTTAGAAAAGCTCTTTAAACAAAGTTCATTCATAAGCTTTTCATGATCAGCGTGGTATGTTTGTGAAGTTTTCAAAGAGGATAATCCTACATCTACACTTCACAAACTTGAAGAAGTCTTGCATCTTTTCTCACGTGAAGATTCATCCAGTCAACAAGACAAGACTTCAACCTGTTGGAGAAAAACAACATTATCTTTCCAACACTCAACTCTGAGGAAGAAGTTGATAGAGGCGGAGTAAACTCGAGGAGTTGAAAAACCTACCAAGTAGCTGTCCGGCTTAGTGATTAAGGAAGCTAGCTTGAAGTAGTTTGTACTAGGAGTGATAGTGCAAACCCTTTCACAAGTTGTGAAAGAAGAGTGGAGTAGGCTTTGTTAACAGCCGAACCACTATAAAAATCTCTCTCTCTATCTCTCTTTACTTACAGTTGATTATCTTTCGTGCATTGCATCTCATACTGACCCAACGATAATTCCTCATAACGAAACTGTGCAAAGTTCAAGATAAAACAAACTATTTATTCCGCTGCGCGTCACTCCGAAAGGAGTTGCTTTGAAAAATCAAGCAAAGTCTATTCACCCCCCTCTAGACTCTTCTTTCGACCCTACCGGGACCAACATAATATATTATTATTATTATTATTATTATTATTATTATTATTATTATTATTATTATTATTATTATTATTATTATTATTATTATTTTAATTATTATTGTTAGTGTAGTTGTTGGAAAAAAAAAAAAACAATTCAATACAAAGGGGAGCCAAATTGGCTCTCCTTTGTATTTCAGTGTTGTCCCACATTGGTGGGAGAACACTAAGGGGCCTTGAGGAAGAGCGTCAAGGCCCCGGCGAAATTATTGTGTGGACCATGATCTACATAGTGTTGTATGGAGCATAAAAGAATATATATTTTAATATATTAAAAGTACATTATTTTTGTACTGAATGTACATTATATAAAATAATGTACTTTTAGTATTTAAATAATATACTTTCTCTGAATATAAAGTACATTTTTAATATACTAAAATTATATTATTTTTTAACTAAATATACATTATTTTATATTATATAAAATATGGTCCACACAGCTTGTGTGGATCATTGTCCACACAATAATGATTGCAAGGCCCCTTAGTTTCTTCGGAAGAAGTGAGCCTCGTGTCTCCTCAATAATTGAGGAGACTTGAGCCAGCAAAGTTAGATTTGTTTTTTTAAAAAAATTATATTAAGGGCGTTTTGGGGAAATGGATTCCTTTCCCCAAAACGCCGAACCCAAACAATTCCTTTCCCCAAAACGTCGAACCCAAACGCTGTTATATGCGACGTTGCTCCGAACTGCTGTCTTACCAAACAGAAATTTTGGCATTTGGACTCAGTCAAAACGTCAAAATTGGTGGATCCGTCAATAACCAAACAAGGCCAAAGAGTTCATATCGCCTCCACTAGGGCTCAAACCCATGACCTCTCATTTAGGGTCACTTATTGTGTGGACCAATTGTGTGGATCATATTTTGTATACTATAAAATAATGTACATTCAATACAAAAATAATATACATTGTATTCAGCGGATGTACATTATTTGTGTACTGAGTGTACATTATATTGTATAATGTACATTCAGTACAAAAATAATGTACATTTAGTATATTAAAAATGTATTTTTTGTTATGATCCATACAACAATGTGTAGACCATGGTCCACACAATAATTTGCCCAATTACCCCTCTAGATCCTTGCCTAAATATATTAATGAATATTCTTATAGACCCGACTTGTCTGACCCAACTTAAACCATCATTATATTGTTTTAATCCATTCGAAAGGGTGTGTAAGTAGGATCGTTATACCATGGACTCCGGACCTATACGACGTCGTTTTCAATTTATTTTTTACAGTGACTATTTGGTTTGTTTGTTTTTTTTTTTTTAAAAAGCCTGTATATGCATCTTGTGCTGTGTATTTTTGTGTCTTTTGTTATGAAATTTTATACCTTAAGAGTATCAATTATGTACTCGAAACAAATTAGTAGTTGTGTAACACATAACATATTGTGTGTTTTATGTTATGATCGAATTTATAGCGTTTGTTATGAAATTCTGTGCCTATAAAATATAAATTCTCTACCTAAATTATATTTGAAAATAAGTAAATATATAACATGTGTATTTGTCTTGGATTGTGAGTTTTACTCTTATGTTGAGCCTGTCATACGAAGTCTTTACCTAGAATATATTAGTAGTTGTGTAACATACAACATATTGTGTGTCTTATGTTATGAATTTATGTCTTGTGCTGTGAAATTCTATGTTTATAAAACATAAATTATTTACCTAAATTAGATTTGAAAATAAATAAATATATAACATGTATATGTGTATTGTGTTGTGAGTTTTCGTGCATGTTTTGTGTTATAAATTTTTAAATTTGTACCTTAATAGTTTGATTCATGGAATAAATTTGAGGGAATAGGAATGATATATTACATAGGGAATATAATATGCAAGAGAATAGAACAAGAATTGTATTATATTGTTCATGAGAAATAGCCCTTAAGAATGTTATTACAATGTTTGATTGGTTTAAGAAATATGAGTTGAATATGTTTTTAAAAGACATAAATATTCATATACAAAATATTATAACAACAACAACAACAACAACAATTATTGTTATTATTATTATATAAAATTTTTAAATAATATTATCTATATCAAATATAGTATTATATTCTAAAAAAAATCATGATGTATAAGTTGTTATGAAACAAAATTTATATAAGTAACAAAACTTTTTGAAGAAGAACATTTATTCAAAAGAATAACATAATTTTTTTCAACAAAATACTCATAAGCAATACAAATGTTCTTAATAATGTGTAAGTGTGTTGTGTTTGTATGTGTGTGTATAATTAAACACACACACACGCGCGCACACACACACACACACACACACACACACACACACACACACACACACACACATATATATATATATATATATATATATATATATAATTGCGATAGGGACAAAAGAACTAAATAAATTTAATATTTAATTGGAGTAAAATAAGAAATAACAAATTTAGACTATTCTTGAGAAATCAAGAATATAATAACATAATACCAGATTACCAGGGGAGGCCTTGGAATACCTATTCCTCTTGCAAGGGGAATAGCACATTCCCGGGCCATGTTCCATGATATAAATTGTCAGGTAAGTCGGTGGAGTATGATTTTCATACTTAAAGATCACGTGTTCAATTCTTACCCACATTCTCTTAGTTGAGTCTGTCATATGAAGTCTTTTATGTGTGTGTTTGTGACACCCCGTAAATCTAAATACTAATTGAGGATTAATTGAAGAATTAATCCAAGCTTTCTTTGCTAATCCATTTCTGAAATCCTGAAATTTAATTGTCGAGGGACTAGAATTTGACTACTGACTTAAATCTATTGAGTGGACCTTGTGCTTCATGAGTTGTGTCCTTCTCCCCTTGTCTAACCTTAGTAAGGGTAAAAGTGGCTTTTCACCCATGAATTGTTGTTCAAGCTACCCTAGTAAGACATTTCATTTCATTCATTCATCATTCAAGCCTAAGTCTCAAACACTCTAGCCTCTCTCTAAAATAACCTAGCTTATTCTTCAAGCAAGAAGGTGAACCTCCAAGTCTTGGAAGATCCTTCACCAAGATTCCTACTTTCTTCTTCTTGAGCATAGGAAAGGGTAAGGTTCTTAGCTTTTTGGTGTTTTTATTCATCTTTTGGGTGTCTTTATCTAAAGTTAGAATCTTTTTATACTTTTGCTTGTGTAAGAAGTTGGTGAGGAAGAAGAGCTCTAAGAAAGGCTTAAGAGTGTGGAATGGAGAAGTTGTTAGGCTACAAAGGTAACCCATGCTATACAAAACCTATTTTCTTACTTAAATGATGATTATTGACTTCTATTTGATGTTCTTGGTGTGATTTGTGAGATTTGATGCATGATCTTGTGATGATGCATGTTTAGAGCTTGTATTTAGGTTTCTTGAATGCCATTGCTTGGATATTTCTTGGGTTCAAGTCATATCTTTGTTGTGTGAGAGATTTTGGGTGTTTTGGACTTGAACTTGACCTTGATGACGAATTTCCCCAAAGGGAAAATTGGTGCACACGTAGTGTACCCCACGGGCCGAACGGCGGGCAGTGGCCTACCTGCCGTTCCACCCGCGGGGAACGTGGCTTGTGGGCATTGTACCCCGCGGGTAGGCCCACGGGTGGGGGCCAACCTGTGGTCCCACCCGCGGGGAACACATGAGATGGTTGCGGGGATTTGTTCCCCGTGACTCTTTTCTTCTTGGTATTGATGTTTTGACCTCCCGTTGTTGGATTATTGAGCAATTTGTGAGTCTTCTTGATGTTTCGTATGTCTAAAACGATGTGTTAGGAATCCATGTTAGGATTTGGTGTCTTGAATCGTGCTAAGGGTCCAACTTTGTGATTCGTTGGGCTATTATGAGTCTTGAAGGTTCGTTTCAGCCATTTCGGTTTACCCACTTGTTGAGAATGCTAGTTTGAAGTGATTGATCCTTATGATGTGATCTTGTACAAGTCGTTGTACCCTTTGTTGATAATCGATTAGGCTATTGATGAGCCTCAATCTTCTTGATGATGATGATGACTGTGTGTGATTATGATTGAGATTGGTGGTAATATTATTGAGCTTTGCACACGAGATCGGTGGTAAAATTGTGACTTTACAGTACCCTCGTGTACTTTGAGATCGGTGGTAATACGGTTCTTATTGGTGGTAAAGATTGGTGGGGGACAATGGTCCCAGGCGGAATAAGGTTGGACTCAGAAGTACAGGGTGGCACTAGGAGGTAAAGGTTGGAACTGGTATAAGGCCGGGGGTAGCCATAAGTTTGGAACCGGGCATAAGGTTAGAACTATGAAACGTGAAACATGAATGTGCCATTATGTGATTGTATGATTCCCATGCTTATGAGCATGTCTTGATGTACTCTACCTTGTGAATGGTAGGTTGCATCCTGAGTTGTGTTGTCTATGATGTTTGTGGTCTTGTTGTCGTTGTGAGGTTGATGATCCTCGTTCTTATTGAGAGTGTGATGAGTCTTTGATGTTGACTTCCTTCCTTTGTTTTAAAATGATATATACTGTATCCCTCAGTTCCAAATGACTTTGATTATATCTATCTATACTATGTTATTTAACGCGTATTGATGGGTTACAACCATTATTCGCTTACCGGGTGTTATCCCTATGTTTTACAGGTCTTGAGTAGATGACGAGCGCGCTAGTCGTTGTGGTAGCTAGTGTAGTTCCCTCCTTTTTAGTTGCTTGTTTTGGGCCTGTGAGCCTTAGCTAGACATGGCCTGTGGGCCTTAGACTTATACTGTTTTGTTGGATAGTTGTAGACTTAGCACGTGCACCCATGGTTTATGGGTGTGGCATAACGCTTCCCGGATTTTATTTAGCTTCCGCTTTTGATTGCTTGATGAGTAGTCTTTATCTTTGAATTTAATTTTAAAAATGTTGGTAAAATCAGGGGTGTTACAGTTGGTATCAGAGCCTAGGTTTGAGCATAGGATGTTAAGAGTTGAATTTTAAGATGCTAAGTGTGATTTAAGACTCTAAGTTGACCTTTAAGTGCCTAAGTGTTAGGACTTAAGTTTATTAGGACGCGCGGTGAGCTGTGAATTTGTTTATCGTTTGCTGTGTTTATCCTGTTGTTCTTGTTTAGTCGTAGCTTTCTCGCCTTTAGCGCCGGGTAAGGGTGCGCAGCTTCTTTGTGTATTTCCGTAACCGTGTTGTTTCTGAAGAATCTCACCATGGCTCCGCCTCTTCATCGTGCCCATACCCCGGAAACGCCGACAAATGAGCAGCTGGCTCAGAACTTGCAGCATCTGACTCAGACGATGCCGACGTTGAGCGATGCCCTCTTGCACAACAACAACCCTCCTCCGCCGCCACCTGCTGGGAATCGAGACGTGGGCCACTTAGTTTCGGGGCATAGGCCGCCCGTCTTTGCTGGAGAAGAGGACCCTGTCTTGCTTGAGGAGTGGATCAGGTCCTTTGACAAGATTTTCGCTGTTGTGGGTTGTCCGGATGATCGCCGCGTCGAGTTGGCTTCGTTTTACTTTAGCCACGAGGTCGACCTTTGGTGGGTGCATGAAGGCCCAACGTTCCAAGAAGAACCAGGGTTTGACTGGTCGGCTTTGAAGGATAAGCATAGTAAGAGGTTCTACCCGTCGCACGTTAGAGCAGCCATGTACGAAGAGTTCTTGCATCTCCAACAAGGATCGTCGATCGTGGTGGAGTACCACAAACGCTTCCTCGAGTTGGCCCGCTTTGCACGGATGTTGGTTCCCATCGAGTTGGCTAATGTGGAAAAGTTTGTTGCGGGGCTCAACTACGAAGCCGGGAAAACTTTGACGATGAGCAAGCTTATGACGCTTAATGAGGCCTATCTGAGCGCAGCAGACCTGTATCGAGTGCAACAGCTTCAAAGGAAATCCTTTGAGTTTGCTAAGAAGAGAAGTGAAGGAAGTGGATCTCAAAGTTTCAAGAGGCCAAGGCAAGATTTCAGAGCAAGACCCGCATCTCCTCAGTCTCAAGGATCGACTCGGGTCGAGAGTGGGGAAAAAGGGAAACCTTTTGGATGTAGGAGCACATCGGGAAGGATTGCCAGGGTAACTTGCTCCATTGTTTCAAGTGCGGAAGAAAAGGTCATAAGGCTTTTGAGTGCCATCTCCAGTCTGACCAGGGAGCGTTGCCATCTAGCACCAGACCTAGTGGACCCTCAGGAGGGAGTTCCAGTCTTAGTGGAGGTAGAGTCTACAGGTATTCTTCTTGAGCCTACCTTTTACCTTGAGAGTGTACCCTTTTTGTGTGAGTTATTCTTTGTAGCTTGATTGTTCCTTTCGAGTGGTTAACCTAAGTTCAATTTGTAGCTAGCAAGTTTCAAACCAGGCTTCTAAGTTTCCAAACCAACCTTTGAACCATCTAGACCAATTGTGTTTCCTGAACCTTATCCCACTTAAATTCCTTTTAACCTTTTACTTTAAACCTACCCAAAAATCCCCAAATTAAAATCTTCTCTTTCCCAAAATTTTCCCCAAAAACCCTTATTTTCTCCTTCCCCTCTACCCGTGAAGTAGCAGCCAAACCCCCCTCCACCCGCCGCCGTCCCTTTGCCCGCCGGGGTCCATCCACCCGTCGCCGTCGGTCACCGCTCGTTGCCTCAGCCGTCGCCGGAGCTCGTCGCCGCCGCAGCAGCATCGTCCGTCGTCACCGCCGATCAGCCGGAATCGCGAAGAAGCCGAAGAAAGAGAAGACGAAATGAAAAAGGAATAAAGTTTTAGACAGAAGCTTTGGGTCTACCTCATCTTGGACATCTCAAATCATGCCTAGAAGGTCTAAGACCACGAGAAGAGTGGAATGGGTGGATGCCCATTACTCGGTTTTGGAAGGTAAATCATTTGACCCCGACTCCTTTTCTAGTTCTATGTTAGAATTGTTGAACTATCAAGGATTGTTGGATGGGTATCTCGCGATTAGGACCGAGACCTACCCGAGTTTGGTGAAGGAATTTTATCGTCACATGTGTGTGACAAAGGATGGGGGAAATTTGGAAATCACCTCCAAGGTGGGAGGTATGAAAATTTCCTTGACTGAGAAACGGTTGGCTCAACTCTTGAGTTTGACGACCACTGGAGTCTCACAGTACAGTGGTGATTCTTGGATTGAGACGAGTAATATGAGTTATCAGAATTATTTGAGTTTTTTGTTGGGAAGGACAAGTGGTTTTACCCAGGCCACGAGGCCAGAAAGGAAATGCCTTTCTGCCGAGCAAAAGATTTTGGTAAAGCTTGTTTCGGATTGCTTGTTTCCTAACAACAATAAAAGTAGCTTGTTGGGTAAATTGAAATGCACCTTTGCCTTTTGCTTGAAGTACAAAGTGAAGTTCAACCTGCCTTCTTTGATGTTGCAACACATGGACTATTGTAGGGACCATAACCGTAAAAGTCTGCCCTACGGTATGATTTTGAGTTAGATTTTCGTGAGGAAAGGGGTGAAGTTGAGGGCTTGGTGCCTAAGCCTGTGGGAAAAATGGTTTTGGATGCCGTGAATCTCCGGAACTGCAATCTGTTTCAGTTAGAAAATGGTGACTACATCACTCTTGAAGAAGTCGCAAGGAAACCTCCTGCCGAGAGGAGTTCTTTGGTTGAGCAGCTTGAGATCCCCGTTAGGAAGCTGAATAAGGTGGTGCAGAGTTTGATAGGGGATGCTGAGGATGAAGAAGAAGAGGAAGCTGAGGAAAGTGACCCCGAGAGCGAGGAGAGCTTAAGAAGGAAGGAAGTGAGGACAAAGAAAGAGCATGATGCCATGACCCATGAGGAACGTGTGGTGGCCCTCCTTCGTCAGCAAAATCCGATGATTGAGGAAGGTTTCTCCTTCATGAAGGCTCAGTTTGTCACCGTGAATCAGAGGCTGGATAGGTTGGAAGCTAGTTCTAGCCGGGGTGGAGTCGAGGAAGCTTCTGATGAGGATGCCAAGGATTCGGAGGATGATTCCTCCTAGGCCGGAGTTTGGGTAAGCTCGTTTCCTTCCTTGTTTATTTTGTTTGCCGGCTTGGTGGTTGTTGCTTGTTTAGTTGTGTGTTTAGTGGTGCTCTCTTGTTAGCTTTGGTTGCTAGTTTGCTGCTTTAGTGGTTATTTTAGTTGTTTTGCCCCGTTGAGTTTAGTTTGCTCGTGGTTTAGGATTACTGTAGATGGGTGTTGTTGGGCCTAAGTTGTTAGTGGTTGTGTTGCTTGAGAAGTTTCTTCCGTTACCTTGAAACCTTGCATTTCTTGACTCTTGAAACCTTACATCTTTTGATCTTTGGAGCCTTGTTTATTTACATCTTGCTATCTTTCGTCGCATCTTTGAGTTGTTGCTATCTTTTGTTAAACCCGTCGTGCCCAAGCTTGGGGACGAAGCTTCTTGTTAGGGGGAGAGGATGTGACACCCCGTAAATCTAAATACTAATTGAGGATTAATTGAAGAATTAATCCAAGCTTTCTTTGTTAATCCATTTCTAAAATCCTGAAATTTAATAGTCGGGGGACTAGAATTTGACTAGTCACTTAAATCTATTGAGTGTTGCTTCATGAGTTGTGCCCTTGTCCCCTTGTCTTTCCAACCTTAGTAAGGGTAAAAGTGGCTTTTCACCCATGAATTGTTGTTTAAGCTACCCGAGCAAGATATTTCATTTCATTCATTCATCATTCAAGCCTATGTCTCAAACACTCTAGCCTCTCTTTAAAATAACCTAGCTTATTCTTCAAGCAAGAAGGTGAATCTCCAAGTCTTGCAAGATCCTTCACCAAGAGTCCTACTTTCTTCTTTTTGAGCATATGAAAGGGTAAGGTTCGTAGTATTTTGGTGTTTTTAGCCATCTTTTGGGTGTCTTTATCTAAAGTTAGAATCTTTCTTGTGCTTTGGTTTGTGTAAGAAGTTGGCGAGGAAGAAGAGCTCTAAGAAAGGCTTAAGAGTGTGGAAAGGAGAAGTTGTTAGGCTACAAAGGTAACCCATGCTATACAAAACCTGTTTTCTTACTTAAATGATGATTATTGGCTTCTATTTAATGTTCTTGGTGTGATTTGTGAGATTTGATGCATGATCTTGTGATGATGCATGTTTAGAGCTTGTATTTAGGTTTCTTGAATGCCATTGCTTGACTATTTCTTGGGTTCAAGTCATATCTTTGTTGTGTGAGATTTTGGGCGTTTTGGACTTGAACTTGACCTTGATGACGAATTTCCCCGAAGGGAAAATTGGTGTACACGTAGTGTACCCCACGGGCAGAACGGCGGGCAGTGGCTTACTCGCCGCCCCACCCGCAGGGAACGTGGCTTGTGGGCATTGTACCCCGCGGGTAGGCCCACGGGTGGGAGTGTAACACCCCGTGTTACGACCTCTAACCCAAACCAATTATTTAATTACTTACCCTAAAAAGAGAATTAAAATCCATTAATTAACTAAGAAGGGTCAACCATAGTCCATGGACCCTTATCCCTAAAACCAACCCCTTAGTCCTATAAGGAATAGAATTAGCAAGCTCATACCATTTAGACCCTAATTGGGACTCTTAGATATATAAATAGGGGCATAGAAGGCACCTAGAAACCACACCACAATAACTTTCACCACACAAGAATTCCCAAGAATCCCCATAGGAGAAATCAAGAAAGAAGAGATCTTAAACAAAGACCCTTCATAGCCAAGGAATTTAATTAAGGCTAAAAGGTAACCCATGTCTCAACAAAACCTATTTTCTTTGCTATAATCTTCTTCTTTGGCTCCTTCTATATGCTTGTGTCTTGATGAAATCTTCTATGATAACTATGATATGATCTTGATGATTGATGAGATGATTTTATGTGTGATCTTGATGATGATAAAAGGATCTTGATGATTGTGTAATGTTCTTGATAAATCTTGCTGTTTCTTGATATAAAAGATGAACTATGATCTTGATGGTTTAAATATGATTAGAGCCCTAGGTTGAATCGTGAATTTTGTATTGGGATATTCTTGGTATATTTGGGTGGGAATTCACATGATCGGGTGTTGATTATGTTTAGAAGTCATGATAGGATGTGTTCTATGTGATTCTTGCTTTTGATCCGTTAATTGTCTACGTGGTGTCGTCATTTGCGTTTAAAAGTGTCTAAGCATGGTTTCGGGTTCCACGGAGGATCTCGGGACTTATATTTTGGAAAAGGAGTCACTGGGGGGTAGGTGGGGGTAGGGGGACCCGCCACCAACCCGCTGCCCGAAGTAACGCCGTCGGCAGCGGGAAGACGACTGCCCGCCGGGCACCCGCTGCCCGGAGGTTCGGGTGGCCCTCCACCCGCCGGCCACCCGCTGGATTTTTCCCACTTTGGGACTTCGGCTTCCCCGTTTAATGTTCCCCAACCCCCGTGGTGTCCCGACGGACTCCGTTTGTCGTGCATGAGTCTAATTTGATGTTTCGGGTACCGTTCGTAGGATAAAAGAGTCTCGTGTATTGCATGCTAGTTGAATCGGTAACCCGTTAGCCTAGGAGGAAGATGTATGAACCCCTTAGGATTATTCCTAGTATGTGGATAACCACGCATAGGTTTCATTATACATTTTCTCCCCTTTCCGAATGTGATTAATATGAGTTGCATGTGCTTGCTATGTGTTATGTGTGCATGATACCCCAATTTGGTTGCGATCAAATTGGTTATACATGAGCTACGGTTCATTATCTTGGCTGCGGTTAAACTGGCTACTCATGAGCTGCGGTTCATTCTCCTGGCTGCGGTCAATGACTTACTTCTAGGGCTGCAGTCCACCACATGGGCCTCGTGTGCTGTGGTCCATCGACTAGACGCGTCAGGCGGTGTGTAGGGCTACTAGCCCGAGGAAGGCCATAGTCCACCGAATGAGTTTTTCAGGCGGTGTGTAGGGCTATGGTCGACTGCGATCCACCCAGTGTATGTGCCAGCGGTGTGTAGGGTTGTAGTCCCCAAAGATCATAGTCCACCGAATGAGTCCCTCATGCGGTGTGTAGGGCTACGATCAGCTACGACCCACCGACTGAGCTCGTCAAGCGGTGTGTAGGGTCGTAGTCCCCAAAAGAGGATCATAGTCCACCGACTGAACGCGTCAGTGGTGTGTAGGGCTGTGATCCGCCGTTGGAACTATCGACGGTCTATAGAATTGGCTGCGGTCAATTCCTTCATGCTGCGGTATGAGGTAGGGTGCTGCGGGGCCGTGTTAGCGCTATATGCGCTAACCCTCATGTTTGGGGCATGCGATTGGTCCCGTGGCGCCACCAAAGTGTGCTTGTGTGACAAGGATATTGATTGAATGAAGATGTGGATGATTTGAAAGTGAACTGTGACCTTAGATATGTGTATTTATGATGTTGCTCTATATAATTGATTATCGTTGTTGAATGTGTTTATCCCTATCTGTTGAGTCTAATCTTGGTTTTAAAGCTAGAGTCTCCTAAGTATATATCTTCCTGCTTCAAAATGGTTTTACTATATCTATGTATATATATTTACCTATATTGTATTTTAACGCGTTAGAGTGGGTTACCAGCATAATTCGCTGAACAGATATATTTGGCTTTCAGGCACAGATGATTAGTTCCCGGAGCGCGGTAGAAGAACTCAGATTAGATAGTTAGTCTTTCCTTTCGGCCTGCGTGCCTTGATGATGTAATGACAATATTTGAGGATAGTTAGTTAAGACAGCCTGTGCATCTGAGCTCTCCAGCTCAGATGTGGCATAACACCCCCGACTCTATGTTAGAATGCTTCATTTGATATCTATTTAATAGAATTGCTTTCTGTGACACCCCAAAAATCCACACTCCAATCCATGAATTAATTGAGTAATTAATTCTATTTCTCTTGAGGAATTGATTCCTAAAATCCTGATTTTTTAATACTCAAGGACTAGTATTTGACTAGTCAATCTTTAAGTTGTGTTGTACCTTGTGCTTTGAGAGGAGTTCCCTTGTTCCTTACACTTTCTAAGAGTTAGTAAGGGTATCCTTGTCTTTTCACCCAGAGCTAGTGTTGTAATCTAAACCTAGAAGACTTCTTCATTTCATTCCTTACAATTCCTAGAAAAATATCTCTACCTTCTCTCTAGAAAAGAAGAGTATCTTGTTCTTCAAGCCAAGTGAGACATTTGTCAAGATTCCAAGTTTTTCTTCCAAGATTCAATCTTTCATCTATTTGGGCATCTAGAAGGGTAAGATCTAAGCTTGTCTAGTCTTTTTGGTTCCATCTTAGTTGTCTTTTTCTTAAAGGTGGGATCTTTATGATCTTTTGGTTTGATCTTGAAGTGGGTTTGGCTAGTGAGCTTAGTGGGGAGCTTGTTGTGGTGTAAGAGAAGTCTTTTGGTCTTCAAGAGGTAACCCATGCTCTACAAAACCTATTTTGCTTACCTATATGTGATTTCTTGGATTCTACTTGCGTTTTGCTATGAAATGTGAGGGTTTATGCATTTATCTTGTGATATTGCATATCTAGAGCTTGTGTTTAGGATTCCTTTGTGCCATTGCTTGGCATGTTCCTTGGTTCAAGTCATTTTGTTGTGTTTGGTGAGATTTGGCATGTTTTGGACTTGAATTTGTGTTTGGAGGAGAAAATCCCCGAAGGGATTTGTTGTGGAACAGGGATGTTCCCGCGGGCGGAACGGCGGGCGGGGCACCACCCGCCGGCCGACCCGCGGGTACAGGCCTCGTGGGATGGTGTTCCCACGGGCAGGACCACGGTTGGGGCACTACCCGTGGGTCCACCCGCGGGGTACACGGTGGTGTTTGGTTCGAGATTTGTTCCCCGTGATTTGTTTGTCTCGGTATTTGATCTTTTGACTTCCCATTGTTCTTTTGTGGAACTATTTGAGTGTCTTCTTGATGTTTCGTAGGTCTAGAGCTATATGGTAGGTATCTATGTAGGATCTTTGGTGTCTTGAATCGTGCTAAGTGTTCAACATTGTGTTTTGCTGAACCAAGAGGTGTCTTGTGTGTTCCTCCGAACTATCTTGAGTTTGCCCATTGTTAAGCATGCTAGTTCGTTGTCTTAAAGCTAGCGTGGGTGTTGTTCGTACCTTCCGTTTGGTTAATGATAACTTGTGTTATTCATCGTTGTTGTCGTTGGGCTGTGACCCGTTCCTTGATTGAGTGTGTTTCATACCTTCTTTGAAATCCGTTGATTGATTCGTGTGAGTGGTGGTGCGTGTGTGGCTCTACCTAGATTGCACGATTAGTGGTAATGGGACGCTAGTCACCAAGGTATTGCAGCGGTCCTCGTGGTGGCCGTGACGTGATTATGGAGTTGTGTTCCTTCGAGAAAGGTTCACGTGATTGGGGGATAACATTGTGTTATCCAAGCATGTGTTGCCATGATTGGTGGTGGTTCGTTGGTGGTCTGTTGATGGGGGACGACGGTCCCGGCGGAATAAGGTTGGACTTGGCTGTACAGGGGATTCTGGAGGTAATGGTTGGCTTGAAGGTACAAGGTTGGGGGTAGCCATAAGGTTGGTACAGGGCATAAGGAAGGCATACCAACTCGCAATGGGTGATGTTGCGAGGGATTTTAAAGCCGGCGTTGTGTGATCTTCTCTCGTGACGTGTGTAGTCACGGAGGCTTGTGGTGTTTTGGCATGTGTTGCCGTTGGGTGAGTCTTTATCCTTGTGTGTGGTTAACCTTTGTGGTTGGGATGTGTTCCCGGTGTTATCCTTGTGAGTGGTGAGTCTTATGTTGTCTTTTGATCTTGGCTTTTGACTTATATATATGTATTCCATTTCGAAAATGGTTTTTATATCTTATATCTTCCTATTTATGATACTTAACGGTATTGGTGGGTTACCAGCATTATTCGCTGACCGGGCGTCGCCCCGATGTTTATCTTTGTATCTTTTAGGTGTTGAGTAGTCGAGCGCGATGTCTAGAGCCTGGTAGCTTAGCACCTGTATCTTTAGACTGTGTTTTTGTGGCCTGCGCGCCAATGATTTTAGATTGTTATAGATTGATGTTTTGGTTAGTGTGATACACTTGCAGATTGTCTCCTTAGCGTTACCTAGTGTGGTATACGTGGCATAACACCCCTGTTTGGATTTCTTCTATCCAGTTTCCGTTTATCTTCCGTTGTGCTAGATTTGTTGTTAATCTGCATGTGTTAAGACTTGTTTTTAGGTCTTGTTTTTTGGGGGGGTGTTACAGTTGGTATCAGAGCCTTGGTTTAGAGCCTAGGAAGAGTTAAGTCTAGACTTTCTAAGTGTTTAAGTGTGTTTTGAGATCTCTAAGCGACCTTAAGAAGCTAAGTGTTAGGTTTAGGATTCTAGGTTGCGCGGTGAGATGTGTGTTGCTTTCTGTCTTGCTTGCTCTTTTGGTAACCTTGTTGTTGCAGCAGAAGTGCGATACCTACTCGTCCTCGCGCTCGCTCCCCAGAGACCCCGACCAATGAGCAGCTCGCTCAGAATCTCCATCAGCTGACGCAGACGATGCAGTCGCTCAGTGAAGCTCTGTTGAACAACAATCAAGCTGCGCCGCCTCCGCCTCTGGTTGGGCACCGCACGATGTGGGTCGTTTAGTGTCCGGGCATCGGCCGCCTTCCTTCGCTGGTGAAGAAGACCCTGTAGTCCTTGAAGAGTGGCTACGGGTGTTTGATAAGATTTTTACCGTGGTGGGCTGTCCCGAAGAGAGGAGAGTAGAACTGGCAACGTTCTACTTCTGCCAGGAAGCTGATCTGTGGTGGGTTCATGAGAGTCTGACCCTCCTTGAAGAGCCTGGGTTTGATTGGACCGCGCTCAAGGACAGAATGCGCGAAAGGTTCTACCCAGCGCATGTGCGAGCCGCCATGTTTGATGAGTTCCTTCATCTGCAGCAAGGACCTCTATCTATAGTGGAGTACCACAAGAAGTTCCTAGAGCTGGCGCACTTCGCGAGGGTGTTGGTGCCTACAGAGCTTGCCAAAGTTGAGCGTTTCGTTGCCGGTCTGAATTATGAGGCACGAAAAGCGTTGACGGTGAGTAGACCCAGTTCCCACAAGGATGCGTATCTGTGTGCCGCGGATCTGTTTCGTGTTCAGCAGCTTCAGAAGAGTTCGCTTGAGTTGGCTATGAAAAGAGTTGAGAGTGGAGGTTCTTTTGCTTTCAAGAAGCCCCGACCGATTTTTCCGGCTAGAGTTGTGTCATCTTCTTCTCAAGGACCTGTTAGGATGGAGCCTCCGGTTCAAGCTAAGTCGGTTGGTTGTCGCAAGTGTGGGAAGGTGCATCCGGGCCAAGTTTGCTATGGCCAGGCGTTTAAGTGTTTTCGCTGTGGGGTTGCTGGTCATAGAGTCGCGGAGTGTCCCCAGCTTACCGGTCAGAGAGCGTTGCCGCCACCCCCGAGAGCCGGAGGAGCACCAGGAGGGAGTTCAGGTCGCGAAGCTGTCGGAGCTAAGCCGCCTGGGAGAGTTTTCGTGATGGCGCGTTCGCAGGCAGAGTCGGAGGGTCTGGTGGAGGAGGAGTTAGCAGGTAACCCTTGTTTTCGAGCCTATCCTTGTGTCCCCGAGAGCGTTGTGTTCTTTGTTGCCTTGGGTGCTATCTTGTGTTTCATAGTTGTCCTTGTTTGGCATTCTTTGGCATGCTTTCCTTGTTAGTATTTCGTTGGATGCTTGGTATAGACCCTTTTCTTGCTAAGTGTTTTTCTTTAGTTGGTATCTTGTTTGTGGTAGCCATAGTTATCTTGTGTGTAGCCCAATTCTTCCACCTTTGGGCTTCCTTGTGCTTTTCCCTAAATTTTCCAAGTATTCTTTGATTTGGAAAATAGCAAATCCCTACCAAAATTTTTCCTTGTGTAGCCTAAAAGTCAAGCCTAATGTTTGATTGTAACCTTTGAGTTTCGAACCCTAGCCTATTTCTTTTCTACCCAACCTCTAAACCACTTGAACCAAATGTCTTTCTTGAAACCTAACCAATTTTAATTCCACCTAAACCTTAAATTCCACTTTGTTCAAAATCCCCAAATTTAATCATCTTTTCCCCAACCTCACTCAAATCCCTAATTTCTTTCCCCAAATTCTCTTCTCCTTTTTCCTTCTCCCTACCCGTGAGCTACCCAACACCACCCCACCCCGTTGCTCCCTTTGCAACCCAGCACCACCAACCTGCCTGTCGCACCACCGTCTCGCCACCGCCGGAGCTTCGCCGCACCGTCGCCGCCGATCTGCTGTAGCCGCATCGCCGGGCAGCGCGCGCGAGAGAGAGAGAGAGAGAGAGAGAGAGAGAGAGAGAGAGCGTAGAAGAAGAAGTTGTGGGCTTTGTTTGTTGAGCTTTGGATCATCTCCTACCATGCCTAGAAGGTCAAGTTTGGCTAGGAAAGCGGAGTGGGTGGATGCCCACTACCTTGTGCTTGAAGGTAAAGCTTTTGATCCGGAATCTTTTTCAAGTTCCTTGTTGGATTTGCTTAAGTTTCAAGGTTTGTTAGATGGGTTTCTCGCCATAAGGGCCGAGACTTACCCGAGTTTGGTGAAGGAGTTTTACCGTCACATGGTGGTGACGAAGGAAGGTGAAAGGCTTGAGATCACCTCTAAGGTAAGAGGTGTGAAGGTTGTGTTGTCTGAGAAGAGGTTAGCTCAGTTGTTGAGTTTGTCTGCTACTGGAGTGGCTCAGTACAGTGGCCATTCTTGGGTTAGTACGGATACCATGGGGTACCGTGACTATTTGAGTTATCTGTTTGGCCGTACGAGTGGTTTCACTCAAGCTTTGAGGCCGGAAAAGAAGTGGTTGTCTGCGGAAAAAAGGATCTTGGTGATGTTGGTGTCAGATTGTTTGTTGCCTAACAACAACAAGAGCAGTTTGTTGGGTAAGTTGGAATGTACCTTTGCTTTCTGTCTAAAGAATATGGTTAAGTTCAATCTGCCTGCTTTGATGATGCAACACATGGTGTTTTGCCGGGATCACAATCGGAAGAGTTTGCCGTATGGAATGGTGCTAAGTTGGATTTTGGTTAAGAAAGGTGTTAGTGTGGATGGTTGTCTCCCGAAGGCCGTGGGAAAGATGGTGTGGGATACCGCCAATCTCCGGAGTTGTAATCTGTTTCAGTTGGATAGTGGTGAGTACATCACGCTTGAAGAGGTTGCAAGGAAAGCACCTGTTGAGAGAGCAGAGTTAGCTGCCGGGCTTGGGATCCATGCCAGGAAGTTGAGCCTTGCAGTCCAGAGTTTGGGTGGTGACGAAGAAGTTGAGGAGGAAGCAGATCAGGAAGAAGGAGCACCGGAGACCGCCGAAGCTGAAGTAAGTGAATCAGACAGTGAGGAAAGCCGGAGAAGGAAAGAAGTTCGCACCAAGAGAGAGCAGGACGTCATCTCTTTGCTTCGTCAGTAGAACAGTTTGATCGCCGAGGGCTTTGCGTTTGTGAAGTCTCAGTTTGTCGCAATGCATCAAAGGCTGGATCAGATTGAAGCCAGTTCAAGTCACAGAGATGAAGCCGAAGAAGAAGAGTCTGAAGAGGCCGAAGAGTCGGAGAGTGAGGAGTTCTAGTTGTGTTGTGGTAACCCCGTTCGCTTCTTCCTTGTTGTTTCTTAGCCGTTGTAGCTTGGTGTTAGGTTGTTGTGTGCTTTGTGTGCTTGCTTGTTTTGTTTGTTGCCTTGTTGTTTAGCTAGTTTGTTAGTTGGTGTTTGGGTTAGTTGTTGAGTTCTTGGTTGTTGGCTAGAAGTTGGTTGTTGTATTGAGGGTAGAGTTCTTGATGCTCAATCTATCCGTTTGTTGACCCCTTGCCAATCCTTGAATTCATAATGTCTTCTTTGCTTTGGAAACCTTGTGAGAACTTTTGGAGTTTTGACCAAAAGGGATATTCTTGAAATTTCTTGTCACAATTTTTTTCCTTGTTACCTTCGTTTTAACTAGTTGTACCCAAGTTTCAGGGACGAAACTTCTTTGAAGGGGGAGAGGATGTGACACCCCCAAAATCCACACTCCAATCCATGAATTAATTGAGTAATTAATTCTATTTCTCTTGAGGAATTGATTCCTAAAATCCTGATTTTTTAATACTCAAGGACTAGTATTTGACTAGTCAATCTTTAAGTTGTGTTGTACCTTGTGCTTTGAGAGGAGTTCCCTTGTTCCTTACACTTTCTAAGAGTTAGTAAGGGTATCCTTGTCTTTTCACCCAGAGCTAGTGTTGTAATCTAAACCTAGAAGACTTCTTCATTTCATTCCTTACAATTCCTAGAAAAATATCTCTACCTTCTCTCTAGAAAAGAAGAGTATCTTGTTCTTCAAGCCAAGTGAGACCTTTGTCAAGATTCCAAGTTTTTCGTCCAAGATTCAATCTTTCATCTATTTGGGCATCTAGAAGGGTAAGATCTAAGCTTGTCTAGTCTTTTTGGTTCCATCTTAGTTGTCTTTTTCTTAAAGGTGGGATCTTTATGATCTTTTGGTTTGATCTTGAAGTGGGTTTGGCTAGTGAGCTTAGTGGGGAGCTTGTTGTGGTGTAAGAGAAGTCTTTTGGTCTTCAAGAGGTAACCCATGCTCTACAAAACCTATTTTGCTTACCTATATGTGATTTCTTGGATTCTACTTGCGTTTTGCTATGAAATGTGAGGGTTTATGCATTTATCTTGTGATATTGCATATCTAGAGCTTGTGTTTAGGATTCCTTTGTGCCATTGCTTGGCATGTTCCTTGGTTCAAGTCATTTTGTTGTGTTTGGTGAGATTTGGCATGTTTTGGACTTGAATTTGTGTTTGGAGGAGAAAATCCCCGAAGGGATTTGTTGTGGAACAGGGATGTTCCCGCGGGCGGAACGGCGGGTGGGGCACCACCCGCCAGCCTACCCACGGGTACAGGCCTCGTGGGATGGTGTTCCCGCGGGCGGGACCACGGGTGGGGCACTACCTGTGGGTCCACTCGCGGGGTACACGGTGGTGTTTGGTTCGGGATTTGTTCCCCGTGATTTGTTTGTCTCGGTATTTGATCTTTTGACTTCCCGTTGTTCTTTTGTGGAACTATTTGAGTGTCTTCTTGATGTTTCGTAGGTCTAGAGCTATATGGTAGGTATCCATGTAGGATCTTTGGTGTCTTGAATCGTGCTAAGTGTTCAACATTGTGTTTCGTTGAACCAAGAGGTGTCTTGTGTGTTCCTCGGAACTATCTTGAGTTTCCCCGTTGTTAAGCATGCTAGTTCGTTGTCTTAATGCTAGCGTGGGTGTTGTTCGTACCTTCCGTTTGGTTGATGATAACTTGTGTTATTCATCATTGTTGTCGTTGGGCTGTGACCCGTTCCTTGATTGAGTGTGTTTCACACCTTCTTTGCAATCCGTTAATTGATTCGTGTGAGTGGTGGTGCGTGTGTGGCTCTACCTGGATTGCACGATTAGTGTTATGGGACGCTAGTCACCAAGGTATTGCAGCGGTCCTCGTGGTGGCCGTGACGTGATTATGGAGTTGTGTTCCTTCGAGAAAGGTTCACGTGATTGGGAGATAACATTGTGTTATCCGGGCATGTGTTGCCGTGATTGGTGGTGGTTCGTTGGTGGGGGACGACGGTCCCGGCGGAATAAGGTTGGACTTGGCTGTACAGGGGATTCTGGAGGTAATGGTTGGCTTGAAGGTACAAGGTTGGGGGTAGCCATAAGGTTGGAACAGGGCATAAGGAAGGCATAACGACTTGCGATGGGTGATGTTGCGAGGGCTTTTAAAGCCGGCGTTGTGTGATCTTCTCTCGTGACGTGTGTAGTCATGGAGGCTTGTAGTGTTTTGGCATGTGTTGTCGTTGGGTGAGTCTTTAGCCTTGTGTGTGGTTAACCTTTGTGGTTGGGATGTGTTCCCGGTGTTATCCTTGTGAGTGGTGAGTCTTGTGTTGTCTTTTGATCTTGGCTTTTAACTTATATATATGTATTCTATTTCGAAAATTGTTTTTATATCTTATATCTACCTATTTATGATACTTAACGGTATTGGTGGGTTACTAGCATTATTCGCTGACCGGGCGTCGCCCCGATGTTTATCTTTGTATCTTTTAGGTGTTGAGTAGTCGAGCGCGATGTCTAGAGCCTGGTAGCTTAGCACCTGAATCTTTAGACTGTGTTTTTGTGGCCTGCGCGCCAATGGTTTTAGATTGTTTTAGATTGATGTTTTGGGTTAGTGTGATACACTTGCAAATTGTCGCCTTAGCGTTACCTAGTGTGGTATACGTGGCATAACACCCTGTTTGGATTTCTTCTATCCAGTTTCCGTTTATCTTCCGCTGTGCTAGTTTTGTTGTTAATATGCATGTGTTAAGACTTGTTTTTAGGTCTTGTTTTTTTTGGGGGCTGTTACACTTTCGTATTATAAGATCAAAAAGTTTTAAAATTTTCAGAGTGTTACAGGGGGCCTACCCGTGACCCCACCCGCGGGGAACACATGAGATGGTTGCGGGGATTATTTTCCCGTGACTCTTTTCTTCTTGGTATTGATGTTTTAACCTCCCGTTGTTGAATTATTGAGCTATTTGTGAGTCTTCTTGATGTTTCGTATGTCTAGAACGATGTGTTAGGAATCCATGTAAGGATTTGGTATCTTGAATCGTGCTAAGGGTCCAATTTTGTGATTCGTTGGGCTATTATGAGTCATGAAGGTTCGTTTCAGCCATTTTGGTTTACACGCTTGTTGAGCATGCTAGTTTGCAGTCGTTATGCTAGTATGTGTGGTTTGTTCCTTCTTATTGGGGTTGGCAACTTGTGTTGTCAATCATTTGATGTTGGATTGTGTCCTTCGTTGTTGAGTATTGCTTCATGTCTTTATTGAAGTCTCTTGATTGATCCTTATGATGTGATCTTGTACAAGTCGTTGTACCCTTTGTTGATACTTGATTGGGCTATTGATGAGCCTCAATCTTCTTGATGATGATGATGACTGTGTGTGATTATGATTGAGATTGGTGGTAATATTATTGAGCTTTGCTCACGAGATCGGTGGTAATATTGTGACTTTACAGTACCCTCGTGTACTTTGAGATCAGTGGTAATACGGTTCTGATTGGTGAGGGACGACGGTGCCAGGCGAAATAAGGTTGGACTCAGAAGTACAGGGTGGCACTAGGAGGTAAAGGTTGGAACTGGTATAAGGCCGGGGGTAGCCATAAGTTTGGAACCGGGCATAAGGTTAGAACTATGAAACGTGAAACATGAATGTGCCATTATGTCATTGTATGATTCCCATGCTTATGAGCATGTCTTGATGTACTCTACCTTGTGAATGGTAGGTTGCATCCTGAGTTGTGTTGTCTATGATGTTTGTGGTCTTGTTGTCGTTGTGAGGTTGATGATCCTCGTTCTTATTGAGAGTGTGATGAGTCTTTGATGTTGACTTCCTTCCTTTGTTTTAAAATGATATATACTGTATCCCTCAGTTCCAAATGGCTTTGATTATATCTATCTATACTATGCTATTTAACGCATATTGATGGGTTACCAGCATTATTCGCTGACCGGGTGTTATCCCCATGTTTTACAGGTCTTGAGTAGATGACGAGCGCGCTAGTAGTTGTGGTAGCTAGTGTAGTTCCCTCCTTTTTAGTTGCTTGTTTTGGGCCTATGAGCCTTAGCTAGACATGGCATGTGGGCCTTAGGCTTATACTATTTTATTGGATGGTTGTAGACTTAGCATGTGCACCCATGGTTTATGGGTGTGGCATAACGCTTCCCAGTTTTATTTAGCTTCCGCTTTTGATTGCTTGATGAGTAGTCTTTATCTTTGAATTTAAGTTTTAAAAATGTTGGTAAAATCAGGGGTGTTACAGTGTGTGTGTGTGTGTGTGTTAGAGATTAGATGCGGAAGTTGTGTCCAGGTGAAACATGCAGTAACTGTGTGTGTGTGTTAGAGATTAGATGCGGAAGTTGTGTCCAGGTGAAACATGCGGTGAGATGAGTCATTATTGATCTTGCAAAAATTAATGTCTAGGATGAACACAAATTAAATCTCATCGCTATAAATATTCTCTCTGTCCTATTTTATCTGTCCTACTATTCATTGGTCAAACCAATTCTATATCCTTATTCGTATTAGCAATTTCCTATAATTTTTAAATTTGATTTTTTGTGTTTAATAGTACTTTTAATATAGTTTCTAAATATATAAATTTTACATGCTAATATTAAACTTAATATTGTGCAAAATTAAATTGTAAATAAATTCAGTCAAGTCTCGTTAACCGAACCCGACACATAAAATGGGATGAAGAGAGTATGTGTGTGTGTGTGTGTGTGTGTGTGTGTGTGTGTGTGTATCGTAGTAATCAAATGAGTCCATCCTGTTATATGAGTCCGTGTGGACAGATCTGGGCCATTGAATGCTTGAGATCAATGGCTTAGATTTCGCCAATTGTGCAAGTGAAGTACACAGTTACACAGTTGCACAGTTGGCCAAATCTAAGCGATTGATCTCAAGTAATCAACGTCACAGATGTAACACCCTACTTTTCTTAAATCTAAATCACAAATACTTAACTTCAAAAGGTAAACTAAACAAGATTCAAAAATAAGATTAATAACTCAAAGCCATCCAAAAGGGTGTCACCGCCACAGTCACCACACATGATGACTGCACAGGCTAAGAAAGGTGGTATCTAGAGTCAAGCTCATCAAAATACTACATCCAAACTTGGGGAACGAAACCCCGGTGTTCAACACCAACAAAAACTAATATAAGTATCTAAGCATCAGAGTTTAAACATCAAAATCCAAATCATAGTCTATACTAGCATCCAACATCTCAACTACGCGCTATACTATCTCGTATGCGCTCAAACACTGGGCCCACCTGAAAGGGGTTATAAAAATAGTGGAAAATAAACACGTTAGCACGAATGCTAAGTATAAAGCCACTCAACCCTGTAAGGTACTATAGATATAGATTTTTAAAATCATTTGGCAAGCACACTTAAGTTCAAGTACTTACAACACTTTAATCAACAACTCAAATCATGCTCAACAATATACTATATGCTTGCAACCTATTCAACATATAAACATGTTTTCACAAGCACTCCTCTTACACAAATTCTCATACTTTAACAGATATTTCTAAATCATAGCTCAATACTCAAACTTATGCTTAAACTGATAGGTAAGAATCATTAAATAACTCAACAGGCATGTATGTAAACCCCGTAAAACTATCGCCGATTCTCTGACGCCGTTCTCCGATCGTGTTCCCGTGATCGTGTTCTCAGCGATCGTGGTTTTCATCGTGGCCCCCTCTCTTAGTGTGACTAGGAGAGTGTTTCCCTAGATTTCTAGGGCTTTTTATATCGATCTTTCCTTCGATGGATCTACCAATTGTTTTGTGTGTCATTCTATTGCTTACGTTTTCTGGTTACCCGAAGCTCAGCATGGACGTGAGGCAAATCGAGAAACGTTGTGCGGCTTTGCAATTGGCCGAGGAAGATTCCACAGGCCTGGAAGCACCGGATATCCAAACCTGTCCTGATGATCCGATTCTCCATAATATCGTAGGTCGATTCCTCACGGATCGGCCGTTTAAGTTTGAATATATGCAGCAGACTATGGCCTCGATCTGGAGGCCTGTGATGGGAATGCAGGTGATGCCATTGTCAGACGAGCTTTTCCTTTTTCAATTTCCCCACCCGAAGGATCTTCGGAGAGTCCTTGATGATGGTCCCTGGACGTTTGAAAATTGCTTGTTGATCTGTGAAGAGGTACCCAAAGATGTTAGGCCAGAGGATGTCACGCTGGATGCAATTTCTTTCTGGGTCCAGGTCCATGGATTGCCATCTATTTTTGCAACCACGGATTTCCTAACGCGGATCGGGAATTATGTTGGAAAGTTTGTTGCTATTGATCCAGGTAATTTCGGTGGCTCTTGGCGTAGCTTCATACGACTCAGAGTACGGATGAAGATTGATACCCCGTTGAAGAGGCGTATGAAACTGCTGAAGAAGGATGGTTCTTCGCAATGGGTGTCCTTCCGGTATGAAAGGCTCACTACTTTCTGTTTTTGCTGCGGTGTGCTTGGCCACATCGACAAATTCTACAAACAGGTTTACGTTGAGGGAACTGCGCCGGAGGGATTCCCTTTCGGGTCTTGGATGAAAGCGGGTCCAAGGCGTCAAGTGCGCCCAGTGGGAGCCAAATGGCTGCTGTCCTCCCAGATTAAATTAACTGTACCGTCTAGCGTGCCTAATCCTGGTCCTCCTCCTCACATAACGCTGTCAATGGAAGAAAATAGCGGTCTACAGGGGGATCTTAAAAGGCGTAGAGAGGATTCTGGAGTGTCGGGCGATTCAAGCGAAGGGGATGTGACAATGGTGGAAAATACCACAAATCTGCAAATGGCGGGCCTGGGGAGTCAGGCTTGCAAGGATCAATGAGTCTATTAAGCTGGAACTGCCGGGGTTTGGGCGGCACCCGGACGGTTCGTGAACTCTTGGGCATGGTGTCCAAGCGGCGGCCCGTTTTCGTTTTCTTGATAGAAACGAAAGCAGATAGTGTTAAGGTAGAAGAGGTACGTATAAAATTGGGTTTCGAAGGGGCTTTGGGCGTGGATAGAGTGGGGTTAGGCTGCGGCTTAGCTCTGTTCTGGCGTGACAGTGATACAGTTACTTTATTAAGCTACTCTGTAAATCACATAGATGTGATGATTGATATTCCGGGAAGGCCGAGATGGAGATTAACAGGGTTCTATGGACATCCGGACAGAACACAATGGCAGTCCACTTGGGACCTCTTGCGGCATCTCAAAGATCAATCTGATCTTCCATGGCTTGTTGTGGGTGACTTCAACGACATTGCAGGCCTATCGGAGAAAAGAGGTATTCATTCGCATCCTGAATTTTTGATTGAGGGTTTCAACGATGTTTTAGGGGACTGTCACCTCAATGATCTAGGGATGGTGGGAGGAAGATTCACATGGGAGCGTGGACGTGGCACTGCAGAATGGGTTGAGGAAAGGTTGGACAGGGCGATGGCAACTATGGCGTGGGCTGACTTGTACGAAGATGTGGTGGTCCGAAATTTACATACACTATCTTCGGACCATACTGCGCTGTTTATTGATGTGGAATCTGGTCCAGTGCGTACAGCTATGCGCAGTTTCAAGTTTGAATCCGCTTGGTTACTTGAGGAGGGTTGTGCAAAGGTGGTCGATGAAGCATGGCGTCAGTCCTCAGGTATGACTTTCCAAGACAGAATTAATCTTTGTGGACAAAGGCTCTGGAAGTGGGGTGGAGAACACTTCCGTTTTTTCGGCAATCGTATAAGAGTGCTGCGGCGCAAGCTGGACGAATTGAAAGAAAATCGGGAGGTGAATGCCGTGTCTGAGTATTTGGCACTACGGGGTGAATTGGAAGTTCTTGTACACCAGGAGGAACTTTTTTGGAGACAACGGTCCAAACAGTTATGGCTAAAGCACGGAGATGCTAATACTAAGTATTTTCACAAGGCTGCCACTATTCGACGTAAAAGGAATTTCCTACAACGTATTAAGGATCGGGAGGGTTATTGGAGAGAAGGGTCGGCCATGCACAATGAGATTATGAGGTATTTTGATTGTATTTTTTGTTCTAGTAATAGTAGTCCGGACTTATTCCATCGTGTCCAAAAATGGGTCACGGATGAGATGAATAGCTCACTCTCAAAACCGTTTATGATGGTAGAGGTGAAAACGGCTCTTTTTTCTATGGCCCCGGACAAGGCACCAGGCCCTGATGGCATGTCCCCGGCTTTTTACCAACATTTTTGGCCGGTCCTAGGACATGATCTGTCGGTGTTTATTCTTAGTTGTGTGTCTAACAAGGCCTTTCCACCGGGATTCAATACATCAAACATTGTATTACTTCCCAAGAAAAAGATCCCTGAGAAAGTGTCTGATTTGCATCCGATAGCCCTTTGTAACGTTGTGTACAAAGTGTTGGCCAAGATGCTGGCTAATAGGCTCAAAGGGACTTTAGAAGTGGTTGTTTCACAACCCCAAAGTGCCTTTGTCCCAGAAAGGCTCTTAAGAGATAATATCATCATAGCAGGGGAAATTGGACATTATTTACGGAGGAAGACGTGTGGGAAAATGGGGTGGACGGCTTTAAAACTTGACATGGCTAAGGCTTATGACAGGATGGAATGGGGTTTTTTGGAGGGAATGTTGGGTGCGCTAGGCTATGGGCGCGAGTGGGTCCAACTACTTATGCTTTGTGTCTCGACCGTTAACTATACAATTCAAGTTAACGGTGAGGCTGTAGGCGTGGTGTGTCCTACGAGGGGTATTCGGCAGGGGGACCCGTTATCCCCGTATCTTTTTATTCTTTGTGCCGAAGGCCTATCCATTTTGTTACAGCAGGCAGAAGCCCGGGGTGACATTCACGGGATACAGGTGGCCCGGGGGGCACCGGCAGTAACCCACCTTTTTTTCGCTGATGATAGTTTACTCTTTTTCAGGGCACTTCAGTGTGAAGCTCTAAAAATCAAAGAATGTTTGGACCTGTACAGTGCAGCTTCGGGACAATTGATCAATTTCGATAAGTCAAATGCAGTTTTCAGTATTAATACGTCCCCGGACTTGCGTGAACACATCTCGGGCTGTATTGGTGTCCGGGTCGCGGAGGATTTGGGCACTTACTTGGGTCTTCCTTCGGTGTTGGGGCGTAACAAAAGATCCACTTTCAAATACATTGAGGATAAATTACGTGGGCGCATTGGGATGTGGCAACACAAACTCCTTTCACGGGCAGGTAAAGAGGTCCTTATTAAAAACATAGCTCAATCCCTACCTATCTTCACTATGTTAGTCTTCTTATTACCAACGCGGACCTGTGATTCTATTGAGAAATGTCTCAACCGGTACTAGTGGGGAAGTGGGGGGACAGGACAACGAGGAATTCATTGGTTGAGCTGGTCACGCCTTTGTGCTCCAAAAGGAATGTGAGGCTTGGGTTTTAAAAAATTGCATGAGTTCAATATAGCTTTGCTTGCCAAGCAAGGTTGGCGGCTTCTAATTCATCCTGAGTCTTTGGTTAGCCGACTTTTAAAAGCAAAGTATTTTCCAGGTACCGATTTTTTGGAAGCGTGTGTAGGAAACAATCCAAGTTTCTTATGGCGTAGCATAATGGCTGGGCAAGAAATCCTAAAGATGGGAGTAGCTAGGCGTATCGGGGACGGGACGGACACGAGGATTTGGGACTGGGGCTGGCTAGCAGATAACGCTCATCCCAGGTTATACACACCTTGCATCGGAGAGTTACAAAACGCCACTGTTAGTGGTTTGTTGAATGCCGAAGGCAACTGGGACATAGATATTGTAAAAGATATTTTTTTAGAGGAGGACATTCAACGGATCCTTACAACACCTGTAAGTTGCCAATTTAAAGACTCATGGCGCTGGACTGGAGATTTGAGAGGCAAGTACACGGTACGGCACGGCTATCGTTTGATCATGGACACTCAGTGGCTAAATGTTGCGGTAGATGGATTTAATGCATGGAAAAAACTATGGTCATTACCAATTTCACCGAAGGTGAAGAATTTATTATGGCGATGTGTTCGGGGTGTGCTCCCAGTTCGTGAAAATCTGAAAACAAAACACATCTGGATAGGTGGAGGTTGCCCGCTTTGTGGTTTTCCGGCCGAGACTGCGGAACACATCTTCGGCGAGTGCTGGTACGCTTTGGACCTTTAGGATTAGGTTGATTTCCTCCAGGGACGTTCTTTACCTTTGGCTATAAATTCCATTTTAGTTGGAGCAGATACGGGACAAATCATAATGATGGCAGCCATCTTGGAGGTGATGTGGACAACCAGGAACGCTATGGTTTGGCGCAACGTGATACCGACTGTAATGGCTATGCATGACCAGGTGAATAAGCTGCGATCCTCTTGGCTGGACTGTTTCGGTCAGTCTGGACGGAATGAATCTGGCACTATTACTGTAAGCTGGAGTCCGCCTCCGAGTGGCATCCTGAAATGCAATGTCGATGCCGCGATCTTCTCCGTTGGGGTGGGCTGCGGCGCTGTCATCCGTGATCACACCGGCCGGTTCATGGCAGCAAAGGGGGGCCATATTGAGGGCACCCATGATCCGTTCACGGCAGAGGCGATTGCTGTGAAGGAGGCTTTGTCTTGGCTGAAAGGATTGCGCTTTAACAATGTTATTATTGAAACTGATTGTTTGAATTTCTGTACCGCTTTTAATGTAGGCTTAATCGTTAAGCAATGTTTATCTATTGCTAATGACATTAGGGATGTCTGTGTCCGTCATGTTAGGAGATCAGTGAACCGAGTGGCTCATGAATTAGCACGGGCAACTGGTTCCTCGGCTGTCTCAGGGGAGTGGGCTGTTATCCCACCTACGTGTATTTCTGGTTTTCTGAATTATTAATGAAGTCGTTTCATTTTTGTTCAAAAAAAATAACTCAACAGGCTAATTCATACTTTCATGCTATCTCAAAAACATCAATAAAGTGTTATACTTCTCATCATATATGTAAAACATGCAAATCATGCAATAAGATAGCCATGTTGCTTTATATATATATATATATATATATATATATATATATATATATACTCTCGTTCTTTTATAAAAAGAATACTACTTCTGTGGAGGTTTCTGTTGAGTCACATTGACTCGATTTTTCTCTTCTTTCTCTTGAGTCACACAGACTCGCTTTTCTCTTCTATCTCTTGAGTCACACAGACTCGCTTTCTTTCTTTCTTTATTTACTCGTAGGCGAGGTAGGAACTTCACCGCTATGTGAATGAACTTATCCGGGTTCGGCATGTAGCTGGCCTAATACTCATCTCGCCCACGGAACCACTCTTGGTTCTTATCTCAAACTCTGTGAAATCAGGTATCGTACTTGTCAGTGGGCACACTCCCTAACCAGGATTCCAAGCCCGGCGGGTAGTACCCAACCTAGTAATCGGAAATATCGACCTCGTTACTTCAAATAATCTGTGGGTTCGCAATGTCCGAATTATTTCCTTTCTCAATCTTTCTTTCTTTCTCTTTTCTTCCGAAGGACATAGTCCTATCAGGCCTCCAAAACACTATTTTCTCACCAAAGATAGCATATAAATATATCACATGCAACTTCTTTCTCATTCAACTTCTTATGCACATAATTCTCAATAATTTCTCTTTCTCACATTTTGGAAATCAAACATCATGCAATCTTCTCAATGCAACTAGATAATGATTTTCCAAAATAAATATAGGTTTTTGAAATAGATTTTAGGCTATTTAGAGCCAAATGCACTTTACTCAATAAAATCTACTAATCATGCTCTTTACTGCGAAAACATACTTTGCATTCTCATTCTCTGTAAAACTAGGAAATCATGCACTGGTTTCATGCTAAAATCTCAATCACTTAACAACCTTCTCAATGAATAAAATCAAGTATTGATCATGCTTCTCAACTCAAAACATACTTCAAATTCTAGCAATTCTCTTTACTGTAAACAAGAAATTCATGTACTAGACATATTCAATTTCTCAAATTCTTAGCAAAGCTTCTCAACAATTAAAGACAAGTATTTAGACATGTTTCTTAATCAAATAGCAATACTCAGATGCTATAATATGTTAGCTGATAACTTCACAGATAACAACAACAGAGAACTCAATTCTCTCATTTTGAACTGTAACTCATGCTTTCTAACTCCAAATTCAACGAAACTAACTTCTACTAGTGCGTCGTAACGAGTCCGAGTGTCTGAGCCTCAAGGCCCACGAATCCCGGTCCGAACAACGCGTAGCTGAGCCATAGAGGGCCCGGCCAGAAACTTCTTTGGCCTGGCGAAGCTTGGTGACGGAGCTAAGGGAGCCCCGCCAAGCCAGGGTACACGGCAACGGATCGTGCCATGGTCCATTGCCTTGTTCCGCCCCTCAACGGGGCTGGCCAACGGACCATGCCAGGGTCCGTTGGCTAGCTCCGTTGGGTGTTTTGGTGCACCATCTATGTGCACCAGACACCTTCTCCTTCACCTGTTAGACATCACAGATGCATTCCAACACTCCCAAGCCTCAATAACTCAAGCATATATCAACAATAACTCACAAATAGCTCAACAAAAACATTTATTTAGCATTTCAAATCATCTACTACTCATTCTAATATCTTAACAGAGTCAAAAAATGTAGTTGGGAGTCCATGGTTTATACCTTAGCTTCCTTTTCTTCTTTGTGCGGATCCCTTCTTCCTCTCTACTTAGCTAGCACTTCCTTCACCACCTAAACCCCTCAAACAAACCATACAAATAACACATAAGGGAAAGACCTCAGAGACTTGAAAGCAAAAGAGATAGAAATCTTAAGAAAGGAGATGAATGGTTGGCTGAGGATGAACTTACTGTGTTTTCTTCTTGATTGCAGAGAGCTCAAAGAGAGGCAAAGAATTGGTATCAGGGAACAACAATGTAATAGAGAGGTATTTATAGGGTTCAAAACCCTGGGAAGATTACCAATGATTGGTGGAGGGCAATTAAGGTATTTGACTTGATTCTAGAAAATATCAGGCAAAGTTTTGTAGAAAGCCTATGGTTCACCTTGCATCATGGAACATAGTCTAAAAAGATGATTTTGAATAACTTGGGGCCAAAAATAGATTTTCTAAAAATAGTTTCTAGTTAAAAACACTTGGTTCGGGTTTCACAAGTTCCTTTTCGGTTTCACTCAGATTGATTTTTTGGGTCAAAACTTAGTACATAAATGTACCCGAAATTTAGGATTTTCGAAATAGAATATTTCCGGTGTTGAATTTATTTAAAAACTTGATTTAAAATATTTAATTCAAACACCATTTTCAAAACAAAAATTTTGGAAGTGTGAAAATGGCTATTTTGAAATTTATAAAATAGAATTTTAGAAAAACACACCAGATCTGTCCACACAGACTCATATAACAAGGTGGACAAACACATACACACACACACACAAAAGCATTTGTTGAATAAAAGAAATATAAATTTTTTTGTCCAATTAAAAGACGTAGTTTTGAGTCTTGGTGACGGAGCTAAGGGAGCCCCGCCAAGCCAGGGTACACGGCAACGGATCGTGCCATGGTCCATTGCCTTGTTCCGCCCCTCAACGGGGCTGGCCAACGGACCATGCCAGGGTCCGTTGGCTAGCTCCGTTGGGTGTTTTGGTGCACCATCTATGTGCACCAGACACCTTCTCCTTCACCTGTTAGACATCACAGATGCATTCCAACACTCCCAAGCCTCAATAACTCAAGCATATATCAACAATAACTCACAAATAGCTCAACAAAAACATTTATTTAGCATTTCAAATCATCTACTACTCATTCTAATATCTTAACAGAGTCAAAAAATGTAGTTGGGAGTCCATGGTTTATACCTTAGCTTCCTTTTCTTCTTTGTGCGGATCCCTTCTTCCTCTCTACTTAGCTAGCACTTCCTTCACCACCTAAACCCCTCAAACAAACCATACAAATAACACATAAGGGAAAGACCTCAGAGACTTGAAAGCAAAAGAGATAGAAATCTTAAGAAAGGAGATGAATGGTTGGCTGAGGATGAACTTACTGTGTTTTCTTCTTGATTGCAGAGAGCTCAAAGAGAGGCAAAGAATTGGTATCAGGGAACAACAATGTAATAGAGAGGTATTTATAGGGTTCAAAACCCTAGGAAGATTACCAATGATTGGTGGAGGGCAATTAAGGTATTTGACTTGATTCTAGAAAATATCAGGCAAAGTTTTGTAGAAAGCCTATGGTTCACCTTGCATCATGGAACATAGTCTAAAAAGATGATTTTGAATAACTTGGGGCCAAAAATAGATTTTCTAAAAATAGTTTCTAGTTAAAAACACTTGGTTCGGGTTTCACAAGTTCCTTTTCGGTTTCACTCAGATTGATTTTTTGGGTCAAAACTTAGTACATAAATGTACCCGAAATTTAGGATTTTCGAAATAGAATATTTCCGGTGTTGAATTTATTTAAAAACTTGATTTAAAATATTTAATTCAAACACCGTTTTCAAAACAAAAATTTTGGAAGTGTGAAAATGGCTATTTTGAAATTTATAAAATAGAATTTTAGAAAAACACACCAGATCTGTCCACACAGACTCATATAACAAGGTGGACAAACACACACACACACACACACAAAAGCATTTGTTGAATAAAAGAAATATAAATTTTTTTGTCCAATTAAAAGACGTAGTTTTGAGTCTTGCCTGTAAAAGTGTGAAAAGAAAGTGAAAATATTTTTAATCCATTGCTTGTGAAATGATCATTTGGCTTAATTGGTTGGTTCAATTTTTTTGACATAGAAAAGTAACTATTATTATTACATGATCAATTTCCAACGCAAATAAAATATCTTCAAGACATTATTATTACATGACCAATTTATAATGCAAATATAATATCTTTATATATAATAAAACCCTTGGATTTGGCCAATGAAATTTGTCATATATATATATATATATATATATATATATATATATATATATATATATATATATATATATATATATATATATATATATATATATATATATATATATATATATATATATATAGAATTAGGTTCTAGTGTGGTTGGTGCCTCCAGGTGTGGTTGTGCGGTTAAATTGGAACCAATGATCTTACTTAAATCAACGTCCAGGATTACCAAAATTAAAAAAAAAAAAAATATGGTGGCAAATTGGTAATTTTTGTATCTAGGTCAAATTTAAGGTGCGTGAGTTTTGTGCTTAAGGTGCATGGGTTTTGTGCTTAAGGTGCATAAGTTATGTGCTTAATGTGAGTAGTTGTTGAAACTTAAGGTGCGTGGATTTGTGCTTACGGTGTGTGGGTTTTGTGCTTAAAGTGTGTGAGTTCTGTGCTTAAGGTGCGTGGGTTTTGTGCTTAATGTGAGTAGTTGTTGAAACTTAATTAAGGTGCGTTGCTTTACTTCTTAAGGTGTGTGATTTGTATGCTTAAGGTGCGTCAGTTGTGTGAAACTTAAGGTGAGCCATTTTAAAATCTTAGGTGTGTGGTTTTTGTTCTTAAGGTGTTTTGTTGTATGTTTAAGGTGCGTGGTTTGTGTTCTTAAGGTGCTTTGTTGTGTGCTTAAGGTGCGTGGTTTGTGTACTTAAAGTGGTTTATTTGTGTGCTTAAGGTACGTGGGTTGCATGTGTACTTAAGGTGCGCCATGTTAATTAACCGGATTATGTCCGCGTAGATTGTGGTTCCTTGAAAGCGTGGTCAAAAGAATGAAGTTGTGTGTGTTTGGGATTGTTATGGATAGATGGTAAAACGGGGAGTCGGAACCACCCCAAGTATCATTCCCTCGACGAAAGACAACTTGGAAGTTGGGCTTGAGAAGAGGTAGGATAGATGAAACACTTAAAGACTCAATTCGGGAAAGTGAGTTGACATTGTTGGTTTTGGAAGGCAATTGAAAAGCTATTAAAACGGAGAAAGGTAGATCGGGGAAATAGGAATTTACTCAGAGAGAGAAAGGCTGGTAGGATTGGGTTTCGATTGTGTTGTGTGATTGGTCAATCCCGCAAGGGGAGTCTTGTGATGGTTTGATTGTGCGTTACTAGTCAAGAGAAGCGGATGGCTAGTGCGATAGCCGATTCGGTCTAACACCGCCCGTAGGAACTCTTGTTCTGTATGGGGCATTTAAGCAAACTCTTTGCCCTCACTTCTTTCCGGGTCTTGCCCTCTCGGATCGAAGACGGGGAAATGAAGAGGATCAAGGCTACCCGGGTCTAGCAATCTCTTGCATAGACCTGGGTTTCCAACACTATTCAAGGAGTTGGGCCCCACTCCAAGAATGTCACAAAGATCATCCTCAACAACAAGACATCCACATAGTCAACAATCAATCAAACATCACAAGATAAGCCAATCAAAGCATCATCACAACAACAATCTACACCTCAACCCTAACCACTAGATTTAGCCAAGCATGGTTAAGATCTCAACAATCAAAGGGCAAAAAGAGATATAACAATAAAGCACAAGATAGAATTTACCCCAATCGTTTAGATCCACCAAATACAAATCGTTGATGAAGATCTACTAGCCAAAATGCATTCAATCTTCAAGCTTCTTTGCAAAATCTAGCATTCAAGGTGCTTTCTATTGTAGATATAAATCTCTCTCTAGAAACTTATTCTAACGCTACTAACCTCTCTCTAAAAATCTGATCTAATCTAGTGAAATCTCTCTACACAAAATTGGCTCTCCCTTGCAAAATGAGACTTTGAAGCTTAAATATCATAAATTCATTCGGCCACCCATTCACGCACGGCGTCACGCCGTGACGCCGGCGTGAATGGGGTAGTAAGCCCCTCCGTGCGTAGCTTTGTCCGGCCTCCTTTAATGCTCCATTCACGGCGCTCTCATGCCGTGAGGAGGGGTGTGAATGAGAACTAATTCCCATTCCGTCCCTCTTCTTCGTGCGTAGCCTTGGCGTGTTCGGTCCTCATTCGCGTACTTGCCTCGGCTTAGCTTTTCCAGCCCTTTTTTATGACGTTTCGTACCCTAAAATGTCCAAAAATAAATAAAATAGAATTAGGAAGGTCTTTCCTCTCACTTTCGTGCTTTTAAGGTAATTTGCTCTATAAATAAGACTTTTTGGCTAAAATACACATGCAAAATCTTAGAAAAGCTCACTGAATTCTAGCATGCTTTGTGACTTATCATTAATGCTTAAGGTGCATCAACCGCACAACCGCACGAGAAACATTACCCACACCTAAACCCTTCCCTATATATATATCCCTATATATATATATATATATATATATATATATATATATATATATATATATATATATATATATATATATATATATATATATATATATATATATATATATGGTCGAAATCATATGTGAAGATTGTCCCAGGTGCGAAGATGAGATTACATATGAACTGTTGATCAAATATAGATCAACGACTCAAATCAATGAAAAAAAAAAAGGTGCGTCCTCATTTTAGTTTGGTATAGAATCTAATTACAAAGTATTACTATAATTCAATTCAATCATCATTGGTCTTAATCCCAAATCAGTTAATGCATCCAGTGCAGATGGGTGAGGTATGAATCATGAGGGAAAGACGAAATGACAACAAGTGCAGAGGATATGTGAGATAAAAAACATGCTTTGCTATTTCTGAATCACTTATGTAGCTCTGTTAAACTGTAAAAATGGCGCACCTTAAGTAAGAAAATAATACACCTTAAGAAGAAAAACAAAGCACATTAAGAAGGAAAACAACGCACCTTAAGAAAGAAAACTACGCACCTAAAGTTTTAGACCAACGGGCCTTAAGAAGGAAAACAACGCACCTTAAGAAGGAAATCCACGCACCTTAAGCTTTAGGCCGACGCACCTTAAGTTTCAACAACTGACGCACCTTAAGCACATAAACCACGTACCTTAAGAAGAAAAACCACGTATCTAAAGCTTTAGACTGACGCACTTAAGCAACTAACGTACCTTAAAGCACACAACACAAAAACCACGCACCTTAGGCACAAAAACCACACACCTTAAGAATGAAAACCACGCACCTTAAATTTGACCTAGATGCTAAAGATCAAATTGCCACCATGTTTTTTTTATTATTATTTTTATTCTTGTTAATCCTAATATTGGCAAGATTAATGGCTCGCATCTTACCTTACGTTTACACCTGAGCACACCATCCGCATTTGAACCGTATTTTGAGATTATATTGTAACTGGGTATTCAGATTAAACTATTGTGATGGACTTGATTTTTTTTGGTCAAATTATTTACTTGGGCTAATACGAATATAATGGACTAATGTAAATGCATATTTTAGTTTTGTTTTATTAGACTTTGTATTTATATAGTTTCGTTTAATTTTTGATAAATAGTCTATTCGTAATAATATATTAAAAATTATCTTTATTATATTTAAGAGTTAATACCCAAAATCGTCCTCGACTATAGTGGTTTTTCTCAATTTCGTCCTAAACGACTTTGGTGACCTAATATCGTCCCAGACTTTTGTGTTTCGCTCAATTTCGTCCTCCATTTCTTATTCCGTCAAATTGGTGTTAAATAAATGGACAATTCAGTAATGTCAATATTGATCTTTCTTTACTTTCAACTTGTGAAGTGCGAAATTCCTCTTTCTTGTACGAATTACACCCAGAATTACTCCCGGACTTGCAAATCAAATTTTATATTCGCTGTTTTAGGAGTAATTCTGGGAGTAATTCGTAAAAAAAAAAGGGATTTCGCAGTTCACATGTTTATGAGTAAAGAGATGCCAATATTAAAATTACTTAATTGTCTATTTATTTAACACTAAATGGACAGAATAACAAATGATGGACTAAATTGAGCAAAAGCACAAAAGTCTGGGACAAAATTGCGCGAAACACAAAAGTCTGGGACGATATTAGGTGACCAAAGTCGTTTAGGACGAAATTGAGAAAAACCACTATAGTCGAGGACGATTTTGGGTATTAACTCTTATATTTAATAAGTATTAACTTTTATTGAACTTGATAATTCTTATACAAATTTTGCATATTTTTTTTCTCTGTGTTTATGTATATATGTATATACCTAAATCGTTATACAACTGGGTATTAGGGTTAAAGAATTGATATGATCGTTTATTTTATTTTTATTTGAGTAAATACCCAAAATGGTCCCTTGACTATAGCTAAATTCACAAATTGGTCCTCAATTTTCAATTTCACCCAATTAAGTCCTTAACTTTGTAATGTTAACACAGTTTGATCATCTGTCTATTTGACCGTTTGTTGACTGTGATTTTTGAGGATATATATGTAATTTCATGGTCCATCGTCGGTTTTTTAAGGTTCCGGTTGCATTTCCAGACCGCACTGTTACATTTGAATCCACTATCGAAAGCAATCTACCAAACCCGGTCACCTTCTTCATCCTCCCTTTGGATTCAATGTAGTTGAATTCGTACCAGAGCGAAGAAGACGACGTGTTTCCGAACCGGTGCAACGTCATCCTGGAGGCCTCCACGTGCTCCGACGAGAGCTGAAGGTTCTTCTGGAGATCGTCGATCACGGTCAACAAACGGTCAATTAGATGGAGGACCAAATCGTGTCAAAATTGCAAACTTAAGGACTTAATTGGGTGAAATTGAAAGTTGAGGACCAATTTGTGAATTTAGCTATAGTCGAGGGACCATTTTGGGTATTTACTCTTTTTATTTTTTGGCCAAGACAATTGTAATGATGAGATGCTGTTAATATATATTCTTAGGTTTATTTAATTGGGTTTGTATTTTTTTGTTTTTAGTACTATCAACTTTATTACAAGGTAGTATTTGTTCAATATACTTTCTTTATCTGTTGTACATTGGACTTTGTATTTATCATTTATTAATTGTGTTTTATTTATTTATTTATTTAGATGAATAAAATAATATTAATGATTATCTTCTATATATATATATATATATATATATATATATATATATATTATTTTGACTATGCATAATAATATTTTATGTGTAATTTGCATAATTATGTTTATATTGTAAGTACAATGAAATTATTTGAATTCAAAATTTTCAAATCTCGTGTGATACTCTATAACACAATATTTTATAATATTTTTTTGGTAAAATTTTGTTACGATCAATATAAACAAACAATTCAATATTGCAAGAGAAAAAATATATTGAGCAAGGAATTTTGAAGATTAATACTTTATTTGATCATTTTATTTTTTTTTTTTAAACATTAGCAACAATAATATTATTTAATTTTTATATTGTGTATGGATCACACGGTGGAATACTAGTATATATAAAACAATCAAACAACCTCTTTTGTATCTTATGCATACACGTGGTAGCTGAGTGTACTTGTCCACTTACGTACTATGCAAATTGTTTAACGTCTGATTTTGATTGATCCGAATTATTATATGTTTCTATTTAATGAATGTTATTTTAAATCAAGTAATATTATATGCATAGGCGGACCCATAATAGGGCAGTGCCCTACTCCATATAAATGGTATATATATTAAATATATAAATATTTCAACGAAGTTAGATTTGGTTGAGATTGTAAGGCCATTATTTAACTTCAAACTTCAAATATGAATGAATGGTCTCTTTACCATTTGTAACTGTGTTTAGTTGTCATTTGTTTTTCATTGCTTATGCATTTTATTTGTACTGATGTAGTTGTTTAATAGTTATGTCAATTACTAAGGACAAATACATTTGCTGGAAATTCGTTAATGTTAGTTGGCATAATTGTTTAACAATTTTATTCGTATTTGATATTTGTATTTGAACATTGTATTTAATCATTTTTTAATTCATTTTACCTTTACTTTTTCGCCCCCACTCAACGTAAATCCTGAGTCCGCCACTGATTATATACACCGAAAAATAAAATATGCACCGAAAAAGCTTTTATGCACCATAGCCAAAATTAAAAATAAACATATACTCCCTTCGTCCCAAAACGATCTACATTATATTGTTTAGTTCAGTATTATTTGCTTTAATATATAAAATAAACATAACATTTTTTTAAGTTTGTTCTTATGTGAAACTGTCTCATGTACGAGAGTAATATTTTTTTTTTAGCAAAAATATAATATTATTTTTATGAATCAACTGGTATTACAATATTACATAATGTAATACTTGTTAATACGTAAAAAAATATAATATTACATTTTTATTAAAAATTATTACATATTTGAGATTCATTACACAAGTTTATTTAATCAAAATAATAAGTGTACAATTTATTTATTATAATTACAATATCTTGTATAATAAGAAAATTAGTATTTGTCTCGTGCGATGCACGATATAAAATTTAAGCAACTTTATTGTTGATAATGTTTAAAAAATGATAAAATCAAGCATCAATCATTAAAATTCATTATGAAATGTATTATTTCTTTTGACAATACTAAATTAGTTGTTATATTGAACATCACAACATACTATTAGCATATATTATAAAACATTGTGTTTCCTAGTAAAAATTTATATGTCCTCTTTATTTTATCTAAATTATTCTGTACCTATATAGTATGATATGTAATATAAATTATAACATGCAAATTATATGTAATGACTTCCCGTGTAAATTAATGTATAAAAATTAATTAAGGTTATGAGTTATGTATACAAATTATATGTAATGATTCTATATACCAAATTTATTATGTATTTAAATTATATGTAATGTTTACAAATTAATTAAGGTTATGAGTTATTAATCTATATACAAAATTTAATTTTGTTAAGTATAGTAATTGTATGTTGACTGATTTCAAATTTTAAACTAAATTTCTTTCTCTACAATGAGCGGGAAAATGACACTTTTGTTTATATATATATATATATATATATATATATATATATACACTAGTTTTTTACGCGCATTGTGCGATTGAGATAATGTCCAATATTTTTTTGTTTTAAATAAGTACTTTAAAATATATTAAGGTAAGATTATATTGGAATTGTTCATGCATAGATAATTGAATATTGAATTTGCGTATTTAAATAGGTAATTCTAAGTTTACAAATGCAAGATAATATAGTCAAGATTGATTATAATTGTCAATACTATAATTATATTGGTATGGTTGAAACCAAATACGAGACATAAGGGATAGCAAATAAAAATTAGGGCATAAAATATTAAATATATACTAATATTGAGGAGCTAACTGCCTGATTGCAAAACAAAGACACTGCGAGGTAGTTTCTCATCTCAATTTGTTTTGTGATTTGAATACTCTTTTTGTCGATAAATCCCCAAGTAGTTAATATGATTGGCTTAATTATATATTTTTTTTATTTTTTAAAACAAATATTATTATTATTATTATTATTATTATTATTATTATTATTATTATTATTATTATTATTATTAAATATATGTATACCCTTAGGTCATTTTACATGTTAATCTAAACAGCTAATTTTTTAAATATCTTTTTACCAACCGTTGATATAATTCGCTAGTCAAATCCGCTAACGCTAACCGCTAACTACTGATTGTCAAACAAGGACATTGCGAGATAGTTCTTACTATAATTTGTTGTGTGATTTGAATAATGTACTCTCTTTGTCAACAAATCCCGTAGTTAATATGATTGGCTTTATTAATTATATTTTTAAAAAAAAAAATTTCCTGGTATTAATAAAATACTTGGTAAATAAATATATAGCATTATTTTGTATTATAACTTTGATATATAATTAAAAAATAGTGCACAAAAAAGATAATAGACAATGTAGTAAATATAATCAATTGATTAATTTGAATGTAAAGTATTTTTACATTGGAGAAATATAAAGACAATATAACTAATAAAATTATTTCTCTTAATTAATTTATTGATAATGAATAAATTTTTTTAATAAAGACATTGTAGGGACAATGTAACGAATATAATCAATTGATGAATTTGAATGTAAAAAATTTTTATATTGGAAAAAAATAAAGACAATATAACTAATGAAATTATTTCTCTTATTTAATTTATTGATAATGAATAATTTTTTTGAATAAAGACATTGTAGACACATAATTCTAAATTAAAGAAATGCATATGTATTATTTTTTTGTTGTAGCTACTAAATTATTATTTAATTTAATAAGAGTAAAATATAGTACTAATTATACCAACTTTGATTGGGATGGGGTTCGAACCTAAGACCTTTCTTATTGAAATCAATGGTTAAATTAACGATGAACTAACAGAAATTAACGGAAAAGATAATATTTAACGAAAAAGTTAACGGATAATCATATTCATTAAGGATAAATTAGGAAATCTTAAGAAAAAATTAAAATCTGATCAATCTGAGCATTCATTTGATTAAAAAATTTGACCGCCATTTTTTTTACCCATTATAGGCCTAACTCTCTTGGGCTATTATTAGTATAGTATAGTATATATATATATATATATATATATATATATATATATATATATATATATATATATATATATATATATATATATATATATATATATATACTCAGGTGCGAATACTTCGCCCAGGCGCGAAATATGAATGAATTCTGTTCGTCCACGTGTCCAGATCTAATGGATGAGAAACACTGATTTTTTTTAAAAAAAAAAAGCGGTGGCATTTTCGTAAATAATTGAACATCGAAGTGCAAGTAAAATGTATTACAAGTGCATGTAAAATGTATTATAGGTGCAAGTAAAAATTTACACTGAGCATCAATACTTAGTTGCACCTATAGTTCTAAGTAGTTGCACCTGTAGTTCTAAGTAGTTGCACACATAGTTATAAGTAGTTGCGCCTAGGTGTATGAATGTTTGCGAGTGGTTTTCAGGGGTATTACTACCCGCTGAACTCAGGTCAATGAATGTTAACAAGGCAAAATTACATGCACTTATAGGTGAAAGTAGGTGCATCTATAGTTATAAGTAGTTGCACCTATAGTTATAAATAGTTGCACATATAGTTATAAGCACACCCAGGTGCATGAATGTTTGCGGAAAGTGAATGCTAACAAGGCAAAATTACATGCACTGATAGGTGAAAGTAGGTGCACCTATAGTTATAAGTAGTTGCACCAATAGTTATAAATAGTTGCACATATAGTTATAAGCACACCCAGGTGCATGAATGTTTGCGGAAAGTGAATGCTAACAAGGCAAAATTACATGCACTTATAGGTGAAAGTAGGTGCACTTGTAAGTGATTTTACTTGCACTTCGATGTTCAATTATTTACGAAAATGCCACCACATTTTTTTTTAAGTTATTAGATCTGGACACGTGTCGCGCGCTGATTCGTTCGCATTTCCCTCCTGAGCACTTATTCGCACCTGAGTGCATCCCTATATATATATATATATATATATATATATATATATATATATATATATATATATATATATATATAGACACACACACACGCCTACTACAATAATTGAACACAATACGTTAAAAAACTAAAGACTCAACAAATTTATATGAAGAAAAACAAACATATAGACTTGGCAAATTATTGTGTGGCGTTTTGATGAATAATAAAAAAAAAAAATTATTGCCCGGTGCACATGTTAAAATAATGAACTTTCTGGGGTCAAATAATGTACATTATGAGTTAGGATAATGTACTTTATTTGTTTGAATAATGTAATTTATATGTGTTAGAATAATGAAATTTTTGTGGCAAGATAATGTATTTTATGAGTTAGAATAATGTACTTTATGTGTTAGAATAACGTATTTTATGAGTTAGAATAATGTATAATGTATTTTGTGTGTTAAAATAATGAAATTTCTAGGTCAAGATAATGTATTTTATGAGTTAGAATAATGTACTTTATATGTTAAAATAATGTATTTTATGAGTTATAATAATGTATTTTATGTATTTTTAGACCATGGTCCATACAGTTGTGGATCACGGTTCACGCAATAATGATTGTATAAACTTCAATATGATTACTTATAAGGATCTTGAATGACCTTGTGGCACGAAGTGACATTGTGATCTAGTGACACAAAGTGACTCTTCCAGTGACACGAAGTGACCTCGTTTCAGTAGATTGAAAAAGTAGTTATGAACATATATTATATTGTATTCCGTAATAGAGTGAATAATAATACTAAAACAAAACAAAAAATAAAAATAAAACCACGAATGCATGACTAACAGGCCGTGGCCACAATAATATGTATTTTAGGGTGTGAAATTTAAAAAAGAGTAAATATCCAAAATGATCCCTCGATTATAGCTAAATTCACAAATTGATCATCGATTTTTAATTTTAACCAATTAGATAGAGTATCAAATCGTGTCAAAATTGTAAAGTTAAGGACTTAATTGGTTGAAATTAAAAGTCGATGATTAATTTGTGAATTTAGCTATAGTCGAGGGACCATTTTGGGTATTTACTCTTTAAAAAATATGAAAACTTGACATGATATGATAACCCGTAAAATTGGAGGAGTAGGTTATAGGTATCTGTCGCCGTCGGTCTCACACCCTCCTCCGATCAGTTTGGGCAGCGCGTAACCAATCGCCATTTGCACAAAATAATCAGTAGCCGTATCAGCAAAAATCAAGGCAAATTCCCCCTAATAGAGGAGGCAAATTATGTACTGCAGGGTGCACACTATTGCAAAATGATGCTATTCTAAATTTAAAAAAAAAATAATCCTTTTTCATTGTGGTTAATAGCGTTAGGAGGTTTCCTTTTGCATTCAAACATTTCATTCTTTCTTCGCAATCGCACACTTTAGAAATTATGAATCTACTGCATTTAAATTATGAATTTATAGTATAGAAATTATGAATCTACAGTATTAGATTTGTGAACATGTGATAGAGCTATATGTTCATAATTTTAAAGATACATGTTCATAATTATAGAGCTATATGTTCATATTCTCAATTGTTGAACTCTGTATTCACAAATCACAGAACTATATGTTCAAAATTTGATAACTATACAGTTTAGAAATTATTAATCTACAGTACATAAATTATGAATCTACAGTACAGGTATTATGAATCTGCAGTATGGAAATTATTAATCTACTGTATAGAAATTAAGAATCTGCTGTATTTAAATTGTGAATCTACAGTTTAGAAATTATGAATCTACAGTATAGAAATTAAGAATTAGAATCGTGCGCACCTTGCATGGTGCACACGGTTGCACAGCATAACGTTCCTATAGAGGATCGGTGGGTTAAATTTCTTATAAAAGTATTAATCCGGAATACAATTTTTCTAATTACTCTTTAACTTCCAATATTATATTATTTTTATAAATATTATTATATTATATTTTCTCTTATAAATAACAATTAATCAACTTATTCCTAATTAGTTTTACACTTTTTCTCATAAGTAATTGTTCAACCACTAAATATTACATATTTGATTTTAAAGTATAACAATAATAATAATAATAATAATAATAATAATAATAATAATAATAATAATAATAATAATAATAATAATAATAACAATAACAACAACATTACAAAAAAATGCAAAAATAGCGACGGATCGATTCCGTCACTAAATAGGGGAAAATCCGTCACTAATTACTTTAGCGACGGAGTTTCGTCCGTTGCAAAAAAACTGCGTCGCTAGAGCTTAGCGACACAATTTATTTCCGTCGCTAAAATTAGCGACGGAAATTTCCGTCGCTAAACAAAAACAATCTGTCACTATTTTTGTCTGACGACGATTTGATGAGGAAATTTGCAAGGAAATAACGACGAACTTTTCTGTCGCTAAATATAGCGTCAAAATTTTCCGTCGCTACATGTAACGTCGGAAAATATCGTCGCTAATTTGTCTCTATTATTTGCATTGGATGCCATTTAACTATAGTTAGCAACGAAAATATTCGTGGCTAAATTTAACAACGGATTTTTCCATCGCTATTTCGTTGCCATATCGCCTACCTTATTCCTCCCAAGCACGCATGGCCCCCACCAACACCACCAACAAATCCACCTACATGGTAGCTCCACAGTGCCATTCGCATGACCTGTGCCTATAGCACTATAATCAAGGGGTCAGTGCATATAACGCCTGACATGGCACCGCGGCGCTTATAACTTGATCCATGCCTTTAGCAAGCAAATCAAGGGTGGTCTGTGCCTATAGCACAATGACCAATCACTCGTTGTGCTAACCGCCAACAATTCATTTCCACCAATCACATCTTCTTTCTCATTAATCACAACCATCATTGCGCAACGATAATAACAACCATCACCATTCAATCAGTCAACAGAAATCAATAACAACAATTAAGGCTCAATAACAACAATACACACTACACAGAAATTCCTAGAACGGTACTCAAAACATCGCACGAGACCCATAAACATCAAACAAGGTGCAACGGGGCACGGGGAAACATCAAACGGAGGAAAACGACCCGCCACGCCGCCCCGTACCAGCGGGTGCACGGCGGTCGGTCGTTCGCCAGTTGGTACGGCGACAAGGAACCAGTGGGCGGTCAGTGGGGACTCGTCCCCCCACCGACCCCCCGCTGGTACGAAGGGATTCCGGCACTTTTCCCGACCTGGGAATTCCTCAATTAAACTCGAAACCATGTCCAAACACATCCCAATACATATCAACAACAACACAAATTCGATCAACACGAATTAAACCAAGAAGCACCACAATTACGTCCTAACACGATACCTAAACATGCCAAGACTCGACATCAATCACATAATGGTTCAGGAGCATCCGGAACCTCAAGAACATCAAGAAATCTACATGCAAAGCCCTAAAGACTAGTTCTAAACTATAATCAACACCCGAGCATGCATAAACCCACCCAAGAACACCAAGAATGTTACAACAACAAGATTCACAATATAAACCCTAGGGACAAGCTCTAGAAATAATTAAATACAAGATCTTACCAATAACCACGCAGGGCCATCAAGAATAACAAGAATTCACCATATAAACCTAAAGACAAGCTCTAACAAGATATACATACAAAATCACACATTCAATCAACCAACAGAGCCAATCAATAAACAATAGCAAGGAAAATAGGTTTTGTAAGACATGGGTTACCTCTTAGCCTTAATCAATTTCCTTGGCTACTAAGGGTCTTCTCTAAGATTCTCTTCCAATTGATCTTCCTAAGCTTGATGGTGGGAGAATTCCTTGGTTGGGTCTCCTGGGGAATGTTTCCGAGTAAGAGAGGTGAGGGAGGTTCTAATTGCTTCGCAATCCCCTATTTATATGTTTAGGAAAACCTATTCAGAGTCTGGATGGTAAGGGCCACTTCCTTTATCCCTTACGGGCCTAAGGCTCTGGTTCAGGAAAGGGTCCACGATCCATTGTGGACCTCCTAATTCAATTAAGGGAACTCTAATTAAATTAAATCCTTTTTAACTATTTGATTATCGGAATTAATTCAATAATTAATCCGGATTTGAAGGCCATAGCACGGGGTGTTACATGGTTTCCAGACACGGGAGCGACGCATCACGCGACTCCCTCAAAGGAAGGTTTGACGGAGACGGAGGCTATCGTGGCAATGATACTCTCTGAGTTGGTAACACTGACGGTATGTCAATTTCCCGTATTGGCCATGCGCATATTTCTTCTCTTAGGTCGTTAAAATTATCTAATGTTCTTGTCGTTCCTGGTTTGTCCAATTCGTTACTTTCCGTTCAAAAGTTTGCCTGTGATAATCATGTTTATTTTGAATTTTATCCATCTTGTTTTGTTGTTAAAGACATCGCCACCAAGGTCATTCTACTTAGGGGCCGAGTTTCGGGGGATTGTACTTGTTGTGGCTTCCTGTGTCTACTCTGGTTGCATTTCTCTCTACTAGGGCGCCGTCCAGTGTCTGGCACAGTCGTCTGGGCCATCCGCATTATCGGGTGTTAACTAAGATTTAGCAGAATTGTCCGGTTAGCAAGTTAGATGTTAGTAGTAATTCGTTATGTTTGTCGTGTCAATTAGGAAAGTCATCCTGCTTTCCTTTATCTCGTGTTGATTTAGTTAGTTCTGGTGTATTGGGACTTAATTTATACGGACATTTGGGGCCTCGCGTCCGTTGTATCAACTATTGGTTATCGATATTTTGTTTTATTCGTCAATGATTTTTCTCGCTTTTGTTGGTTATTTCCGTTGCGCCTAAAGTCTGATTTATATGTCGTGTTTGATAAGTTTCGTTTGTTAGTTGAACGTCCTTTTTCTCGAAAAAATAAATCTGTGCAATCTGATTTGGGGGGTGAGTACCGTAAGTTAGGGGCTGTCTTTGCGTCTCTGGGCATTACTCATCATCAGTCTTGTGCTTACACGCATGAGCAGAATGGGCGTGTCGAGTGGCGTCACAGGAACATTGTCGAGACTGGTTTAGCACTTCTCGCTCAGGGCTCGGTTCTTCTACAATATTGGGACTATGCTTTTGAGATGGCTGTATTTTTTATTAATCTCTTACCGTCCTCTGCTCTTGGTCTGGATAGTCCTTATAACCGTTTGTTTCTTTTGAGCCTTCATACACCTATCTTCGGGTGTTTGGGTGCTTGTGTTTCCTGTGTCTACGACCATATAATAAGCATACGTTTGCTTATTGGTCATCCCCATATATCTTTTTGGGCTATCCCTCTTCGTTTCATGGGTATCGGTGCATGGATCTCAATACGGGTAAGTTGTTCATATGCTGTCATGTTCGTTTTATTGAGGGTACTTTTCCCTTTGCCAGATCTTCTTTTGTAAAGGATGGTTCACCTTCTAGCAGTGTTGACCCTTGGGGTGTCAGCCGAATGGTTCCTATAGCCGTGAAACCTACTATGTCGGTGTTGTCTCTTGAGCCGGCTTCACCTCCTTTGGCGTCAGATGCTGAGGCGCCTTTTGGTCCGGTTATATCCACGGGATGTCCTAAGCGTCATGCAAAGGCAGGTCCGTCGTAGCCTTGTTCTCACCCTATGTTACTCAGGCATATAGAACATGATTCGCCTCTCTAGGCCTTGATGGTCAGCGGGGGTGATCCTAGATGTTATTCTCAAGTTGCCCTAAACTCTGGTTGCGTACCGCGATGAATGAGGAGTTTAATGCGCTACTTTACAACCAAACCTAGCGGCTGGATCTGGTCAAGTCAGACATGAACGTAGTGGGCTGCAAGAGGGTCTTCCGGACCAAGCACAATGTCGATGGGTCTGTTGAGCTGTGTAAGGCACGACTTGTTGCTAAGGGCTTTAATAAGGTAGCTGGGGAGGATTTTTTTGACACCTTCAGTCCGGTGGTTATACCCACCACGGTCCGACTGTTGCTCTCTTTGGTGTTGTCTCGTGGTTGGTCCCTTCGGCAACTGGATGTGCATAACGCCTTCCTAAATGGGCAGTTGGCGGAAATGGTTTACAAGAAGCAGCCGCTTGGCTATGTTGATCCGAGTTATCCGGACCATGTTTGTCTATTGCAACAGTCTCTTTATGGCTTGAAACAGGCCCAGCGGGCGTGGTTCAAGCTTCTACATGACTTTCTTATTTTTGTGGGGTTTAAGGCCTCCAAGACCGATGTATTGTTATTTTATTATTCTATTGCAAGGGCACTACAAGTGTTTTTACTCGTCTATGTTGACGATATCTTGCCGATGGGTAATGACCCGGCTTTTTTGTCTGACTTGTTGAAGCGTCTTGCTACGGCCTTCAAGATACGTGATCTCGGGACACCGAGTTTCCTTCTAGGGATTGAGACTGTTATGTTTGATGGGGGTTTTATTCTGTCTCAGCGCATGTACATGTTGGACATTATAAAACAGGCAGGTATGAAGGATTGTAAGCCTCTTGTCACTCCTGTCTTAGTGGCGCGTACATTTGTGACTTCGAATGATCTTTATGACAATCCCACTCAACACAAGAGTTTGGCAGGTGCTCTGCAATATTTGACTATCACGCGGCCATACTTGTCTTACGCAGTCAACCTTCTTTGTCAACACATGCATTCCCCTACTGTGACGCACTGGGTGTTGTTGAAACGTGTCTTGCGGTATGTTAAAGGCACTCTTAACCTCGGGCTGCATTTATGGGTTTCGCGGTCATCGTCTTTGCATGCATACTCTGACTCGGACTGGGCTGGTGATCCAGTGGTTCGTAAGTCCACTAGTGGTTTTGTCGTGTATCTTGGCTGTAATTTGGTTTCACGGGTTTGTTGGAAGCAACGCACAGTTGCACGTTCGTTTACTAAGGCGGAGTACAAGGGTCTAGCTGATTTTGCAGCAGAGGTTACTTGGGTTGTGTCTGTAACACCCCGTGTTTCGGCACCCGAACTCGGGATTAATTGATGAATTGATCTCACCAAGAATGATTAAAAAGGGGTTTAATCGGATAAAAGCCCTGAATTAATTAATGTGGTCCACTATGGGTCGTGGACCCTTGCCCATATTAAAGACTAGTATTGCACCCGTGCGATGCACGACCATAATATTATGGTGCAATATATAAAAGATTGTTATTTTGAAGATATAGGACCAATAAGGTTTTAGATGTAATAAATAGACAAAATATAATTTATTGGCATTCCATAAACAAAACAATTACACAGTATTAAAGATTTCTTTATAAACTGCATTTTGAGTCTTGTTTAAAAGACCTCTAGATTCCCCACAAATTAAGACCTTAAGACCGTCAGGATTACTCACATTAGAAAATACTACATATAATTGGTCATGGTTAAAAACTGGTTTTTCCAGTAACAAACCAACATGTAAAAGCGTTTGACCTTAACTTTTGTTGATTGTCATTGCATATGACAACATAAGTGGAAACTGGTTTTTTTTGAAATTTAAATGGAAATCTTGGGTCTGAATGAGTAAAAGATAGTCTTGATATCAACACATTTGTACATGCGTTGTTGCCACATAGGATTTGTGCGTCAATAACATGATTTCTCAACTATGTTACTATCAATCTTGTACCATTGTACAGTCCCAAAGAGTGATATATATTTCTCAATAGCATAACTGGAGTTCCAATTTTCAAAGTTAAACAGTGGTTGGGGACTCCTGAGCATCTCAAACTATTTAATTTTTTTTTAAAAAAATCAGAACAAACCAAAAAAATAAACAAAAACACATATTAAAAGAAAGTATAAGATGAGTAATAACATTATCAATTCTGTATCATTTTTATAACAAAAAAAAAACAAATATTAATTGTTCATTCAAAAATATACTTTATTATACTTTAAAAATCATATACTAATCTAAATTTAATTTAAAATTTTACAAATATTAACTAAATACTTCAACAAATAAAAAAATAACCAATAAAGAAAATCAATTTTTAAAAATTACACAACAACTTTACTATTATAAACCATTTCAAAAAAATAATAAATAAGCTGGACAAATTTAAGAAAAAATTACAACACAAAATAATTATTAATTATTACAAATAATGAATCACAACAATATCTCAACAAATTATTTCAAACAATAAAACTAAAAGAATAATGTTCTTTGATAACATTTCCATATCCAAATCTCATAAAACATAACATATACTACAAATAATATATATATATATATATATATATATATATATATATATATATATATATATATATATATATATATATATACACACACACACAAAAGGTTGCAAAAATCGCGCCTAGGCGCTAGGCGGTAGGAGGCCGCCGCGAGGAATGGCCTCGGCGGCCTCCTCCGCGGCCGGCCGGCTAGGCGGTCTAGGCGGCCGCCTAGACCGCCTAACCGGCCGGTTCGGCGAATTTTTTTTTTTTTTTGAAAATGTCGGAAAACTTTCGGAAGGCATAACTTTTGACTCGGTTGTCCGATTTGGACAATTTTTTTTTTTCAAAATGCGTATTTTTTCAAAGGCGGTTTGGTCCACTAATTTCTCAAAAAAATGCTTCTTTAGCTCTTAATTTTAGTTTTTTTTTATGTATTTAGATGGTTTAAACAATCTTTTGAACAATTTTACAACCACTTTTGTAAATAGTTTCTAAGAAATAACTATGGAAACCTTATATTTTAGTACTAAATTTTGAAATTTTTAATTTTTTTTAATTAAAAAAAATAAAAAATAAAAATAAAAAATCGGCGCCTAGGGGGCGCCTAACGTTTTTTACAACATTGTATATATATATATATATATATATATATATATATATATATATATATATATATATATATATACACACACACACACACACACACACGCACACACACACACACACACGCACACACACACACACGCACACACACACAGACACACAAAACCAGCCCAACTAATCCATCCCTTTATATATATATTTACGGCCCAGTATTCTAACCCAACCCAGTAGCCCATACCCGATCCAAAACATAAACAAATAAAACCACCCCAAATCAGAAACGAAATTCCCCTGCGCATTTCCCGTCTCCTTCCTCGTCACTCTGCCTGAACCACTCTAAGCTCACCAGAAATGGAAACCTTGCCAAATCACTAACAACAACCTACAATCGAAGTTCTAACAGCCCCCAAATGGCGCATATATGGTCGCAATTCGATCATTTCTACCTCTCAAACCCAAAACACAGCACATCCAAACCCTACTACCACACAGTTCAATGGAGAAAGAATATTATAACGCCAGCGAAAGAAAGAACCTACCCTATCAGGTAATTTTTATTTCATTCTTCAATCTACGCATCTTTTTGTACCTATCTACACACAAGCCCTAATTTATTTTCTCAATACAAAGTGTAGATAAAAACCCAGTAAAACTATCTGCAAAAACGTTCCAAGATCATGCAGCACAACACGAATTGGAAGAGAAAGCAACAAACCAACAAAGATAAGTCTAACTCGCATTTTCCTACGCATTTAGAGAAAATATGTAACCTCAGCAGCTATAATTTGTATATGATGTTTAGGTTTTTTGAATTTGATGGTTTTTAGGGCATGCATGTATATTTCTCTTGAATTTTAATTGAATAACTGCTTATATTACTTCATAGAAATATAGTTCTAATTTTTCTAATTTTTTTTAGTGTTCTAGGTTCACTCTCAAATTGGATACCTGTAATTTGTGAAATTGAAGATATTTTTCTATCAACAAAGTAAGCTAAAAAAAACACCATTATTATTTTCCTTCAGTTCAGCAGAATTCATATTTCATTGTAAAAATGACTCTTTTAGGTGTAGAATCAATCTTGTAGACTGTTAGTATTTTGCAATGCTTGCTGACCTTTTATTTGGTATAAATGACTGTAGATGTGACACCCCGTAATTCGAAATTCAAGTAAGTAATTAATCCTAATCCAATTGATAATTTAATTCCTTAAATTCCTGAAAATCAATAGTCGGGGACTAGTAATTGACTAGTCAACCCAAAGTCAAGAGTTATACCTAAAGCTTTGTGAATAGTTTCCTTACACATTTCATCTTAGTAAGGGTAAATAAGACATTTACATGGCAATAGTCTTTCAAGCTAACCTAGGAAGACACATTTCATTTCTTCAAACACTCTCCAAGAGAAAAATCATAAGCTCTCTCTCTCTTCTCTCTAAAAGCTAGTTAGCTTTCTTTCCAAGCCACACCTAGGGCTACCAAGTTCTTTCAAGTTTGCCTTCAAAATTATACCTTTCATACTTTTGAGCATCAAGGAGGGTAAGATCTAAGCTCCTCTTGTGTTTTTAGTGTTTTCTAAGGTATCTTTTTATAAAGGTGAAATCTTTATGTTGTTTTGGTGTGTTCTTGAAGTGGGTGTGGAAAGGGAACCTTGTTGAGAGCTTTGTGAAGTGTTTCAAGTGAAAGTTGAGTCTTCAAGAGGTAACCCATGCTCTACAAAATCTATTTTGCTTACCTATATGATGATTTCTTGGATTCTACATATGTTTTGCTATGAAATGTGAGTGTTTATGCATTGTCTTGTGAAAATGCATATCTAGAGCTTGTTTTAGGGTTCATGTATGCCATTACTTGGCTATTCATTTGATTCAAGTCATTTTGTTGTATTTGGTGAGATTTGGCATGTTTTGGACTTGAATTTGAGCTTGGAGTTGAAAATCCCCGAAGGGATTAATTTTGGTACAGGTGATGTACCCGCGGGCGGAATGGCGGGTAGTGCACCACCCGCTGCCCCACCCGCGGGGTACAAGGTGGTTTGGCGTGGTGTTCCCGCGGGCGGAACCACGGGTGGGGGTCCACCCGTGGGCCCACCCGCGGGGTACATATGTTGGTTGTGCGGGGATTTGTTCCCCGTGATTCTTTTGACTCGGTATTTGGTCTTTTGACTTCCCGATGTTCTTCTGTGGAACTATTTGAGTGTCTTCTTGATGTTTCGTATGTGTAGAACCATATGGTAGGAATCCATGTAGGTTTTGGGGTCTTGAATCGTGCTAAGTGTTCAACATTGTGATTCGTTGAACCGTGATGAGTCTTGTGTGTTCTTCGGAACTATGTTTGGTTTACCCGTTTGATAAGCATGCTAGTTCAGTGTTTAAATGCTAGCATGTGTGTTTTTTGTACTTTCCTATTGGTTGATGATGACTTGTGCTAATCATTGTTGTTGTTGGACTGTGATCCATTCCTTGATTGAGTATGGTTTCATATCTTCGTTGTGATCCGTTGATTGATTCCTATTGTGGTGTGGTGTGTGTGGCTGTACCTGGATTACATGATTAATGGTATGGGACATTAGTCACCAAGGTACGGTAGTGGTCCTCGCGGTGGCCATGACGCGATTATGGAGTTTGTGGCCTGTGTGTCGGGTTCACGTATTTCTTGGGAGGCATGTGTTGCCAAGGCATGTGTTACCATGTGTGTGATCGGTACCCTCGTGTACTATGAATTGGTGGTTTTGTTAGCGGTTTATCGGCGAATGGGGACGACGGTCCTCGGAGGGAAAAGGTTGGACTTGGTGTACAGGGGTCCTGGAGGTAAAGGTTGGAACTAGCTATAAGGTTGGGGGTAGCCATAAGGTTGGAACGGGCATAAGGAAGGCATATCAATTCATGATGGGTGATGTCACGAAGGCTTGTGTTGCCAATGGGTGTGTCCCTATTCTTTGTGTTATGCATGTCGGGTGTTAATCTACTGTGTGATGCTAGATTATACCTTGAGCCGTTCTTGTGAGTCGTTACTGTTTCTTGTCATATTGGGATGTGTTCCCTTATCTTTATTGTGAGTGCAAAGAGTCTTGTGTTTGACTTCTATCTTGGCTTTGAAATTGATATATACTATATCCTGTTTCGCAAATGATTTTGTATACATATAAACTATCTACATATGATATTTCACATGTATTGGTGGGTTACCAGCATCATTCGCTGACCGGGGGTCGTCCCTTATTTCATGTGTTTCTTTCAGGTGTTGAGTAGACGAGAGCGTGGTCTAGAACCTGTTAGCTTAGATCCCTTTATTTTGAGACGTTGTGGCCTGTGTGCCAATGTTAGACATTAGTACTCCTGTTTCTTAATGAATTTAGATTGTGGATTTATGCAGATGTTTCGCTTGTGCGTTCACCTTTGAGTGGGCGTGGCATAGCACCCTTTATTTCCGATTCATATATTCCCTGTTTAGTCTTCCGCTGTGTCTGATGTTATGACTAGTTATCTGCATGTCTAAGGCTTATTTTAGCATGGAAATTAGGGGGTGTTACAGTAGTATATGACTGTTAGTATTTTACAATGCCAATCTGTGATATTTTGTATTATGTAGTTGTTAATTAGTGTTTTTAAATGCTTGGCAAAACCAAAGTGATATTGTGCTAGTATGCATATATTGCTTATTTCTGTGGCCTGCAAAGTGTTTTCTGGTAATCTACAACAACAGCTCTATTCGCATTTATCTAGGTGGTTCGCTTTTGATCTTACTTGTTTGTGTATCTATTGCATTCTTATCGGTGAAGTGCATGGTCGCCTCTAAATCTAAATTTTGGGATATTGTATTCACATATTAAGCTGAAATATTTTACAGAGTATCTTTTGCTGAAAAGAGTGTCACAATAAATTGTTTATGCTTTTGCCTTTGAATGATCTGCTCTAATCTGTTGTTGAATGTACTCTCTGTATTCTTTAATCATGATATGCTCTAATGTGATACTGAATGCACACTCCGTATTTTTTAATCATATATATAGTTATACACTCTGAAGTCCTTTTTGAAGCCTTTGACATAATTTTATATACAAATGCTATTGAATGTTATCTTGCATACTTTTTTTACATACAATATAACATTTCTGGCCAAGGTTACCACAATGCCAATCATTACCTGCAAGTTCATATAAGAATTTGATATCAGTTTCTAGCATTTTCATAGCAGAAGTGAATTGTTTTTTTTTTTTTTAATCTAGCATGTTGCAGAAAACTTATAAAGAAAGTTTAAATCTAGCATGTTCCAAATTCAGTTGTTATTCCATATATGGTCAAATTTTTGCTTAAATTGTTAATCATAGATTTAAATACCTCAAGGATTTTGTTAAACTGGAAGATGATTTCATCGTATGATGCTTTATTTGAATTAGGGTTTTGATATAACTATGAAATTAGTGTTTTTGCACTAAATATTTAACATACAACAAAGAAAACTGATGTATAAATTAACCTAATAGGGTAGCTCAAGTGGCAAATGAGCTCTCTTTGTGGGGGAGAATTTCGGGATAACCCAAGTTCGATTCCCACAAGTGATGATTCTTTTTGGGCCAGCTTCTGTGCCTCCCGAAGCGAACCGGGTGGACATGGACCGTTAAACGGACAGAGAAAGACCCGGACCACAATGTGTGGCTATTACCAAAAAAAAAAAACATTGTTGCCAATGATTGGCTTCCTCTAGCTACAGTTTCCATAAATATATATCTATTAAATATTGATTCTTTTATCTATGATGATTTAATTACATTGATAGGTGTAGTTGGAAATCAAAAATCTAATATAGACTGTTATAATGTGAATAGAGAGAAAAAATTAAGTTCTTACGTTAAATTAAATTCGGTTAAATCACCAATTGAATGTTGTTCTCCTTACATTGTTTTATCTCTAAAACAATGTGTTACTAACATATTTGTATTAGTATTGGTAACACAAAATGACATTTTTATTACCCTTTTGGATTCAAATTAATCATCTCCACTGCCTTGATGCAGAGTACATCATGCAACATTTGAAAATGCCAGAAATCAATATTCTAATAGAAAACATTAGGTAAAGAAGTATAAAAGGAACCAAACATGAATATAGGAGTAATTGAAAAAAAAAAAAAACAGAACCTGAATAATAAGCAGATAATATGGGTAATGTTAACAGCAACATCCATAGTTTAAAACACAATCAAAATAACTGATAACACTTAAATAGTGGTACAATTTAGACTGTCGACATGCATAAAATCTAGAAACAACATCAACAAAATTGTCTTAAACTTCAAATTCAAAGTTATAGTATTTCTTGTTTCACTGGCACCACCTATGACTTTTTAAGCTTTTTAGATGAAGAAAACTGATCCAGCAAGCATCCTTTGAAGTGTCTGAATTTTCACTCTGTAACCTTGTACATTCTGTTGAGATGCATTGCATGAACTGTAAACTTCATCAACTTCACAGGCTTTTTGAAAACATATCAGAGACAAAGAAAACATGTTAGTACAGAAATTGTGGTCTCCAAGTGTGTGCCAAACAGCATGTGAGTAGGCCCAAAATAGAACACAAGTGTACTCCATTTTCAGGTATGACTCCATTACATATAAACTAAACATATAAGCTAGACATTAGGTACAGATCTTATATATGTTCTTTTATTGCAATTTGTAACTTAGTTATATTAGTATGGTTTCTTTAATTTTTGTGATCAAATGTGCCAATTAGTTGGATATGTTGTCAAGAAACTAATATTTATACTGGAATTAAATACACTCGAATTAAAAAGAAACCACGAATACAGGAATTTAGAGGGTACTGGTATATGAAATGTCTTCTTTCAATAGAACTAAGCCAAAATAGAATATACAATAGATAATTCACAATTTGAGTATAAATCATAACCACAGTAGGTCTAAACTGTGAGTGAACTAATGGCAAGAAGCTTGAATACTCTATAGACCTGCTTCTTGTAGAATGTTATACCCTGCATAGTTCTCTGCTTCTTAAGACTATACACAGTAAAAACAATAAACCAAAATTTCAAGTTATTTAATGGAGAGTTGATATTTGTAAGTGGTAAAAAATTGCTGTTAATTTATTTTTTGCATTGATTGCTTACCTCAACTTTCTAATTCTATAAATCCTTAGGAATGTCTTCCAAATGCTTCACAGTGCTTTTCATCACACTGAATCCTTAAATAAGACATTAAGGATTCAGTACTTTCCTTTTAACTGAATAAGTAGGTTTAACCTAAATAGATAAAATTATAAAAGTAAGGAAACTTACTGGCCATCTTCAATAAGAAAATCCAGAAGTTTGGAAGGAAATCTAGCTATGGTCATTTGTTTTGGACTGTAGAACTCCACAACTATACCAATGACATCTATAATGAAAATAAGGCCATTAAAAAGAATAAATTAGAAAGCCAAAACATAGTAAATATAAGATAGAGAAAACAAATAATAGAAAACATATAAATCATACCAATCAAATGCTTGTCAGACACACTACCCGACATTAAGTCCGAAAAAGACTTAATCCGAAACATGAGGTTGGGAAATCCCTTTCGCCTATGTCTCTCTACATGAGTTTCATGATTGAATCTAATCATGTATGTGTGATCAGTGGTTTTGTACTGATAGTAGTGTGAGATTACTGCAAAATCCTTTATAGCATAAACCTTGCCTTCTTTCAATAGTTTAGAAAACTGTTGGACACAATCTTTTGGAATATTCCCATGAACATATGTGCCCTAAAAAGATAGAAAAAAATGTTACTAACAATTTTTTTTGATTTTGATTTTCAGTTGTACTGGAAAAAAAAACAAACATTCTTGACTTTTGATGGATTCTGAATTTCTCCCTTCTGGTACATTATAGGTACGAACCAGTCTTAATCTTATTGCCTTTTTGTACGTAGATATCCCTAGGTCTTTACCTTGAATGAAGAGTGGAGCCATTTGCAGATTTTCAGAATCATAAAATTAGAAAGAAAATTGGATCAAACCTAGCTTCAAAGGGAGAATGGTGGTAGAGAATGAAGAAGTCGTACCAAGTATGTATAGAGCCAAGTTTTGAAGGCTGAAATCTACCCAACTTTACGCACGTTTGCAGATGCATTATGATGGCATCTGGGAAGAAGAAACGACACATGGAAAGCTGCAGAAAATTTGAATTGATATATATATTTATTTATGTATTTATATCTTATTATATGTATAACCGTAGCTTATATATGTAATATATCTCTAATCTGTATGTATTCGATGAAGATCTTTACGTATAACCGTATGCTTTGTCAGTAGCATTTAACTCATTAACGGCTGAACAGATTCCAAGTTAATTGGGACTCCAAAAGGGGTTCTAAATATAACTTTAGTTTTCAATTCCAATACAAACAAAATTATTTGTTGCAGTTAGTATTAATTATTTATTATAAAATAAATCAGAAAAATTAGGCTCCAAATTAGCCATATACCAAACGGCAGCGTTTTCACTGGGCGGGGATTTACAAGAATTTGATTGGCCAAAATCTTATGGCTTTATTATATAGTAGGACTCCAAGCCCGATAGGAATAAAGAAAGTAACCTTTTACTACTTAGATTCTAATTGGGAGTCCTAGACCTATACATCTATTAGGAATAAAGGAAGTAGTCCTTTACTATTCAGACTCTAATTAGGATTCCTGACTCTATAAATAGGGGATTAGAAAGCAATTAGAATCCTTTACCACCCATAATTATATCACACGAAATTATACCCAAGAAACCTAGCCAGGGAATTTCCCATCACCAAGCTTAGGGAGATCAATCAGAGCAAAATCTTAGAAAAGAACCTTAATAGCCAAGGGGGGATTAATTAAGGCTAAGAGGTAACCCATGTCTCAACAAAACCTATTTTCCTTGTTATATAATATTTATTGGCTCCTTTGATAATCGTTATGTGATTCTTGTGATTGAGTCTTGATAGAGCTTTATATAGGGTTCTTGTTATGATTTAATTGCCAATCTTGATCATCTTGATAATTGTGATTGTTTGATCCTATTGTGCTTATTTGGCTATCTTGATGTTAATAACAGATCCTATGCATGAATCTTGGGTTTGGGTTTGTCTAGAGCCTATTTAGGATTGATATGTGGGTTCTTGTTATTCTTGATGTTCTTGCATATTTGGAAATTGATTCTTGAGTCTTGTTGTATTAGGAGCATGAATCTAGGATTTACTTGTGTTGGTCTCTTGGGATGATCCGTTGTGATGATTCCCTTTTATTGTTATGTGTTGGAATGTGTTTAAACCCATCTTGCGTGTTAATTGATGAATTCCCGAGCTGGGGAAAAATATGCCTATTGCTTTATTCCAGTGGGGGGTAAGTGGGGGGAAGGAGTCCCCACCACTTACCAGCCAAAGCTGCCCAACGTTTCGAGCGGGCAGCCGCCGGCCCGTCGGCAACCAGCTGGAAATCTCTACGCCTCCGGCTGGTGAAGTTTTCCCCCGCCGGCCACCCGCTGGAAAGTGGCTGGGATTGTATGGGTTGGTCGCGTTCTGTGTTTTCCCGTGCCCCGTCGTATCCCGTCGGTGTTTGTGTGTCTAGTTGATATATCGGGTACCGTTCTTAGTATGAAAGAGTCTTGTGTGTTGCATATGAGTAGAATTGGTATGCCGTTGGCCTAGGAGGAGGTTGTATGATCCCGTAGGAGTGTCGTGGCTGGATTGATGTCAGTTGCTATTGATGAGTTATGTTGGGTTGTGTGTTCCCTTGATCATCCCCCTTGTTATGTGTTAATGTGGGTTGCTTGATGATTGGCTTCGGTGTTATTTGTGCATGATAATGATGATCCGATTAGTTGCGATCAATTGGTTATAATGACTATCTGATTGGTTGAGAACAATCAGGTATTAACTCGATCGGTTGAGAACGGTCAGCTATACGGGCAGTTGGATTGGTTGAGAACAATCGGCTGTTATAATAATAGGGCTACGCTTCATAGTCTGGTTGTGATCAGACATATATGATAATAGGGTTGTGGTCCATAGTTTGGTTGCGATCAAACATATATGATACGAATGAGCTGCGGTTCATGGATTGGTTGCGATCAATCATTTGGTTCTTCCTTGTGCTACAGTACAAGTTAAAGTGCTGCGGGGCCATGTCAGGGCTATATGCACTGACCCCTTGGCAATGGAACTCAAGGTTCGGGTCATGTGAATGGTTCTATGGCACCACCAGATGTGTGGGCACGAATGCGTGTCGTTGTTGTTGATTGTTTGACTATGATGATACTTGAGTATTGGTGTTGTTTATGTTTATTAAGCATGGTATTGTGTAGTCTTGTGACCTTAGGATGCATGCTAGAATCTTCATGTTTAATTATGTTGATTATATCTGCTATCGTTTGTTGAGTCTTGTTCTCGGATTTAAATTAGAGTTCCTCAGGATTATATATGTATTCCGATTTCAAAATGGTTTTCTTATATCTACCTATATTGTACTCAACGGGTGAGAGTGGATTACCAGCATTATTCGCTGAACATATATTATTTGGCTTTCCGGTACAGATGAATAGCTTCGGAGCGCGCTAGTTGGACTCGTGGACTTAGTTAGATAGTGCTAGTTTTAATGAAGTGGCCTGTGTGCCTTGAGTTGTATTTGAGATATTAATGACAGTTTATGTTGTGATAGATAGTTTAGCCTGTGCATCTGAGTTCTCTAACTTTGATGTGGCATAGCACCCCGACTATTATGCTTAGTTCATGCTCTGTTTGGGAATTTATAATGGAATTACCTTTATTATATAAGTTTTAAAAGTTTCGAAAATTTGGGGTGTTACAGATGGTATCAGAGCCTAAGTTCGACCCTAAGACAATGCCTCTAGGATAAAACTTTAAGACATTAGGCTCGAAATTTAGAATGTTAAGATTGGACTTCAGGTGTTTAGGAACTTAGGATATAGGAATCTTAGGACGCGCGGTGAGATTGTGAGTTTATCGTTTCTTTTTATAGGTCTCACATACTTGTCCTTCATTCCCTATGCTTACCCTAACGGTTGTGACATCCTTGCATACTTTTACCTGCTTTGTTGCATATCACTCTTTGATTACTAACGATTTTCCTCGACATGCTAAAACTTGATAAACTATTGATTTTGTCTAAATGTCGTACTTGGTTATTCGCTTAAACATGACTGTTGGATTATGCTCCTAATTGATTTGCTTATAGATCGTGTAAGGAACTGCATATTGTTGCTTAACTATTTGATCAAACGTGCGTTATTTGGATATCTGTTATTTGATAAAGTATTTTAGAACTTGCAATTGGTAATTTTATTCGGCATATAATAGCTCACTTTTCCTAATCATAATTTACCAATTACTTTGATAGTTAACTTACTAATAGCTCGATAAGTACTTACATAAGTTTGCATGGAGGAAAATTATGGGAACGTAACTTTAGTTAGGAAGGGGGAGAATGTGGTGTGTGATTCTTATGATGTTTTAGACTTTCGTTAAGTCTCCCGTGTCCCTTGTTGGTATCATAATAATGTTATCCATTGAGGCTTTCCATGCATTCAAGTCCCTTTTGTTGTTCATGTGAGCGTGGAATTGTTTGGACTTGAATTTGTGCGTTTTTGGGACTTTTCCCGAAGAGATTCCCTCTTCACAATCGCGTTCCAGCGGGCCCCCAACGGGACCCTGACGGGACCTTGGCAGGAGGTCGACCGCCCACCTACCGCCCACCGGTACGGTGTATTGTTTTCTTGACTTTTCATTTTATTGATCCATTGTGCATTTGTGTGTCTTCCTTGATACTTCTTATGTGTTTAACATATAAATAACAATCTAATGCTTGAACATGAAAGTCGAATTATCTTCCTAATTGATTTGTTTATAAGTTACATAGAAATTATAGGGACTAATTCTATTACTAAAAATCTAAATTCTGGGTACATTGCGTATTAAGTTTTGACCCGAAAATCAATCTTAGTGAGACCGGGAGAAATCCGAAGAACCTAAACCAAGTGGTCATCTAGAAATTATCTTTGGAAAAATATATTGCGACCCCAAAACTATTTAAAACTATCATTCTAGATCTTGATCCATGCTACACAGTGGACCACGAGCTCCCAATGCCTTGTCCGATGCCTTCAACAAATCAACCAAAAGACCATTAGGATAAGAAAACCTCTATTATTTTAGGATAATTGTGTCGAACCCAATAAACTCCCCAACCCAAATATATAATATACAGTATCCTCCTAATCATATATACAATAAATAGATAAATGTATAGATACGTAGGAGCACATATATGAACTATACGTAGTAATCTTTGTTCCCTAATTTTATTACCTAATATCATCGTAAACCGTATTACATATTGAGCCTAATATTATATCCATAATTCCCATGTACACGTACAGAGTTATACATGCATGCTCTCCTTAAAACATAAACCTAATCTTCCCTAGTTCTACATGCACGTCATACATAGGCTAAGCCTACCCTACTAATAGTAATCTACATAATTATGTGTGAGTATTTGTTGTGTATAATTACTCTGCTTGCGCAATTACACTGTGTATGTGTATCCTCTATAAACATTCTTTTGCTTTTTACAAATACTCTCTGCGAATGTGCTATATCTTTAGTCTATACTTTGAATAGTGTCTGTACCTTGTATTCTTAACGTATCGTGTCGTCCTGCATCATATGTTGACTGTACTGTATATCTTGAACCCTTATATCCACTATGTTGCTATTGTTTTGCGTGATTCATAATTTCTGTGATTACGTACTTCGTTGAGCATGTCATCTGCCCACATCTATACTATCATATATAGGCATACCCACATGCTATTTTATACTAAATGCTAATCATTAATTTTATGACTTAATCTTAATACCACTTTATGTTGACTGATGTTACGTAGTGTTTTTATATATTATTGAGTACTACTACGTACAAAGCACGGGAATATTATTTATGTGATAGTGTGATACACTGCTTATTTTCTCTATATATGTTCTCGCTTTCTATTAATTTGTGCATATAGTCTATTGGTTATGTTATATGTCTTACCTATATGACTAGTCCACCTACCACTTGAATTACTCCGATACCACATATCATAGCCCTTCCTGTGTGACAGCACCTAACAACCATAAATGTGTGATCACGTATGTTCATTACTGTTTATTCTAAAATAAATCTACATAAGTATGTGTGTGTTTTAGTTCTTATCCCTACATATCCCTTCGTAATCCGACAGCATGTACACATGCATATAGTTATTTAGTAACTTCCCTAAATTTATTTATTTTCCCCATCTCATAATTTGTGTCATCATCCTCTCTAGCACTCTCCCAGTCTAAATTCATTTTAACCCCACAAGAAACAGAAACCTTCCCTCTAGGCACCTATGTGAAAATCCTTTTCCTCAAAAATCTATTTTGTTATTTTTAACTAATTGCTATATGATCCATGATATTCATTGCCTATATGAAAGTGTTCCTCTCAAAATCCGATTGTTGCTATTTGAATAACTGTTATATGATTTATGATCTTCCTGAATATATATGACAATTGTTTGGTCACACCGCGATGTTGAGTACATGAACTTACTTGTTGCATATGCACTAGTTTAACATGATAAACGGTACGCATACGTCTTATGACTAGTTATTATTTGAAACGTGTTCACATGCCTGCATGCTCAATACCTATAGAATTAAGGAATTACACACTTAGCATAATTACGACTGTATACCTAATAAGCATGCCAAATTGCAGGTCCCGCATATAACACGATAGTTAACTATAGAAGATTATCATACGTGTTAGACTTGTTATGATGTAATTGTGAGTATTCAGTATAGTTTGTCTTGGCACAATGATTAAGTATAGATCCTGCATATATGGTGTTTGACTCACGACATGCTACATTACATTAAATGTTGACATCCAATCGAAAGTGTGGTTCGCCTGTGTGATATATGTGCATATGTGCTTTATAATGATTATGTGGCCATTCGAATCTACACCTGCATGGTATAAGCCTCTTATTTAGGTACATAAATGATTATATTTGCATGCATGTTCAGTGCAACTTGTGATCCCGTATGTTAAATCATTATAAATTATTTAAACAATGGACATGCCGTAGGAAAGATCTCTATGCTATGTTAATATTCCTTCATAAAATTAACATGATGTGAGTTGCAGATTCATAATCTTACTATTTGGTGCATTTTGCTAGCACGATAGTTAGACTTAAACCCAGTATATTTATACATACATATACATATATTTCCCATATAATATTTTCCTCATATACCACTATGCTAACTGTGACTCATTATCCCCAAAATGATTTCTAAGCTTCGAGGACGAACCTTCTTGTAAGGGGGGGGGGGGGGGGGGGGGGAATGTAACACCCCGTGTTTCGGCACCCAAACCCGGGATTAATTAATGAATTGATCCCGCCAAGAATAATTAAAAAGGGGTTTAATCGGATAAAAGCCCTGAATAAATTAATGTGGTCCACTATGGGTCGTGGACCCTTGCCCATATTAAAGACTCCAAACCTGATAGGAATAAAGAAAGTAGACCTTTTACTACTTAGATTCTAATTGGGAGTCCTAGACCTATACATCTATTAGGAATAAAGGAAGTAATCCTTTACTATTCAGACTCTAATTAGAATTCCTGACTCTATAAATAGAGGATTAGAAAGCAATTGGAATCCTTTACCACCCATAATTATATCACACGAAATTATACCCAAGAAACCTAGCCAGGGAATTTCCCATCACCAAGCTTAGGGAGATCAATCAGAGCAAAATCTTAGAAAAGAACCTTAATAGCCAAGGGAGGATTAATTAAGACTAAGAGGTAACACATGTCTCAACAAAATCTATTTTCCTTGTTATATAATATTTATTGGCTCCTTTGATAATCGTTACGTGATTCTTGTGATCGAGTCTTGATAGAGTTTTATCTAGGGTTCTTGTTATGATTTAATTGCCAATCTTGATAATTGTGATTGTTTGATCTTATTGTGCTTATTTGGATATCTCGATGTTAATAACGGATCCTATGCATGAATCTATGGTTTGGGTTTGTCTAGAGCCTATTTAGGATTGATATGTGGGTTCTTACTATTCTTGATGTTCTTGCATATTTGGAAATTGATTCTTGAGTCTTATTGTATTAGGAGCATGAATCTAGGATTTACTTGTTTGGTGTCTTGGCATAATCCGTTGTGATGATTCCCTTTTGTTGTTATGTGTTGGAATGTGTTTAAACCCATCTTGCGTGTTAATTGATGAATTCCCGAGCTGGGGAAAAATATGCCTATTGCTTTATTGCAATGGGGGGTAAGTGGGGGGAAGGAGTCCCCACCACTTACCAGCCAAAGCTGCCCAACGTTTCGAGCGGGCAGCCGCTGGAAATCTCTACGCCTCCGGCGGGTGAAGTTTTCCCCCCGCCGGCCAACCGTTGGAAAGTGGCTGGGATTGTATGGGTTGGTCGCGTTCTGTGTTTTCCCATGCCCCGTTGTACCCCGTCGGTGTTTGTGGGTCTAGTTGATATATCGGGTACCGTTCTTAGTACGAAAGAGTCTTGTGTGTTGCATATGAGTCGAGTTGGTATCCCGTTGGCCTAGGAGGAGGTTGTATGATCCCGTAGGAGTGTCGTGGCTGGATTGATGTCAGTTTCTATTGATGAGTTATGTTGGGTTGTGTGTTCCCTTGATAATCCCCCTTGTTATGTGTTAATGTGGGTTGCTTGATGATTGGCTTCGATATTGTTTGTGCATGATAATGATGATCCGATTGGTTGCAATCAATTGGTTATAATGACTATCTGATTGGTTGAGAACAATCAGGTATTAACCCGATCGGTTGAGAACGATCGGCTATACGGGCAGTTGGATTGGTTGAGAACAATCGGTTGTTATAATAATAGGGTTGCGCTCCATAGTCTGGTTCCAATCAGACATATATGATAATAGGGCTGCGGTCCATAGTTTGGTTGCGATCAAACATATATGATAGAATGAGCTGGGGTTCATGGATTGGTTGCGATCAATCGTTTGGTTCTTCCTTGTGTTGCGGTACAAGTTAGAGTGCTGCGGGGCCATGTCAGGGCTAACACGGTGTGGTTCCGTCATGACCGGTGTAACGCCCCAAATTTTTAAAACTTTTAAAGCTTATGGAATAAAGGTAATTCTATTATCAATTCCCAAACAGAGCATAAACTAAACATAATAGTCGGGGTGCTATGCCACATCTGAGCTGGAGAACTCAGATGTACAGGTTAAACTATCCAAGCATAAGAAATCCTCAAATCAATATCTAATGCAACTTAAGGCACGCAGGCCAATAATAGAACTAATCTAACTAGGTCCATGGGTCCAACTAGCGCACTTTAGAGCTATTCATCTGTGCCTGAAAGCCAAATAATATCTGTTCAGCGAATAATGCCGGTAACCCACTCCAACACGTTAAGTACAATATAGGTAGATATAAGGAAAACCATTTTGAAACCGGAATACATATATACTTATGAAACTCTAATTTAAATCCGAGGACAGACTCAATCAAGCAATGACAGATACATTCAATATAATTAATCGTACACATAAAGATTCTAGCATGCATCCTAAGGTCACACGACTACCCAATACCAATTATATCAATATCCAATTACTATTTCAGTCAACAATCAACAATAAGACAAGTATGCACATATGGTGGTGTCGCAGGACCATTCGCATGACCTGAACCTTGAGTTCCATTGCCAAGGGGTCAGTGCATATAGCCCTGACATGGCCCTGCAGCACTTTAACTTGTACCGCAGCAAAAGGAGATTGATCGCAACCAGATTACGGACCGCAGCATATATATATATATATATATATATATATATATATATATATATATATATATATATATATATATATATATATATATATATAAAACAGCCGATTGTTCTCAACCAATCCAACTGCCTGTATAGCCGATCGATAGCAACCGATCGGGTTAATACCTGATGATTCTCAACCCATCAGATAGTTATTATAGCCAATTGATCGCAACCAATTGGGGTATCATGCACAATCAACATAGAAGCCAAACAACATGCAACTCACATTAACACATAACGAGGGGGAACCATCGGGGAACAATTATCCTAACATAACTCATATGCAACAAACCACACTATCCCACCCATGACACTTCCTATGGGATCATACACCTTCCTCCTAGGCCAACGGGATACCAATTCAACTAGCATGCAATACACAAGACTCTTTTATCCTAAGAACGGTACCCGATACACCAAATTAGACTCGCAGATGACAAACATGGTACAACGGGACACAACGGGACACGGGGAAACATCAAACGGGGGAAAACATCACATCTTACACCAAGATTCCAACGGGTGGGCGGCGGGTGGAGGACCACCCGTCGGCGGCAGACTACAAACCAGCGGGTGCCCGGCGGGCAGACGCTTGCCCGCCGGCTGTCCGCTGGGAATTGGGCAAGGGGCAACGGGTAGGTGGCGGGCACCCCTGCCCCCACCTACCCCCCATTGACTCATATGTAATATTTTGGTCCCGGGATCCTTCGTGGAACCCGAAACCATGTCCAGACACATTCAAACACAAACGACGACACCACGTATTCAAGTAACGGATTTAAACCAAGAATCACACCAAATACATACTAACACGATTCCTAAACATTCCAAGACTGCACACCCGATCATGCAAAATCCCACCCAAACATACCAAGAATAACATAATACGAAATCCACGTTATTACCCTAGGGCTCTAGACATAATCGAAATACAAGATCATTCATATAACTTATCATAGTATCAAGAATCATCAAGATTATCACATAAGCATCAAGATTAACACATAAACATCAAGATTATCATATAAACACAATATAAACCCTAGGCAAAGCTCTATCAAGACTCAAGCATAAAATCATATATCAAAGGAGCCAATGAATAAGATATAGCGAGGAAAATAGGTTTTGTTGAGACATGGGTTACCTCTTAACCTTAATTAGTATCCTTGGCTACTAAGGTTCTTTCTCTAAGATCTTCTTCTCGTGGGTTCTCCTACGTTTGGTGAGAGGGGAATTCCTGGGAATATCTTATGCGGTGGAATCAATTGTGGTCGGGCTTCTAAGTGCTTCCTAAGTCCTTATATATATTTAGGTGTCCTAACTAGGGTCTGAATAGTAAGGATTCACTTATCCTATTCCCCATAGGACTAAGGGTTTGGTTTAAGGATAAGGGTCCATGATCCATGGTGGGCCACCTCAATTAATTAAGGGGATCCTGGCCCAATCAAATCCTTTCTAATTATTATTAATGGTAATCAATTAAATAATTAGTCCGGGTTAGAGGTCTTAACACGGGGCGTTACACCCTCCCCCCCCCCCCCCCTTACGAGAGGTTTCGTCCCTGAAGCCTAGGTATGGATCCATTCTATTACCCCTGGACGTCACGCATTCGGCCTCCTGATATAGGAAATGTGGCTCCACGTGTCGTTTGCTGGGGGTAGAGTGGAGTTTGGTTAGGTTGGCGGCAAGTAGTGTTTGGGAAGTTTGAGTCTACCTTGGTTTCTTGCTCTTAAGCTTGAAGCTCCGCGTGTGCCCAACATGGCCTCGATTGCAGCCACTCTCCGGTCCAATGAGTTTGTCGCGAGAATTAGGGATGAGAACCCGTTGTCCATAATCCGGTTCTGCCTGGTGAGCTGCGCGAGAATGCGCTCATTGGTGGACCTCTCATCTTGGCCCTCCATGTTTTCTCTTCCCTGTGCAGGTTCAGGCTGGTTAGGCTCGCTGTCTTCTTCCTGTTCCTCCTGTTCTCCACATTCTTGCATTGCCCATCTCAGCTTTTTGTTAGAGATCTCCAACTGGTCAACCAACACGCGTCGTTCTTCTGTGGATTTCAGGCAAACCTCCTCGAGGGTGATGTACTGTCCCTCTCCGACATGGTAGATGTCATTGCGGCGGAGGTTCTGGGTATTGAAAACCATCCCACTCACGGGTTTGGCTTCCGTATGGCTTAGGTCCACCCCCTTTCTTTCCATGATCCAACTTAGGATCATTACGTAGGGTAAGCTGAGCCGGTTGCTAGATTTACAGAATTCCATGTGTTTCAACATAAGGGCGGGCAAATCGAACTTGACCTTATGCTTAAGGAAATAGGCAAAGGTGCATTCCAAGCTCCCCACGTCCTTGCTCTTGTTGTTAGTAGGCAACAAGCTGTCAGGCACAAACAAGACTAGCAATTTCTGCTCAGCAGTTAGCCATTTCCTGTTTGGCCTTGTGGCCGAAGTGAAACCGTCTTCTCTACCCAATAAATACCCGAGGTAGTCAGTGTACCCCGTGTCTCGGGTACTGACCCAAGCCTTCCGGTCATAGTCTAATACACCCGTAGTGGTCAGTTTTAGGAGCTTAGCCAAGCGGCCCTCGGAGAGAACTATCTCCTTGCCCCGGACCTTGGAGGTGATCTCCAACTTATCTCCCGGTTTGGTGGCTACGAAATGGCAATAGAACTCCTTCACCAATTCGGGTTACGTATCTCCTTTAATCGTAAGATAGGTATCCAAGAGGCCTTGGTATTTAAGCATATCAACCAACTCCAGGGAAAATTGGTCGGGTTCGAGTGCTTTACCTCCGATCACCGTGTAGTCGGCGTTGTTCCACTCCAGGGCTCGGGTACCGACGGGCTTTTTCGGCATTGTGGGATTTTTCCAAGAAGCGGTGGAGGTGTGGCTTTGATGCTCCGGTGAAATTTTTCCGGCAAGAATTCCGGTGGGACTTCTGGCGAGAATGGCGGTGGCGTGGCTTTGTTCCGGCGGAGACCCGGTGGGTCGGCGTCAAGGGACCTGGCTGTCTTTGAGCGATGATGGTGGAGGCGTTGAGGTGTGGCAGCGGGGGCTGGCCGAGGCGTTGACGGGAGAAGGGTGTCGGCTGGGCGGTCTCCGGGTGCTTCGTTGTGGGTGGTTTGCGGGGTGGTGACGGCAGTGGTGGTTCGGTGGGCGTTGGCCGGGTGGTTGCCGGGCGGTCGACGGCGGCGTGGTGGTGAGCGGCTGGAGGTGTGTGGCTGGGGGATTCTTGGGTGGTCGGCCGGCGTAGAGGGAGAGAGGGAAAGAGAGAGTAAGAAGGGTTTTTGATTTGGGGGTTTTGTGATTTTAGGGATTTGGAAGGGTTTAAGAAAGTTGTGTCCCCTTGAGGTTTTAAAAAACACTCATAGCCTAGTGGTTAAGGCTTTGTCTTGTATGTGAGAGGTTTAAGGTTCAATTTCCATTGGTTACATTAGTTTTTTTTTTGTGCATCCTTCCATGCCTTGGGCTTCCTATCATTCTTTTGGTCTGACGTGGCAAGTACTCCGGATAGATCTTCTTGTCGGCCTTTTGGTTTTACCACATGTTGGGTTTTGTTGGGGGTCCGTAGATTATAGAAGGCGTGGGTCGTAGTCTTTCACTTACTCCGAGGGGCGGTAGCTAGGGAGTTTTAAGCAGATCGAATTTATTGACTTTGTCTTTTATTTAAGGTCATACGAATTTCTAAATAACCGAGCTAAACAAGTGATTCTACTAAGAGGGTAGTTTACAGGGGTTCACAGTTTATCCCAAGCAGAATTCTTCTTCCTGATTTTCCTCTGATTGATTCGCGGGATCCTCGTCCCCTAGGGCCACGTTTTCTGCGTCGATGTTAGCTTCGGTTTCAAGGTTGGCCTGGGTGCGGCTAATGACGAATACCTTTCCGGGAACACCGTAACTCCCTCGGTTATTCGTGCCCCCTTGTTGGCCCATGACCGTAGGGTTTGTGCTCAGGGGTCGAGTGCACTGGAAGGACTTGTGTCCTTCTCCCCCGCAGTTGAAGCACCGTAAGGGGTTCCCCAGGTAATCCTTGCCCCTGTGGTCCATGTTGCATCTTCGGCAAAGGAATAGTCTTGCGTTGGCTTCGTTATTTCTCATAGACGATCATTGGTTAGTTGGGTTAACCGTCCTTGTGTTAGCGTCGTTCCTAGCCTTTTTTATAGGTGGCGCCCCACTTCTCGTGTTCCTCTTATGGATCTGTTCCTGAACTCCCCGTTGTAGAAGTTGGACTCGATAGAGGTCGGCGGCGCTGGTGTAGGCTTCGTTAAGGGTTCGGGGTTTGCTTACGATTAGAGCCTTTCGGGCTTCGAAGTTGAGGCCCGTCACAAATTTCTCTATCTTGGTCGTTTCTATAGGTACTAATTCGGGCGCGAAACAAGCTAGCTCGAGAAATCGTTTGTGATATTCCATGACTGTGGCCATCCCCTGTTTTAGGTGGAGAAATTCCTCGTATATGGCTGCCCTTATGTGTGTGGGGTAGAACCGCTCCCGTAGTCGTACTTTTAGGGACTCCCAGTTGAACCTTGGTTCTTGCCTACAAGTAGGTCCTTTGTGGACCCACCAAAGATCGGCTTCGTGTCCGAAGTAGAATGAGGCTATTTCTACACGGCGTCCCTCTGGGCATTCTACTACTCCGAAGATCTTGTCGAAGGTTCGGATCCATTCTTCGAGGATCGTGGGGTCCTCTTCTCCTGAGAAGGTGGGCGGGCGATGGTTCGAGACTTGTCGAGCGACATCTGAGTTTCCGTTTGGTGGTGGTGATGGTGGTGGTTGGTTATTGTTATAGAGGACAACGTCGCTCAGCGTTTGGGCGACCCGAGTCAGTTGTTGTAGGTTCTAGGCTAGGGATTCGTGAGCGGAGGTTCAGGGGTCCTTGACTAACTTCTTGTTGGCGCCATTCTGATGGTCTACAGGGCCAATATTGATCGTAATGGTAAGTTAGTGGATTGCATCCTTACCTTGATGCAATAAGTGTAGGGGATTTTTAAATTAAGCACGGAATAGAGTGAGCGGGAGTTAGGCATATAATGATAGGTAAACTCACAGCCTCACCGCGCGTCCTAAGTTTCCTGAATTCTATGTACTAAAATACCTAGAGTTCAAGCTTAATGTCCTAAAGTCTTGTCTTAAGAGTCTTATCCTAGGGTCGAACTTAGGCTCTGATACCAACTGTAACACCCCAAGACTCAACACCCGATCATATATATATATATATATATATATATATATATATATATATATATATATATATATATATATATATATATATATATATATATATATATATATATATATATATATATATATATATATATATATTTATGTATGTATATATGTATGTATGTATGTATGTATGTATGTACATACATACCTGTATAGCCGACCGATCGCAACCGGTCGGGTTAATACCTGATGGTTCTCAACCCATCAGATAGTCATTATAGCCAATTGATCGCAACCAATTGGGATATCATGCACAATCAACATAGAAGCCAAACAACATGCAACTCACATTAACACATAACGAGGGGGAATCATCGGGGAACACTTATCCAAACATAACTCATATGCAACAAACCACACTAACCCACCCATGACACTTTCTATGGGATCATACACCTTCCTCCTAGGCCAACGGGATACCAATTCAACTAGCATGCAATACACATGACTCTTTTATCTTAAGAACGGTACCCGATACACCAAACTAGACTCGCACACGACAAACGGGGTACAACGGGACACGGGGAAACATCAAACGGGGGAAAACATCACGTCCTACACCAAGATTCCAGCGGGTGGGCGGCGGGTAGTCGCCACCCGCCGGCGGCGGACTACAAACCAGCGGGTGCCCGGCGGGCAGACGCTTACCTGCTAGGAATTGGGCAAGAGGCAGTGGGTAGGTAGCAGGCACCCCTGCCCCCACCTACCCCCACTAACTCATATGTAATATTTTGGTCCCGGGATCCTTCGTGGAACCCGAAACCATGTCCAGACACATTCAAACACAAACGACGACACCACGTATTCAAGTAACGGATTTAAACCAAGAATCACACCAAATACATCCTAACACGATTCCTAAACATGCCAAGACTCAACACCCAATCATGCAAAATCCCACCCAAACATACCAAGAATAACATAATACGAAATCCACGTTATTACCCTAGGGCTCTAGACATAATTGAAATACAATATCATTCATATAACTTATCATAGTATCAAGAATCATCAAGATTATCACATAAGCATCAAGATTAACACATAAACATCAAGATTATCATATAAACACAATATAAACCCTAGGCAAAGCTCTATCAAGACTCAAGCACAAAATCATATATCAAAGGAGCCAATGAATAAGATATAGCGAGGAAAATAGGTTTTGTTGAGACATGGGTTACCTCTTAGCCTTAATTAGTATCCTTGGCTACTAAGGTTCTTTCTCTAAGATCTTTTTCTTGTGGGTTCTCCTACGTTTGGTGACAGGGGAATTCCTAGGAATATCTTGTGTGGTGGAATCAATTTAGGTGGCTACTAAGTGCTTCCTAAGTCCTTATATATTTAGGTGTCCTAACTAGGGTCTGAATAGTAAGGATTCACATATCCTATTCCCCATAGGACTAAGGGTTTAGTTTAAGGATAAGGGTCCATGATCCATGGTGGGCCACCTCAATTAATTAAGGGGATCCTGGCTCAATCAAATCCTTTCTAATTATTATTAATGGTAATCAATTTAATAATTAGTCCGGGTTAGAGGCCGTAACACGGGGTGTTACAACCGGGCTCTTATGTCTATGTTGATTTCTTCTCTCTCTAAAGAAGTCATGCATCTTGCTGTTGGACGTCGTACGTCACAAGAACTTTGGGAGTCAATCGAACAATTTTTTCTTTGCGCATCTCGTGTCCAGTCACTAAATATCCTTGGCCAACTTCAGTCTCTTAGTCAATGAGATTCCACGGTTGCTGACTATATTGGTCGTGCACGTGTTATTATGTAGGACCTATCCCTGGCCAGTCAGCCGGTTGGATTGGACGAGATGAATCTTTATGTGTTACGGGGTTTACGACCGGAGTATAAAAACCTGACCACATCGCTTTCAGTTCGCGGCCAGCCCGTTACCCTTACAGAGCTAGCCGACTTTCTAGGCGCTCAAGAATTCATTCGAGGAGCCGTTAATGGTGGCTCGCCGGCAGCTTTTACCGCCCAACGAGGAGGGCAGAACCATGGTGGCAATCGCAGTGGTGGCCGATCGTCTGGAGGCCGCAACGGTAGTCAACGTGGTCGCGGCGGTCAAGGTGGTAACGACGGTCCAACCCAATGTCAAATTTGTGGTCGTACCGGTCACTCGGCCTTGGCATGTTACAACCATTATGATCCTCCTCCACAAGCAAATTTGACATATCAGAATAATAGTCCAGATCATAATGGTTCTTAGGTATGGATTCCAAACACTATGGCAACCAATCACGTGACTCCAGATATTGTAGCCCTATCTACATCTGAAGAATACACGGGTAATGATACTTTGTGTGTTGGTGATGGTAAGGAACTCTCTATTAGTCGTGTTGGTCATGCTTCCTTTAATACCCCATCTAGGTCTTTTCAAAAGTTTGCTTCTGATAATAAAGTGTTCTTTGAGTTTCATCCATCTTTTTTTATTGTGAAGGATACTAATACCAAGGAAGTGCTGCTACAGGGCAATAGCTCTGGGGGTCTATACAGGCTTCCAATCGCCAGTTCGTCTCCCTCCGCGTTTCTTTCCGCTCGTACATCTGCGTCAGTGTGGCATGATCGTTTAGGACATCCACATCATCGTGTTTTACTTAGTATTCTTCAATTATGTTCGGTTAGTGGGTCTAGCAATTCTATTCGTTGTAATTCTAGTTTGTATAATGCATGTCAATTGGGCAAATCTACTCGATTCCCATTGTCACGTGTTGAGTCATCCAGTTATAGTGTTCTTGACTTAATATATACAGATATTTGTGGTCCAGCTCCTTTATTGTCCATTGATGGTTATCGCTATTTTTGTCATTTTTGTGGATGATTATACCCGCTACACCTGGTATTTTCCCAGGAAATTAAAATCTGATTTGTATGCCATCTTTGATAAATTTTGTACAATGGTTGAATGTTTTTTCAACAAGAAAATTAAGTCTATTCAATCTGATCTAGGAGCTGAATATAAAAAGTTGCATCATTCCTTTGCTCAAATAGGAATTATTCATTGCCAATGTTGCAAAAAACGCTAGGCGCCGATTTTTTATTTTTTATTTTATTTTTATTTTATTTTTTTAATTAAAAAAAATTAAAATTAAAAATTTTCAAAATTTAGTACTAAAATATAAGGTTTCTATAGTTATTTCTTAGAAACTATTTACAAAAGTGGTTGTAAAATTGTTCAAAAGATTGTTTAAACCATCTAAATACATAAAAAACTAAAATTAAGAGCTAAAGAAGCATTTTTTTTTGAGAAATTAGTGGACCAAACCGCCTTTGAAAAAATACGCGATTTGAAAAAAAAAAAAATTGTCCAAATCGGACAACCGAGTCAAAAGTTATGCCTTCCGAAAGTTTTCCGACATTTTCAAAAAAAAAAATTCGCCGAACCGCCGAACCGGCCGGTTAGGCGGCCGGCCGTGGAGGAGGCCGCCGAGGCCATTCCTCGTGGCGGCCTCCTACCGCCTAGGCGCGATTTTTGCAACCTTGTTCATTGCTAATCATGTGCCTACACTCATTAACAAAACGGTCGTGTCGAACGTAAGCATAGACACATAGTTGAAACAGGTTTAGCTCTCCTAGCCCGTGCCTCTGTTCCATATAAATTTTGGGATTTTGCTTTTGAAACTGTGATTTATTTAATCAACAAAATGCCATTTGTTGTATTAAATAACTTCAGTCCTCATTTAAAATTGCATAACTACCATCCTTCCTACTCCTTTCTTCGTGTCTTGGGTGTCTATGTTATCCATATCTCAGACTATATAATTGTCACAAAATGTCATACCGTTCATCTCCAGGTGTCTTCTTAGGGTATCCTGAGTCATTCCGGGGGTATAGGTGCATGAACTTACAGACTAACAAGATTTATGTGTGCAAGCATGTGATGTTTGATGAGACAGTATACCCCTTTGCTACTAAAATTAATTTACAGGCATCTCCTCCAGTACAAATCAGTCCGTGGGCAGAATCAATATTTTACCCTGCTGCAGTCATCACTGCTCCGCCTGACAGAATCAATGCCAGCTCCGGCGATGATACTACCGTGCCATCGTCGACTCAGCAGCCCGCCGCCGAGCCAGCCGGCCTGCCTGAACATCAGCCAACGGATCACACCGTCCAGTTGGTTGCTCGGCCCCATGGACGTCTTCGAGGTAAAACCGTGAAGTCCACCGTTCGAACTCACGTAATGAGTACTCGGAGTTGATCTTAGGCTCCACCGTCCGCTTTAACGGTACAGGTTTATTCTTCGGATCCCACTTGTTACACTCAGGAAATTAAATACCTGGAATGACGTGAAGCCATGGATCAAGAATTTAATGCTCTTCTTCAGAATCAAACATGGTCTCTCATACCATCACAGGCAGGTCTGAATATTATTGGGTGTAAGTGGGTCTTTCGTACAAAGCGAAAGACAGATGGCTCCATTCAGAGCCATAAGGAAAGACTTGTAGCAAAAGGGTTCAATCAGGTGCCTGGACAAGATTTCTTTGATACTTTCAGTCCAGTGGCTAAACCAACTACAATCAGGTTGCTTCTTTCTTTGACTTTATCATCTGGGTGAACTATTAGGCAACATGATGTTCATAATGCCTTCTTAAATGCAAATTTATCTAAAACTGTGTACATGAAGCAACCACCTGGTTATATTAATGCTCAGTATCCAAATCATATTTGCTTACTAAAAAGGTCTCTTTACGGTTTAAAACAAGCACCAGGGCTTGGTTTAATCGTTTGCACACCTTCTTACTATCTATTTGTTTTGAGGCATCAAAACAGATGTGTCCTTGTTTTACTACTCACAGGGATCTGAATGTGTATATCTGTTAGTTTATGTAGATGATATACTTATGATGGGGAGTGATCAGGATCTAGTTACTCAGTTAGTATCAAAACTTTCTACTGTTTTTAAAATTAGAGATCTTGGTGAACCTAGATTTTTTCTTGGAATTGAGACAGTTAAATGCAATGATGGAATTTTGTTTTCACAACAGAGATACATGAATGACATTTTAAAACGTGCTGGAATGGCAGAATGTAAAGCACTGTCTACTCCTATTTCTACTTCAAAAGCCGTGGGCATTGATACAATCTTACATGAAGATCCTACATAGTACATGAGTTTGGCTGGTGCATTGCAGTATTTAACTATCACTCGTCCTGATCTTTCCTTTGCAGTCAATCAGTTGTGTCAACACATGCATGCTCCTACAGTCTCTCATTGGGAGCAATTAATTAAAAAGAGTTTTGAGGTATGTTAAAGGAACTGTTACTTTTGGTTTACGAGTCAGATAGTCATCTTCAAGGGAAATTCATGCCTTCTTTAATTCTGACTGGGTTGGCTGTCCGGAGGATAGAAAATCTACAAGTGGCTTTGCTGTGTTTCTTGGTTTTAATCTTGTGTCCTGGGTATGTAAGAAACAAAGAACTGTTGTTAGATCTTCCACTGAGACTGAATATAAAGCTCTAGCAGATGTTTGTGCTGAGGTAATTTGGATTGGGTCACTTTTGCGAGAAACCCATGTTCTATGTATTTCTGTCTCTAAATTATGGTGTGACAATCTTGGGACTATGTATATGTGTGCTAATCCCATCTTTCATGCGCGCACCAAACACGAAGAGATAGACTATCATTTTGTGAGAGATAGAGTTGCTGCTGGAGAAATTCAAGTCAATTTCATCTCAACAAAAGATCAACTTGCAGACATATTTACTAAAACATTATACCTAGTCCTAGGTTTTCTTTTCTTAGAGACAAGCTACATGTTACTAGTATATCATGTGCTTGAGGGGGTATTAGGACTACTATTAGAACTCTTTGTATTTGAGTAATAGTATGACTCTCTGTCATAGTCTCCCTATGATTCCTCTTGTATATAATCCACTGTGTATATAATTGTAACTTACAGTTTATCTAATATATTTATACATTTCTCATCGACAGCATTGACTGTCTTAGTCTCATAGTTATAAATCAAACTTCGTGAAGACATTCATGAATATATTCTTTTTTGAAGTCACGTAAGTAGTAATTGGTAGAACCTAGACCATAAAATCAGAATGATGTATGGCTGAGATTAAAATGAACAAATCACACGGATTAAGAAAATAAATCCCTTTAGAATATTAAAATATATAAATTTAGGGTAAATTAGTCTTATTAAAAGATGTGCATTCCTATACTGAGTGTTGTGCAGTGATAACTTTATTGTTGTGCATTCAAACCCCACCAAAAAAATTTAGTGGACATCCCAATGTCCTACGATGCACTGAACTATGTGCAATAATGCACAACTCCGTAGCCTACGGTGGTTGCACAATCAGCACACACGATTGTACAATCGTATTACCCAGGCATTTGTACATATACATGACCATCCAAATATAGACAATATTATACTCAAAAGAACAAGTGAAAAAAAAAATACTAATTAGTTTGCATTGGCGAACGCTCGGTCAATGATGAAGAAATCGCGGCTCCAAATTACAACGGTGATGATCCAAGAAAATAGGAAACCAATTAGGCTAAGGATTACACATGCGTTCACACTTTTAAAAAAATAGAAAAAGACACTACTACCCCACTTTAACAAAAAAATCAATTCATGTCATCTTAGGAACTCATATCAGGGCAATCCAAAAAAAAAAAAAAAAAAAAAAAAAAAAAAAAAAACAAACGCACAAGACTCACGTCCTCATCTAAGGATGAGTCCTCATTTGATCCTTAATATATATATATATATATATATATATATATATATATATATATATATATATATATATATATATATATATATATATATATATACATGCCCAGGAAGGAAATACGAATAGATCAGCACCTTCCACGTGTTTATATCAACGAATCAGATATAAATGCGGTGGCATTTTTGTAAATAACTCAAACTTTGGTGCATGTAAATGTGTTATATGTGCAAGTAGTTAGTGCACCTTTGCAAGTAAAAATTACAGGTAAAATCACTTACATGTGCGTCTACTTTCACCTATAAGTGGATGTAATTTTGCTTGTTAACATTCATTGATCTGAGTTCGTTCTGTTTCGCATCTCTTTTGTTCTTGCGGGGAGTTCAACGGGTAGTTAGTACCCGTGAAATCACCCGCAAACATTCCTGCACCTAGGTGCAACTACTTATAACTATATGTGCACCTAGTTATAACGTCATGTGCACTTAGTTTTGATGATCAGTGTAAATTTTACTTGCACCTATAATACATTTTACATGCACTTGTAATTAGGGCTGAGCGTTTCGAGTTTCGGTTCGGTTTTTTCGGTTTCAAAAAAATTAAATCATTCGGTTCGGTTTCGGTTCGGTTAGAAAAAGTTCGGTTCAGTATTCGGTTCGATTTTGGTATAAGTCCACTATTTTAACGTTTCCTTTTTTGCGTGACTGATTGTTCAGTTGGCTCACTTCGAGTGTCACTTAAAGTGTTTTGTTGATGACAAGATAAAGAATCATCCATTTGCATAGTTAATATTTGAAAAATAAGAATTATTAAAACACCAAATGTTGGGACTTACGACTTAGAGTTGAGGTATGAGGAATTGAGGTTATTAATTATTATAATATTTAATAATTAAAAATTGATAAATGCGCGAAAATTTATGTCCAACATTAAAAAATTGATAAATGCAAATAATTACAAGTTATACTTCAAATTATATTTCACAATTCCTTAAAGTAGTAAATTTTAATCATCGTATTTGAAAACTATATAGATGAACCAAATTAATTTTTTTTTTATAAATAATGTAAACAATTTTGATATAATTTATATTTTATTTTTACAATAAATAAATAAAATATCTATAATACTAATCTAGTAATCGGTCACATATATTGGTGCGTGTGCGTGCACACACACATATGATTTACTATTTATAGAAATTTAATTAAAATATAATCAAAATTAAAGTAATTATATAATGATTTTAATAATAAATAATAATAATAATAATAATAATAATCTAAAAACATAATAAGTGTGAATGAAAGTTATACCATTTATTTATGTCCGTTTTTTCCGTTAAGTTTTTTTATACATTATGCTATAAAGGTTGTACTTTATAATATTTTGGACAAACATATCCCTACCGTTATAACTTCCGTTATCTTTTCCACTATTGTTACCATGCACATGCATCCACCATATATTTTCTTATCTTATTCAATAATAATAATAATATTTATACATTATAATTTGGAGTTATTTCCTACCATATAAATATCAAATGTATAAAAATGTTTACACTATTATTATTATTATTATTATTATTATTTATAATAATTTAAATATTAAAAATCTTAATATGAAATACTAATATTGGGCACCTAATTTTTGCGCATCGCGCATAAGAAAATACTAGTAATAATAACAAATAGTATGAATGAAGAATGGAGTTGAAAGAAGGAAAAGGAAATGGATTTGTATATATTCATTCATATTGAAGATTTAGTAAATGAGTTTATAGCTTAGAGGATAAAGCTCTTGCTTTTTAAGTTGGTGGTTAGGAGTTCAAATCTCACTTTAACCATTTAATTAATACATTAGTAAAACTATTATTAAAAAAAAAAAAAAAAAAAAAGGAAAAATCGATCGGCCCTACTTGTAATACATTTTACTTGCACTATATGAAACTGCTACTTACACTTATAATACATTTTACTTACACTTTAAAAATCAGTGTTTCTCATCCATTAGATTTGGACACGTAGACGGACAACAACCATTCATATTTCACTCCTAGGCAATCCATTCGCATGGGAGTGTAACTCTCTCTCTCTCTCTCTCTATATATATATATATATATATATATATATATATATATATATATATATTAAACTTAGGGTTTTTAATTTTTAAAATTAAAAATACAGTAACCGGATATGAAGAATCGTTGTCTCCGTCTAATTCCCCATAGAGATAGGAATAGGGATTATTTTCAATTTCCCGCCAGGAATTAGGACGGGAACGGAGAGTATGCTCCTCGCTCTCGTCCTGTTCCGTTGCCATTCTTAATTGAAAAACATGAGAGAATGTTTTTCTTTTTTGTTCTTTTTCTTTTTTGTCAAAATTTGTTTTTTTATTTTATTTATTTATTTATTTCCTAAATTTTTCACCTTCTCTCTTTCGTACATGCCTCTGTAAAAATCAAGCAAAAACCTAAACCACTGAGGTAGCTATAATTATTAACAGAAATGGAGCAGAATATGGGATTACTCCAAAGTCCAAACAGATTTACCGAGCAGCAATTTAATTGGATAAAATTTAGTCAACAGATGAGAATTATGGTGAATATTATCAGATCTACCAACCCCATTCCGGGCATCTTCCTATAAATACCCACTCTCCCCCGCCTTCATACTCGCGTCGGCCCCTTCTCTTCTACTCCGTATCTGTGAACGAACAGCTTCCTCTTTTCCCTTAAAGGTATGCTGGTTCGTTCGTGTCGTTCTCTGTCCCCCCCCTCCCCCCCCCCCTCCCCCTTGCTCTCTTGCCACTCCTTTCTTGCACTATATATGTTGCAACTGCTAGTATTGTATTCATGAATCATGATGAAATATTTCTAGCATTCGTCACCACTAGCTTCTTTATATAGCTCATAAAAACTGCAGATTAGTACTAGCTTTTCGTTTTCTCTCACTCATTTACGCTTGTTCTTCATCTAATTTAAGCTAATAAGCTAATCTATACGTAGGTGAGGAGGATCTCTGTTTGTGCGATCTGTTGTTTTCTTGTCCTTTTTTGACTTTTAGTATCACATGACTGTGGAAGTATATGCTATCTTGAATTTCATCTTGTTGGCCGAGGATCCGATAGTAGATCTGAGAGGTTACAAGTTAATCCTGAAATGGATAGTTATAGATCTGGATTAATGTCATTTGTGTGTGAATAAATCTGATCATTAATGGCTACTTTGTATTTTTGTTAATTATTGTGACGTGCCTGCCTGCCTCCATTGTGATTGTTCATCCCATTATAGATCTGAGCCTTTGAATTGATAGATCTAAGTAATTGTTATTCTGATCCATGGATTCAATGCATACGTGGATTGTCATTTGCTTGTTTTGTGCCTGGCATTCTGGGCCTATTAATTGCTATAGCAGCACACCCATGTGATTGCATAATGAAAGAAAAGATGGTATATAACTATATATGATTCTTTGTCTAGAATCAGAACAAGTTGTATGTAGGTTTAGAGTAGATCAGGGTGATATGTTATGTTTTTGCAATTGAAACTGAATGACGGTTATTGGAAAACAGAACAGAAAAAATGGCATCTCACATTGTTGGATATCCCCGTATGGGCCCGAAGAGAGAGCTCAAATTTGCTCTTGAGTCTTTTTGGGATGGGAAGAGCAGTGCTGAGGATCTGCAGAAGGTGTCAGCTGACCTCAGGGCATCCATATGGAAACAGATGGCTGATGCTGGGATCAAGTTCATTCCCAGCAACACTTTCTCTTACTATGATCACGTGCTCGACACCACTGCCATGCTCGGTGCTGTACCCCCAAGGTACAACTGGGCTGGCGGTGAGATTGGATTTGATACTTACTTCTCCATGGCCAGAGGAAATGCCTCTGTCCCTGCCATGGAAATGACCAAGTGGTTCGATACCAACTAGTAAGTGATCTGGGCCAATTCTAAATTCTCTTTATTATGAGGTCCCTCCCTTTTAATCATGTCAACTTACTTAGTCCATTTGTTGATCCAGCCACTTCATTGTCCCTGAGTTGGGTCCTGATGTCAAATTCTCTTATGCTTCCCACAAAGCAGTGACCGAATACAAGGAGGCTAAGGCGGTATGTGATCTGCAGCTGCGATCTAGTGCTTCATAACAATATTGATGAATAAATGTTTCATGCACTTGTGCTTTGAGCCTTTCATTGTCATTAGTTTGCTGATAATTGATTGAATTCCACCTTCATTGGTGCAGCTTGGTGTTGAAACTGTCCCAGTTCTTGTTGGTCCAGTATCATACTTGTTGCTATCCAAACCTGCCAAGGGAGTTGAGAAATCTTTCCCTCTTTTGTCTCTCCTTGACAAGATCCTTCCAATCTACAAGTAAGAGATCTCAGTTTCTGTATTGAACTTTTTGTTATGAATTCCTTCAAGTGGTGATGTTGTCCCACTGGCTTTTGATAACACCAATTTTACTTCACTTTCAGGGAAGTTATTTCTGAATTGAAGGGTGCTGGTGCTTCTTGGATCCAGTTTGATGAGCCCAACCTTGTGATGGATCTTGAATCTCACCAGTTGGAAGCATTCACCAAGGCCTATGCTGAGCTGGAGTCATGTTTTGGTGGCCTTAATGTTCTTGTTGAGACCTACTTTGCTGATATTCCTGCTGAAGCATTCAAAACCCTTACTGCTTTGAAGGGAGTTACTGCTTTTGGTTTTGACTTGATCCGTGGAACTAAGAGCATTGATTTGATTAAGGGTGGCTTTCCTTCGGGCAAGTACTTGTTTGCTGGAGTTGTTGATGGCAGGAACATTTGGGCAAATGATCTTGCTGGATCCCTCAGCACTCTGAAATCTCTTGAGGACATTGTTGGGAAAGGTATGCTTTGCAATGTTTGTTGTGTTATTATTGTTTTTTTTTTTTTTTTTTTTTTTTTTTTTATTATTACAAAAAATCAATCTTTTTGTTAACTAAATTGCAGATAAGCTTGTTGTCTCCACTTCTTGCTCTCTTCTTCACACTGCTGTTGATCTTGTGAATGAAACCAAGCTGGACAATGAAATCAAATCATGGCTTGCTTTTGCTGCCCAAAAAGTTGTTGAAGTGAATGCTTTAGCCAAGGCATTATGTGGTCAAAAGGATGAGGTATAATTCCATTAGTTACTCGTTCTGTAACTAAAATATTTTTGAAATGTAAATGGTGATGTCAATGCAAGTCAGAACAACTGGATACAATCTGTTCTTGCTTGTCTGCTTTCTAATTTGTATGCCACATACTGGCCTTGGGTGCTCATATTGTTTTATTTCCAGGCATTTTTCTCTGCTAATGCTGCAGCTCAAGCTTCAAGAAAATCCTCCCCAAGAGTAACAAATGAATCTGTTCAAAAGGCGGTAAGTGATGAATTGAAGTTCCTTCTTCTAATTCTCTATTTTTTTTTCCCCTCTTATTTGCAGTACAACTGAATAATTACAATGCCTTATCATTTTATTCTCTTTTTGTTTTATCAGGCTGCTGCTTTGAAGGGATCTGACCACCGCCGTGCTACAAATGTTAGTGCCAGGCTTGATGCACAACAGAAGAAACTTAACCTCCCAGTTCTTCCAACCACCACTATTGGTTCATTCCCTCAAACAGTGGAACTTAGAAGGGTTCGCCGTGAATACAAGGCCAACAAGTGAGTATTTTTTTTTTTTTTTCTCATCATTAGGTGACTCGAAACTTTCTTCTGATTTGCCACTTCTTTTGTAGGATTTCTGAGGAGGAGTATGTTAAGGCCATCAAGGAAGAAATTAGCAAAGTTGTTAAGCTCCAGGAAGAGCTGGACATTGATGTTCTGGTTCATGGAGAGCCTGAGGTCAGTGAGCCCTATTTGGTTTTAGCTGCATATTGTTATAGCAGTACACATTATCTTATTTCATGGGAAGGAACAAACCTTGTTTTGTTGTTCCACTTTTGCTCTCAGATGCTTATTAACAAGTTTCCACTAAATTTGGATATTCAATGTACAGAGGAATGATATGGTTGAGTACTTTGGGGAGCAACTTTCTGGGTTTGCATTTACTGCCAATGGATGGGTTCAATCTTATGGATCTCGCTGTGTGAAGCCACCCATCATCTACGGTGATGTGAGCAGGCCCAAACCCATGACTGTCTTCTGGTCTAGTGCTGCTCAGGGCATGACCAAGCGCCCAATGAAGGGAATGCTTACTGGCCCTGTTACCATTCTCAACTGGTCCTTTGTTAGAAATGACCAACCAAGGTGATGATACGAAAAACGCAAGTACTCTTTATGATATTCTGGGTCTATTCTAATCTTGTGTTGATCTGTTTACAGATTTGAAACCTGCTACCAGATTGCTTTGGCAATTAAGGATGAAGTAGAGGATTTGGAGAAGGCAAACATCAATGTCATTCAAATTGATGAAGCTGCTTTGAGAGAGGGTTTGCCTCTTAGGAAGGCGGAACATGCTTTCTATTTGAACTGGGCTGTCCACTCATTCAGAATCACCAACTGCGGTGTCCAAAACACAACCCAGGTGCCCATTCTTATTCTTCACACCTTTTTTGCATTTAGAAATCTGTGGCTATTATACACTTTTCATGAGACCTTCCACTCCACTGTGTGATGCAGATCCATACTCACATGTGCTATTCAAACTTCAACGACATCATCCACTCCATCATTGACATGGATGCTGATGTTATCACAATTGAGAACTCCCGTTCTGATGAGAAGCTCCTCTCAGTTTTCCGTGAAGGAGTGAAGTATGGTGCTGGAATCGGACCGGGTGTGTACGACATCCACTCCCCCAGAATACCGTCCACCGAAGAGATTGCAGACAGAGTTAACAAGATGCTTGCAGTCCTTGACACAAACATCTTGTGGGTCAACCCTGACTGTGGTCTCAAGACTCGCAAGTACACAGAAGTGAAGCCAGCTCTTGAGAACATGGTTTCTGCTGCCAAGCTCATCCGGACCCAGCTTGCCAGTGCCAAATGAGCCTTTGAATTTCACCACCCAATTTATTCCTAAATACCAGTGTTTGTGAGGAAATGGCACTCTGTAGCTCTAGTGTGCTCCCTGAGCATTTATTATTCTTTTCCACTTTTCTTTGTTTCGTCTTTTACTTTTACCTTTGCATTTTGAAAGGAATCTGATATCCTGAACTTCTCAGAGTGTACTTCAATGTTTGGTATCAAAGAATGGAATGCTCATTTTGTGCTCATTGTCTTGCCCCATTCTTAGACTTTAGTTGATAATGGATTGAGTTAATACTCAATTTAGTCTTCGGCTATAGTGATTTTACTCAAATTAGTCTTCGATTATAGTGTATACTCAATTTAGTCATCAACTATAATAGTTTTTCTCGATTTAGTATTTGATTTTAACATAAGGCTAAATTAGGGAAAATCATTAAAGGCGAAGATCTAATTAAGTAAAAAAGATATTTTGAACTAAATCAAGAAAAACTAATAGTTGTGAACTAAATTTGATATTAACTCATAGACTTTGATTATTGTTGGGAAAAAAATATTCCAAAATGGCTTCATGATCTTTGTCGGGAGAATAGCTTGGATTAACTATTCCCAAATACCTTGAGAATAACTTTTGTACTATAATATTGAAAATACCTGTTTGTTAATATATATATATATATATATATATATATATAGGCGGGTTCAGGTGCGGTTATTTCTTACGGTGCGGCAACACCAATAGTTCACCAAATATGCACCATCAACGTTAGGAAATACACCACACAAAACAGAGTAAACAGAGCCCTGCATCACCAAACACACACCATTAGGTGTGAGTAAAAACACCATACACTGTTCGGAAATACACCATTGGGGGTGGTGAGTTATATGGTGTGTTTTTTTAAGTCTGTGGTGTATTTTGTGATGTTTTATTACATTTCATTGGGGTGCGTTTTTATTACACTGTTGGTGCATATTGTTCTGTTGGTGTATTCTGAAATTTGACCGCACCGCCGCACCGTAAGACCCCGCCGCATATGAGCGCTCTTCTATATATATATATATATATATATATATATATATATATATATATATATATATATATATATATATATATATATATATATATATATATATTTATTTATTTATTTATTTATATATTAAAAATATAATTAATAATTAATTATATATATGCATTTATATAAGACATTATATTTATTGAAGTATATATATACATTAATTCATTATAATAATGTTGGTCCCAAAAGAGATGAGATAAAAATCTAGAGGGGGAGGGGGTGAATAGACGTTTATACCATTTTCACCAAATTCGAAATTGCTAAAACGTCAATAAATAAAAGGAAAAACGAAAGTTTTGGCCCCTGAATTGTTTTACTATTGGAGATTTGGTCCCTGTCAATTGATTTGAACAAATTTAATCCTTCAATTGTTCATAATGTGACACTTTTAGTCTCTAATGCTAATAATTAAAAATTTAGTTAATAAAATTTTATTTTATAAAGTTATAATTGTCAAATACTCTCCCGTCTCCACCATTAGACTTCCTTCTCTCTTTTTAATGTATGCCATCTTAATCAAACATTTGATTTGTAACAATCTTAACTCATAAACAGTCAAAAGCAAAAATTTCTTTACTCTCTGACAATTCCTTGTACATCAAAATTTAAAGATGCAAGCCTGTTCATTCATATTACTGTATGTTCTCCTCCCACCTGCTATTTTTAGGTTGATATTATCAATTAATTTACTCTAATTAACACTCTTCTCTTCCATCAAAGATAGCCCAACACAGTTCCATTTGATCTCATGGGTTTTTCGAAGTTGAAGTTTTTTAATGTTTTTCATGGTTTTGTTTCCATGGTAAGGTCCTTGAACCGCGATGCAGCTATTTTGCTCCGAGTCAAGTTATCGTCTCTATTGACTTATCTAACTTCGTCCTCTCCGGCGGACCGTTGTCGGATTTCTACTCTTCGCGCTCTCAATCTTACCAATAACAACTTCGTGGATTTTCTCGTCGGATTCCTTCTCCTTGTGCTCGCATCTAGAGAGTTTGGACTTGTCTTTGAACTTGTTTGTCGGAGACCTGCCGGAGCTTCTGACGGAGTTCGCGCTCGTCCTTGGTGGGAACAAATTTTTCCCAAGAAATTCCGGCGAGCTTTGGACGTTTACCGAAACTTCAAACGCTTAATATCATCAATAACCTCCCAAACCGAGTTCTTCTCGAATCTCACTGATGATTTTACGTATTTAGGATATTGATTATCGAACACAGATGACGTACGTTAATGCATGAGAGAGAAGAAAGTTTAATGGTGGAGAGTATTTGACAATTATAATCTTATAAAATAAAATTTTATTAACAAAGTTTTTAATTAAATAATATCAGGGACTAATTGTGTTAAGTGAATATCACGTGAGGTGCATGCATACAAAGATAAATAAATAAAGAAATAAATGATACAAGAATTTATAGTGGTTCGGAGGTGATGTAATCCTCCTACTCCACTCTCTCCTATCTTCAGGAGGAATTCACTATAAATTTACCACTCCTTGGTTACAAGATACAATGAATTTCATGATCTAGTGTTTTGATCACCAAACCCACACTAATCACGTCCAAACCAGTGCCTCCAACACTGTAACCAGGATTTCACAACTCCATGCTACTATCCCCTTTCTACACTCCTGTAGAAATACAACCAAGATTTCACAACTCCGTGTGACAATCTCCTTCCTACACTTTAGTAGGGAAACCACTTGTTTGTAGAAAAACAAGATTTTCTTTGCTTCCAACTTGAGACTTCTTGATGGATTCTTTAATGTGTAGCAAGTCTCTCAATGATGAAGATTTAGCACACTTGATTTTTCTTTGTAAGCTTTCTCTTGCAATTTGTATGATTGGATTTGTGTAGCTCTCAACCGCTTTCTTTAATCTTCAAATCTTCATCCTTATATAGGCATTTGAGAATTTGTCCATTGAAAAAAAGACAATCTCAAATTTGAATTATTGTCAGCAGGGCCGGTCCGATAGTTTTATAGGTCCGGGGCAAGGGAATAAAAAGGGCCCAATACAATATTTAGAAGTTAACATAAATTTTTATAATTAAATTTTAAATATTATATACGAGTACAAAAATACTATTGTCAACTAAATTGAAATAAAATTTAATTTTTTTTTAACATTTTACAAATACAATACTAATACAAAACTAATTATGACAAAAAAATTTCTATATGTTCTCCTAGATGCAAAGTCATTAATGACCTCTTCAAGACTAATATAGTCTAAGATATCATTCTCGATACACAATATTGCTAATCCATTTAATCTTTGAAGATCTTAGGTATGCTTTCAATAATTTTAATTTTGAGACATTCTTTTCAGCAGAAGCTACCGTCACGGGTATAGGCAATATAATCCGATAGACACTTTGAAAAATGTCTAGAGTTATTACCTAAAGGAACATAATATTTAAATCTCTTATAGGTCCATTTTCAACCAAAATATCTTTTGTTTTATTATCAAGATTAGACCAATTTCTAGGTTCATAAATCTACTATACTAATAAGAGCCCAAAAGAGTTAGGCCTATAATGGATAGAAAAAATGGCGGTCAATTTTTTATAATCAAATGAATGGCTCAGATTGATCAGATTTTAATTGTTCCTTAAGATTTTCTAATTTATCCTTAATGAATATGATTATCTGTTAACTTTTCCGTTAAATATTATCTTTTCCGTTCATTTCTGTTAGTTTACCGTTACTCATTGATTTCAATAAGAAAGGTCTTATGTTCGAACACCATCCCAATTGGCATAATTAGTACTCTATTTTACTCTTATTAAATTAAATAATAATTTAGTAGCTACAACAAAAAATAATACATATGTATATCTTTACTTTATAATTATGTGTCTACAATGCCTTTATTTTAAAAAAAAAAATCATTATCAATAAATTAAATAAGAGAAATAATTTCATTAGTTATAATGTCTTTATTTTTTTATAATATAAAAATTCTTTACATTCAAATTCATCAATTGATTATATTCACTACATTGTCCGTACAATGTCTTTATTTTTTAAAAAAATATTCATTATCAATAAATTAATTAAGATAAATAATTTTATTAGTTATATTGCCTTTATTTTTCTCCAATGTAAAAATTCTTTATATTAAAATTCATCAATTGATTATATTCACTACATTGTCTATTATCTTTTTTGTGCACTATTTTTAAATAAATGTCAAAGTTATAATACAAAATAATGTTATATATTTATTTACCAAGTATTTTATTAATACAATGAAAAAAATTAAAAAATATATAATTAATTAAGTCAATCATATTAACTACTTGAGAGATTCGTTGACAAAATGAGTATTCAAATCGCACAACAAATTGAAGTGAGAACTACCCGCAATGTCATTGTTTGACAATCAGCAGTTAGCAGATTATATTAGCGAATTTGACCAGCGAATTATATCAATGGTTGGTAAAAAAATATTTAAAAAATTAGCTGTTTAGATTAACATGGCCCTCGTCCCTGCGGACTTGGGTGTGCTAAGCTGGCAAAATGACCTAAGGGTATACATATTAATAATAATAATAATAATAATAATAATAATAATAATAATAATAATAATAATAATAATAATAATAATAATAATAATAATAATTGTTTTTAAAAAAATATATAATTAACTCAATCATATTAACTATTTGGGGGATTTATTGACAAAAAGAGTATTCAAATCACACAACAAATTGAAGTGAGAAACTACCTCGCAATGTCCTTGTTTGGCAATCAGTAGTTAGCTCTTCAATATTAGTATATATTTAATATTTTATGCCCTAATTTTTATTTGTGCTCCCTTATGTCCCGTATTTGGTTTCAACCATACCTATACAATTATTTTATTGACAATTATAATCAATTGTGACTATATTATCTTGCATTTGTAAACTTAGAATTACCTATTTAAATATGCAAATTCAACATTCAATTAACTATGAATGAACAATTCCAATATAATCTTGCCTTGATATACTTTAAAATACTTATTTTAAAGAAACATTGGACATTATCCCAATCGCGCAATGCGCGTAAAAAACTAGTATCAAAATAAGGATTACCTTGTTCATTAACCAAAATATTTTCAACATTATACTCATTTGATAAATTACCATGTTCACCCAAAGAACTATTATTTATTACATTATCCCGTCCACTCAAATTACCAACATCTTCATCAATATGATCTTAATTACTCAAATTTTCATTAGATTGTTCAAGATTATCTACGGTTGGTCTTTCTAAATTTTCGTTAGAGGATCCTACTATTTTAATAAATTTATTCATAGATCCTCTTTGTGAGTCTATTAACTGCTCAACTTGTTTTCATTTTTTTCTTTTTTAACTTCCAGATAAATGTTTTTTAGGCAACATTGTATAAAAGATTATTATAAAATTGATCTTAACAAAAAAAAAAAAAAAAAAAAGGAACAAAAGCACATGTGTAGCGTTTGCAAGCAGTATTTTCTCGTGCTTCAATTCTTAAATCAAGATTTGGTGAGAATGCAGTAATTTTTCCTCCTACAACAACTTAAATTTGTCTTTATTAGGTAAAATTCTTCACAAAGTAAGCAAAAGGATAAAGATTTTTTTTTTATTTTTATTTTTACATACAATTAAAAAAAGAAATTGTGTAAAGTTGGGTTGTAATATTAAACTTAATTTTTTATATTCTGAAATCATGAACTTAAATGCAACATGCTCTTAATTATTTATTTATTTATTTATTTTTTACATCATTCAGTTTCTAATGTGTAATTGTGATTGTTCATCTACATCATCTAATGGTTCACAAAACTTAATTCCTAATTACAGTTCAAAAAACTTAGGTAGTTCAAAAATCACAATTAGCACTTAGCACTTCACAATTAGCACAATAGCACTTAGCATTTAGCACAATACACAGTCAATAACACTTATTTAAGCAGTACAACACTTAGTACTTCACAAAACTTAATTCCAAATTACAGTTCAAAAATCACAATTGCAGGTATTTTTCACAGCAATCGGCATAAAATTAGGAATACCTAGAAATGCCAGAATTGCATATTTGCATTATTAATAGAATAATAGCATTATTAATTTAATAGAATAATAGCAAAATAGTGAAAATACAAATTTATAATTAGTTGAAATTAGAAAATACCTTTGCGGATTTGAAATTAGATGAAGCCGTCAGCCGTGAAGGTGATTAGGCGCAGGCGGAACCGCTAAAGCCGGAAGGCTGGCCGCCTGGTGAACGGTTGCTTTGGTGAATTTGTAAATAGAGCCGGTGAAATTGCAGATTGTGATTAGTGTGGATGGTGGATTTGCAGTTTGCTTATGAGGAATCTGAGCTTTTATTGATGACTCCATTTTTACTATTGAGAGGAAATTCAATGATATGGCATAGGTGCAAGGCGGCGTGGGCGGTGGGTGTCTCCTCGTCTTCGACAACTCCTTCGGTCCTTCCGGCTTCTTCGCAGAGACGCGAAGTCGCAAACCTGGCCGAAAATAATAAAAGAAATTTTTTTATATAATATATATTATATACTATATATAATATATCTAGAGGCCCCTATCTAGAGATGGGCCCGGCCTGCCCTTGTCCAGGGCGTTCTTTCTTTGACTTGTAAACTTCAGTGAAGTTTTCTTTCTTTGACTTGTAAACTTCAGTGACTGGATTTCTTTCTTTGACTTGTAAACTTCAGCTCAATACTTCAAACTTCATCTCACCATTTTACGCCATTTTTATTTTCTCAATTAATTTCATCTCATACAACTTCACCTTTCATCTCATGCAACTTCACCTCATTGTTGCAAACTAAATTATAGAGAGTAAGACTTGAACATGGAGTTAAATATCAAGCGTTCATCCATTTTACCTATACGGATTATTAGTTCATATTTATTCTTCTTGATGTACTCCTTTCCTTTCACATCTTCTTGATCTTCAAGATATCTTCATGCAATGTTGTCTTCTTCAAATTTCCTCAATTTGGCTTCTTCGAAATTGATGTGAAATTGAGACTTCAATATCATATGCATACATCTTCCTCTAATTTCATATGCATACATCTTCCTCTATTTTTCTTTTCGAATTATTTCTCTATTTTTCTTTTGGTCTTTGACACAACTAAATACTTAGACAAATAAAATTGAGGATCCTACAAATACAATTTGGCATATCAAAATCTATTACAATTTATTCCTAACAATTTCTCCCATTTTGATAATGCCAAAACCTATACTCAGTCATGGGCTTTAAATCTTTGAAAATTATTTTTCATAATCGATTTTTACTCAATTTTAGTTGGCAAAACCATGATGAGTTTGACAAAATATTCTAGATAATCAATTTGACCCGTGAATTAGACAAGTCTCTATACGCACTTACAGAATAGCTTTTGACCAATTTTATTTTTGTTATGCGTTTGACATACTTGTCTTGTAATTCACATTCTAACAGATTAAATAACTCATACCAAAAATAAATAATAGACCATAAGGAAATTAGCTTAGATAATTCGAAATAGCCATAAGGAAAAAATACTGAGTAATTTGAAACATTTAAGATTATAAAACATCAGTTTCGAAAATCTCATAAGCAGATTACCTTCTTGGCTTCTTCTCTCCTCCTTGTTTCTTCAAGATGTTATTGATATGTTCCCTCATCTTGTAGACATCATGCTTGAATTGTTCACAGAAAAATCTTTTGGTTAATTGACCGGCGAGATAATGACCATAAGCTTACTTCAAAGTGGCTCCGGGCGGGACTCCAGCTTCATACTAATCTATGCATTCCTCGAAGCTTCTATTATGGCCCAAGGTTGCACCTGTGGTACCTGCAAAATCTCTCAATTCGTATCACATCTCGCTCTTTTTCCACTTTAGCTTTTCTTTTTTGTTCTTGTTGGCACTACAAGAAAAATTACGAATCGCGACGGAACGTAATCCGTTGTCAATTCGTGACGGTTTTTACGACAGAACGTGTTTCGTCGCAATTTTGCGTCGAAAATGGTGAAAAAATGCAATTCAGTAGTGATTTTTGGCGCAAAGAGAGAAAAAAAAACCCGGGAAATTTTGGCGCCCACATTTTTGTGACAAATTTTGCAGTAGAATTAAGTTCTGTCACCACAATAGCGAATGAAAAAGGCAACAGCCGATGGTTCCGTCGCGGTTTTGCTACTGAATTGGCGATGAGAATAAGTTCCGTTGCGATATTTGGCGCATAGTGAAAAATATTCCCATGTAATCTTTGCACCAAGGGATTGACGACGAAGGTTGATGATGGAATTTGCGACGAGAATTTTTCTGTCGCAAAAATATATAAATTTTGAAGTAAAGTTTGTTTTTGCTACAGAATAAGACGACGAAATCAATTCTGTCGCCAATATGTTGACATGTTGGCGATAGAAAATACGACGCCCTATATTTCTGTCACGCTATGGCGAAGGAATCGACAACGACAATTAATTCTGCTGCGATGTTTGGCGCAACGATAGATTTGATGTTTGAGGTTGATGATGAAACTTACGATGATCGTTCTTTCCATCACTAAAATATTTAATTTTTTAAGTAAAGTTTATTTTCGCTACAGAATGTGACGATATAATAAATTTTGTCGTCAATATGTTGACACGTTGGCGACAGAAAATGCGACACCCTATATGTTTGTCGCACAATGGCGATGAAATTGACAACAGAAATTCATTTTGTTGTGATGTTTAGCACAAAGATAGATTTAACGTTTGAGGTTGGCGACAGAACTTACGATGGTTGTTCTTTCCGTCAGTAAAATATTTAATTTTTGAAGTAAAGTTTATTTTCGCTACAGAATGAGATGACAAAATCAATTCCGTCGTCGCTAATATGTTGACACTTTGGCGACAGAAAATGTGACGCCCTATGTCTGTCGCGCTATGGCGATGGAATCGACAACGGAAATTAATTATGTTGCGATGTTTGATGCAAAGAAATATTTCACGTTTGAGTTTGGCGATGGAACTTGCGATGATCGTTCTTTCTGTCACGAGAGTATTTAATTTTTTAAGTAAAATTTAGAACTTTTTAATTGTCGAATTTTGCACTAGGTTTGATATTACAAGTGGGAAATTTTCAAAATTTAATGTGAAATTGGAATTGCATATGAATTCATACGCTATGTTTAAATTGGATAACTTTTTTAATCACTACTCCATCCCTCCTATTTTATTTATCTTACATAACTTTTTAGTTAGTCCTAAAATAGTGTCTTCTTCTCAAAATTGAACATAACTATCATTTTACAGGCAATTAATGAGCAAAGTACAATTGTAATTTGTATAAACGACACCTACTTCTAAGGGGCATAATAAATTTCACTTTTAACAAAAAGTAAGTTAAGTTTTACTGTTTAATCAATATTGAATTATAAATTTATTTTATTTTAATATAAAAATTGTTAAGACATCATTTTTGATACTGCTAATTACTACGTAAGCAATAATTAAACAAACACGAAACCAAATAAAGCAAGTAAATATCTTTATTGATCACGGTGAAGGCCCTAAGTACAATCTACTTGGTTGCTCTGAGTACCGACTGACTGCGGTCGGGATTCTCTAACAACAACCTATCGATCGTCCAAAAGTCCCTCACACTGTAGCTACTGTGGGTATTTATAGCCGCTGCGCCGGAGACACAAATCCGGTCGTTCGGCATGCTCTCCACGTAGCCACCACGTGTCATCCTCCCGGGTGCCCTGTCTGTCGTCGCAAGGAACCGCCACGTGTCCTTTGTCAGCTCTCTCGCCAAAGGGCTACCGCTCGGTGGTCGACACTGTCGCTTGGGCAACTCCTGGTCGGACCCCGACCGGGTTCTTCACAAGAAGCCCGACCTGTTACCTGCAAAGACAAGAAGAAAAAGACAAGGCATACCAGCCGGGGTAAAATTGTGTCGGTCGGGATATTCCCTACCAAGAGCCCCCCAGCCCGGGCCTTTTTTACCGTCCAGGAAAAAACGAGACGGGATGAAGAAGCCCAACCGCCAGCTACCAAACCGACCGGCCAGCTGTCATTCCTCTTCTCGCCACGTGTCGGCGACTGCCGGCATCTACGACTGCAACGGTCGCTTCGGAATCAATGCGGGTCACATCGCGCAAGTGGATTGGTTTCCCGCCCAAATGCTCTCCTATAAATAGGCCCTTGAGGCCTTCATTTGAACTTTCCTCAATCTTCCGATCCAATCGGCACCCTTAGAGAGTCCCGAGCGAGCTATTCAGCAGATCAACCGAGCAACTCATCTGCAAACTTCAGCCAAGTTCCCCTGATCGGTAAGCTCTTTACTCCTTAGCTTTTGCTTTATTTTTAGCTTTGCATAGGAGTAGGGTAGGACTAACTCCGATCTAACTTCCCGAGCCCTGTACTAACCCCGACCGACCTTTAGGTAGAACAAATGTCGGACTCGGATAGCCAGAATATCTCGGTCGCAGACTACGACAACACGGTCGAGCAAAGCAGCGAGGAGGTGGACATCATGTCCTATTCTCCGGAGGTCGAGCAACGACCACAACAAATCCCCGACCGAGCCCCCCAGCCAGAAGGGTCATCAAGCTCTTCGGGGACATCGGGGTCGAGCTCCAGTGGGTCGGGGAGCGACGAAACGTCCACGAGTGGACGAAACTCCCCGGCTAAAGATGCCAGGGGAACGCCTACGAGGGTAATAGGGGATTACCCTCAGGCCGAGCCCCAAGAGGGCAACCGGGAAGACGACGGGGAGGCAGCCGAGGAAAACCCGGCCGGGCTGGCGGCGCCAGGCGGGGACGGGTTTAAGTTCCTCAACAGCGAGAGCGTTGCGACCCAGATGAGCTTGCTGACAAAAGGAGAAGCAAGCAAGATTGTCGCAACATTAGCCGGCCAACAGCAGGCAGCTCGGAAACATCATCGAGCGGCACCGGGGAAAGTGGCTCGGGATGCATTATGACTCCCTGATGGCCCCGATCACTTTCCCTTTCTCGAGCCTTCTTACCGCATTCCTGGGCTACTACCAGGTCGTACCCGGTCAGATCTGCCCGAACGCGCATCGGATGATCGCGTGCTTCCCCTAAATTTGCAACCGGCACAACTTGGCCTGCACCATGGAGCTATTTAATTTTGTCTACCAAGTGAAGGTGCTGGCAGCCACGTATGGGGGCGGATTCTTGATGACCCAATCCCGAGCAGATATGTGCTCGAATGTATTCAGCCCCCAGGTCCCGAGCGCACTGTAAGACATTGACGAAGGCTTCGTACTCAGCTTCATTGTTAGTCGGATGGAACTGACACATGAGAGCAAAATAAACTTTGAATCCTTCTGGGCTCGTGACCACCACTCCTCCTCCTGCTCCTTTCTTGCTACTCGACCCATCAGTAGCCAACGACCACCACTCAGCCTCGGGATCCGCAACCTCCGGGGGTCGGGTATCCCAGGCGGTGCATTCGACCAAGAAATCGGCAAGGGCCTGACCTTTAATGGCTGGTCTCGGTCGGTATTCGATCGCATACTGGGTCAGCATTAACGTCCACTTGACTAGGCAACCGGATGATGAAGCAGTTCGGAGGACTGGCCCGATCGGTCAACATGCGAATTGCTCGACCCTGGAAGTAGGGAGCCAACTTCTTCGCGGCAATGTACAAGGCGTAGACGACATTCTCTAACCGAGAGTACCGGAGCTCGGGACCATGTAGCGTGTGGCTTACATAGTACACCGGTCGCTGGACCCCTTCCGGATCGGTTTGGCACAATACTGCACTTACTGCACGATCGGAGACGGTGAGGTACACGTCTAGCTCCTCTCCGAGCTCGGGCTTTGAGAGCACGATTGGTGACATGAGATACTCCTTGAGCTCATCAAAAGCCGCTCGGCACTCTTCGTCCCAGACGAATCCATTAACTTTCCACAATACCTTGAAGAAAGGTAAAGCGCGCTCGGCTAACTTAGAGAGGAACCGGCTAAGAGCTGCCAACCGACCGGTCAATTGCTGGACCTCCCGAACGGTAGAAGGTGGTTGCATGTCCAGAACTGCTTTTACTTTGGCCGGGTTGGGCTCGATTCCCCTCTTGGTCATCATGTAGCCGAGGAACTTGCCGGTCTGAACCGCAAATGTGCACTTGGTCGGGTTCAGCCGTAACTGGTACTTCCTCAAGATCTGGAAGCACTCCCTGAGGTCCCGAGTGTGGTCGGATCGGTCCCGACTCTTGACCAGCATGTCATCAATGTAAGCTTCCATCGTTCGACCTAGCAGATCAGCGAAGAGCATATTGACCATCCTTTGGTAGGTCGCTCCCGCGTTACGGAGGCCGAACGGCATCACTCGGTAGCAATACAGTCCGTCCAGGGTCACGAATGCTGTCTTGCTCTCATCTTCATGGTGCATCATTATCTGATGATATCCTTTGAATGCGTCCATGAAGCTCATCAACTCGGCCCCGGCCGTCTCGTCGACCATCTAATGGATACTTGGTAGAGGATACGGGTCGAGCGGACAGACCTTGTTGAGGTCGGTGAAGTCTATGCACATCCTCCAAGCTGGGGGCTTCGGAACAAGAACAATATTGGCCACCCACTCGGGATAGATCAGCGGTCGGATGTGCTCGATCGCCGCCATCTTCTTGACTTCTTCTCAGACAAACTCGCGGCGATCGGAGGAATGGTGCCGGGTCTTCTGTACGACCGGCTTTTCTGCGGGATCGACGGCTAACTTGTGACAGATTACCGATCGATCGATCCCGGGCATGTCTTCCGGCCCCCACGCGAAGATATCGGCATACTCCCGGAGTATGGCCAAGATTTCTGTTCGTAGCTCGGGGGTGAGAGCCCGGCCAATTTTGATCTTCCTGTCTGGTCGGTCCTCGGACAGGGGAACCTCTTCGATTTCCTCAGAAGGCTCGGGTTGTTCCTTCCGGTCTTTAGCCTCCTCCTTGGCTATGGTGTTCACCCGGGAAGACTGACCGGAGTCGCGTCTGTTGACCGCTCGGGTGTAACACTTCCGGGCGGATTGGACGTCGCCGCGGACTACGCCGACCCTATTGGGGGTGGGGAATTTCATGCACAGGTGGGGCATAGAAATTATCCCACCGATCTTCATAATGGCGGGTCGGCCCAAGATAATGTTGTGGACGCAATGGAGGTTGACCACAACGAACTCAAGCTCCGTCTTGATCGACTTTGGGGATGTGCCGATCTCAACTGGGAGCATTATTTTTCCCTCGGGGTAAACAAGAGCCCCGGTAAAACCAGACAGTGGTACACCGACCGGAGTCAGCTCCTTCCTGTCAAGTCCAAGTTTCTCGAACACGTCCAAATAAAGGACGTTCACACTGCTGCCAGTGTCCACCATAACCCTCTGGACGTCCGTCCCTTTCACATCAATCGTGACCACGAGCGCCTCCATGCCATGGTCACCGCTGCTAGGTTGATCTTCAAGGGTGAAGGTTATGGGCTCCATCTTTTGCCTCTTCCCGGTCTCCCGAGAATCCACTATGGCGACCGGGCAATTACTCCTCGGTCGGGAAGCGTCTTCCAATCCACCAAAAATGACGTGGATAGTCGGCTTTCCTGATGGTCGGCTGCTAGACGGAGGGTCAGAGTCCCGTCGGTCATCGCGACGATCATCTCTTCGATCGTCTCTTCGGTCCTGACCTGACCGATCGGAGCGTCCATCACGATCAGAGCAATCGGAACGGTGATGGGAACGCCGGTGATCTCTCCGATCGGTGTTCCTCTTGGGGTCCTCTCTCCTCCCCACACACTTGTCCAACTTCCCAAGATTGAGCAAATCTTCCAACAGTTGGCGCAAGTGGGTACACTCTTCAGTGTCATGCCCGACACATCGATGGTAAGCGCAATGCTTACTCTTGTCGGGGCCGTCTCGATCGGGATGGGGGAGTTTGATGAGATTGCAGGACTGGGCGTACTGCATGGCCTCCGCTGCGGATCGGTTCAGGGCCGTAAACTCACCAGGCCTGGTGCGGGATCGGGGATGGTCATCACCCAATCGATGTTCCGCCCGGCCGGCCGGTTTACGGGACGAAGACCCGACCTCCTGCGAGCGCTTTACGGCATTCGCCTCGCCGACGTTGGCATAATCTGTGACCCTTCGAAGGGCCTCCTCATATGTGGCCGGGGGGTGTAGAATGAAATCATGGTACAAATAACCCGCCCGGAGGGAGATGTGAAGCATATGGGTGGCGGTCGCATCATCCATGTGCTCGACCTCCCCGACGGCCGCCTTCCAATTGACGAGGAAGTCGGTCAAGCTCTCCCCTTCAAGTTGCTTGGCCTTCTCCAGATACATATAAGGCTTCCTCACCACCTTGGAAGTGATGAACTTCCTCACGAACTTGATCGCCAAGGTATCAAACTTGTCGATCGAGCCCGACTGCAAGGTTCGGAACCATTTCGCCGCTCGACCGGTAAGCGTGGAATAGAAAGCCCTACATATTACAGCGTCTGATACGCCCTTCAGCATCATATTGCTGTAGAAGTCATTAACATGGACCTCGGGGTCCGTACGGCCATCGTAACTTTTCTCTTCGGAGACCTTCAAATCAAGCGGGTAAGGCTGAGCCATCACTGCCGCTGTAAAAGGCGTCTGGTGTAAGGTCGATTGGTCGACCGGGGGTGTTGCAGGGTGCGCGTTTCTGAATTGCGCAAACTCCGCCTGGAGGTTGTAGAGCAATCCTCGGGTCTCGTTGAGCTCGGCGGCTTGGGCAGCTTGGGCTGCATCCCGAGCGCGTCGTCGTCGGTGAGATCTCGACCCGCTATGCCCGGATGAAGCCTCCTGGCTGGCTTCCTGCATCTGTACGTCTTCCTGCTGGCAGTTCGGGTCTTGGGGCCCCAAACGTTGCCGCATCTCCGGTCGAAGACGATCAAAAGCTGCCGCTCGGGCAACTTCTTCGGGGTCCTCCACTTGGGTGGGAACCTCGGCTGCTTGCTGGGCCTGCCGTGGTGCCTCCATCGCATCAGCACCCCTCGACCCCAACCGCGAACGAGCTGAGCGTAGAGCCCGGGAAGCGGGCTAATGCTGCGGCTCTACTTGTGCGGCCGGGTAAACTGGAGGGGCGGCGGCTGGAGCCGTGTACGCAGGCGTGTATGGTGGATAGCCAACCGGGGGCGTGTAATACATCGGTTGGCCAGGCCAATACACGTATGGCGGAGGTGGGATCGGATATGGATACTGGCCGGGATACATCATCGGCTGTTGCGGATATGGCTGACCGGGTGTTGAGTACCCCGGTTGAATGTAGTTCACCGGCAGTTGGGCGGACGGGTATGTGTTGGATGGATGTGGTGGTGAGAGATTGAGGTTGAGGTCCATGGTCTGACCTTGTTGGTGCGTTGCCTTGTGGTCGGATGAACTGGCTGCATCCGCCTGGTCGTCAGCAAAAAGGTTTTGTGCCCACGGATACATTGTTGATGAAGGATCGGGTGCTCGTCAAGACGTTTGCTTTCTTGCACGGGTCCCCACAGATGGCGCCAAAATAATACTGCTAATTACTACTACGTAAGCAATAATTAAACAAACACGAGACCAAATAAAGCAAATAAATATCTTTATTGATCACGGTGAAGGCCCTAAGTACAATCTACTTGGTTGCTCTGAGTACCGACTGACTGCGGTCGGGATTCTCTAACAACAACCTATCGATCGTCCAAAAGTCCCTCACACTGTAGCTACTGTGGGTATTTATAGCCGCTGCGCCGGAGACACAAATCCGGTCGTTCGGCATGCTCTCCACGTAGCCACCACGTGTCATCCTCCCGAGTGCCCCGTCTGTCGTCGCAAGGAACCGCCACGTGTCCTTTGTCAGCTCTCTCGCCAAAGGGCTACCGCTCGGTGGTCGACACTGTCGCTCGGGCAACTCCCGGTCGGACCCCGACCGGGTTCTTCACAAGAAGCCCGACCTATTACCTGCAAAGACAAGAAGAAAAAGACAAGGCATACCAGTCGGGGTAAAATTATGTAGGTCGGGATATTCCCTACCAATTTTTATTATCGATTATAACTATCTACAACAACATTCATCTTTACGATTACTTTTACTAGAAGTTTAAAATACTCATTTTGATTATATCAAAAATAATTATTTTTAAAAATCTTTATCCATTGCCCGAACTGAATATTTATTTTAAAAATTTATTAACTGAATTTTTGGTTTGATTATTTAACATATTGTCACCGAATTGTACACACTCATAAAGATAATAATTAAAATTTATGTGAATATTTAAATATAAGAAGATTTTTTATCATACACAAATGTAAAAAAACAATTAAATAATTAATTTTCTAAATTATTTAGGAAATATATTTATTATATTCATTAATCCAAAACTACATAAATTATATAACACACACACACACATACATATACATATACATATACATATACATATACATATACATATACATATACATATATATATATATATATATATATATATATATATATATATATATATATACATATTTAAAAATCTAAATCCTATTTTAATTTACTAAAAGACTGAAATCCTAAAATCCTATTTTAATTATTTTTTAGTACATTTGGTTTATTTAAATTTAAATATTTTAAAATCCCGTGTTGTATCTAATAACACAATGTTTTATAATATTTTTTTGGGTAAAATATTGTGACGATCAATATAAACAAACAATTCAATATTGCAAAAGAACAAATATTATATTTCGCTATAAATTTTGAGTATTAATGCTTTATTCTATCATTATACTTTTAAACCTTATCAACAATAAAATTATTTAAATTTTATGACGTGCATCGAACGCGACGAAAATTTGTTTCGTTGTTTTTTTTATGACGAAATTTTATGACGGAGTACAAAATTTGCAACGGAAAGATTATCGACAAATTCACGACAATAATAATTTCCGTCATTATATTTCATGACAGAAATATGCAACGTTATATGAATTTTGCCACGGAATATTTTTTCACACGATGGCGACAGAAAGAAACATTTTCGTTGCCAAAACCGCGACGGAATGATTTCCGTCGTCTACTTCGCGACGGAGAATTCTGTCACCATTTTCTGTCGCCAACGCTCGCGACGGATTATTTTCGTCACGAAATGAAATACGACAAGCCTTGAGACTACGGCATGGATTCCATCGTGAAAATGAAAAATTCTGTCGCAAAACTTAATTTTTGACGGAATTTTACGTTTTTTGCGACGGAAAAATTCCGTCACAAATCGTGATTTTTCTTGTAGTGTGGACAACCAAAGAGCTTGTTCAGGTAGAGCCAATCTTTTTACCATTTGAGGTGCACTTTCTATGGTCCATTTGAGGTGCACTTTCTATGGTCCACACTTTAAATTGAATAGTAGGTTTGGAACACTCGAAGCAGCCAACAAGTAACCTTTTGGATGAACTTGTACCAGAACTAGAACCTGCAAATTGAGCAAAACCCACTTGAGCCATATGACTGAGAATCATTAGCCCGTAGTATATCTGTTTGACAATGCTCTAAGAGGTTAGAATTTATTGAATTTACCATGACCAGAGAACTGCAGCTTCTTCCGTATTAGAAATACTTCAATGCACTGTACCAGATGACAATACTGGAGAAACAAACCATTCACCATACGCATAGCCTCATTTTAAAACAAACAACACCATGAACACCATAGACAACCAATTATTCAAAGCAAACACCATAGGCAACCAATTATTCAAAGCAAAATAAACTTAGCTCATGGTATCCAGCAAACAAAACATGAATCCACTAACTGCATAATTCACTAACTACATAATCACTAACTACATAATTTATTCTAATCATTCTAACAAGTCCAAAAGAAATACCAACTTACCACTTCACTTGTGCAACCAAACTCCCCCTTAGTTATTTACTCCCCCTTTTGCCATTAAATTGACAAAGTACGGTGAACATCTTAGAGGAAAGGGCTAGTGGGATGACGGAGAGCCCGAGTCTGTAGAGTCATCATCATCTCCTGAAACCGAAGTGGCAACATGAGCTTGTATCTTTTCCAACCTAGCAACTTCATTTAAGTGAGTTGTTAAAATAAGCTCCAAACTAGTGATGGACTGCTGGTGAGATGTAACAGCAGTGCGCAGTTTATCAATAACAAGCTGAAGTGAGGTAATACTTTGGCGATGTGAGACCAATGGGAGAGGATCTGTGAACCTAGGTGGAGAAGCCGGGACCTGTGATGAGCCAGACTTGGAAGTAGAGATCGGAGCTGAGGAGGCCATTGCAGGAGCTGTAACTCTGGGTGGTAGCAAAGTATCACGATCATCAAAGTGCTTGCCATGAGTGAGTTGATCATCAAACACATATACGCAGTTATTGGTCTCAATCTTTTCATTTGTGTAGGGCGAAAATCCTTGAGCTTGTAACACACCAAGAATAAGGCACGGATAGGGCAGATGTACTTTGGCCTCTTTGTGTTTGACAAAAATCTGAAGATGAGAGAATATAATTTCACCAAGATTAGAAAACATACCATGACGAATCTGATACAGTAAACCGGCAAGCTTGAGAGAGACATATTGTGTGTGGACAGCCGGTATCCAATTAGCTGTAGCAAGCCGCAGTAGCACGGAATAAACAGTGGTAAGAAACTTGGATTGGAGACCCTTAGACGGTCAGGACGGTTCCAAATTGTGAGAGAGATCAGATGCAATAATATCGGGTTCCGGATCCGGGGACGCAACATAGTCAGGTCTTTTTTAGGTAGGCGTTGATTTCTTTAGGTCCAAAAGGAAACCAGGTGCCCCGAACAAACACTTTGCAGCAATGAGAAGAACCGCTAGAGAAGGTACCCGCGGTCAGGTTAGTGAAAAATTTAGCAGTAAGCCATTTTGAATAAGTACCGCAAGATTGAAGGCATCCTAACAGAGCTTGGGATTTCAACAGCGGCATTATAGAGCTTATTTCACTCAAATCATGGGAATCAATAGATTTCTCAAGAATGAGTTCCCTTTTAATGTGAGTTTTCCATTCAACTGCCAATTCAGGGGACAGAAGAAGAGGCTTGTAAGACTTCTGTTTAGGTTGTTTGGAGGGCCGAGCAACTGGAATGGATGAAGTTGGCATAGAGCTGGCAGCAGGAAAAGAGCCGGTACGTGACCTGGTCATTCAGACTGGAAAAACTGGGACCCCCCGGTTGCGTTTCTTAGTCTCTCAGAGAAATTCCACATCATCATCACAAGCATCCACAACCTCCTTCTCAGCTTGTAGGGTACCTGCAGAAGAAATTTTTTCTTTCCCTTTTTGGGAAGACACTAGATGGACAGGTGGGGCAGACTCAATATGGGTATGCACGTGAGCATGCCAGAAATAGGGAAAGACAAGGGGAAATTTAAATCATTTGTTGAGGCAGGCAGATGAGGTAAATTAGCACAATTAGCAATATTTCTGATGGCAGACACAGATGGGATAGACAGGTTATGTGTGACTGGATCATATGGGTCACCAGGAAGCAACGAGCCAGTAAAAACAGTGGGCACAGTAAACGGGTGAGACACAGGCAAAGAAATTGATGGTGGAAATTGCTCAGGTAACGGAACAGATAAATCTAACTTTCGAGAAGCATTTAAGTGAGTGAAACCATTTAGGATATTTAGAGAAGAGGATACCAAAACAGGAGAGACTTCCACCGAAGGGGAAGAAGCCGATGCCGCACTGCCGAGGTCGTCGGACGCCGGCGGGAGAATCCACGGTTCAGCCGTGACACTACGCGCCCAAGCTCGTAGCTGTAGAATTTCTTTTGCTGTGAGACCGGTCAGGAGCTCAGTATGGACTCCAATGGTGGCCAAAACCCGATCCTCAGTTGAAGGAGAGAGAGAGGGATCTGCATCAATGATTCGCCGGAGAAGAGAGGTGCGGTCTGATTTTGTGATGAAGATGGAGAAAGGATTTGCCATTGAAGAGGATGAAGGCTTGATGTAGGTTGGGTATGGAGGTCTCGGTGTTGGGAGTTGAGAGAAACAGAGAGATAAAGTAACTTTGGGTTTTATTATTTTGGGAGACGTGTGGGAAGAAGCAGATGAGTGAAAAGCTAATTAAAAAAGGCTAAAAAGAGGTTGAGTTTTAAAAGAGAGTAACTAATATTAAGGAAAAAAGGTTAAAATATGACAGGGATATAGGATGAATTCGGAGATGAATTGAAACACTCAAAAAAAAAAAAAAAAAACTTGTTAGTAAAATAAATAATTACGATTATATACCTGAGTTAATTCAGCACTTCATCTGAAGTTCGGATTGCACACACCAAGTGCTGCTCGGTGTATTTCAAACCAATTTTTATCCAGAGGTTTAGTAAATAAGTCGGCCAAATTTTGCTCGGTTGAAATATATTCTAAATTAACTTCTTTATCTTCTACTAATTCTCGTATGAAATGATGTCTGATGTCAATATGTTTGGTGCAAGAATGCTGAACGAGATTCTTTGATATATTGATCACACTCGTATTGTCACAATACAATGCCAGGCACTTCTGGTTCAGTCCATAATCCGACATCATTTGTCGCATCCATAACAGTTGGGTGCAACCACTTCCCGCGGCTATGTATTTTTCTTCCGCGGTACTTAATGAGATATAATTTTGTTTTTTACTTAGCCATGCGACCAAGTTCTTACCAATAAAGAAACAACTGCTAGAGGTACTTTTTCGATCATCAGCATTACCAGTCCAGTCAGCATCACTGAATCCTACAAGACTTAAACTTGAATCATTAGAAAACCATATACCATAATTTAACGTACCTTTTACATATTTTATGATGCGTTTGACAGCTGTAAGATGTGACTCTTTTGGATCAGCCTGAAATCTGGCACACATTCCAACGCTTAGCATGATATTTGGTCGACTTGCGGTTAAATAGAGTAGGCTTCCTATCATGCTCCTGTATAGAGTAGGATCAACTGGTATCCCTGAATCATCTTTTACCAGCTTAGTGGAGGTTGATATGGGAGTTCTAGCGTCTTTTGCAGATTCTAAGCCAAACTTTACTAGCAGATTTCAGGCATATTTTTCTTGTGATATGAAAATGCCGTCGTCAGTTTGTTTCACCTTTAAGCCTAGAAAATATGTTAGTTCGCCAATCATACTCAATTGAAATTCCTGTTGCATAACTTTTATGAGTTGACCTGTAGCACCTGCCTGAGTAGATCCAAAGATAATGTCATCGACATATACCTGTGCTATAGTAACATGTTTACCTGACCTTTTGATAAATAGGGTGTTGTCTACTCCCCCTCGATTGTAGCCATTTTGAAGAAGATACTGAGATAGTCTCTCGTACCACGCTCTTGGAGCTTGTTTTAGGCCTTACAGTGCCTTATCTAATTTATAAACATAGTCAGGGTGATGAGGATCTTCGAAACCTTTAGGTTGGGCCACATATATGTCTTCAGATAGATAGCCGTTTAGAAATGCTGTTTTGACGTCCATTTGGTACAGTTTTATCTGTATTTTACATGCTATAGCTAGTAAAAGGAGAATAGATTCTAGGCGTGCGACAGGAGCAAATGTCTCGTCATAGTCAATCCCTTCTATTTGTGAATAGCCTTGAGCTACCAATCTAGCCTTATTGCGTGCAATATTGTCGGCTGAGTTTATTTTGTTTCGAAATATCCACTTGGTACCTACAATATTTACGCCTTCAGGTTTAGGTACTAAATTCCATACCTTGTTTCTTTCAAATTGTCCCAATTCTTCTTGCACCTGAGGTAGGTTGGACATTTGGCTTGAACGTGGAAAACCCCTTCGCATTCATAGCACCTGATTCCTTTTCCGCTAGACCTTTCTTTGGATTGAGCGTTTTGTGATGTAGCCGTTCAATGATTAGTTGATCCAGATTTCTGATTATTTCGTGGCATATGTGATCCGGAACCTTTTTGATTTTGAAACTTGCTCCCTTTTGCATTCTGATTCTGTTTTACCTGTTTCAACAATTTAGAAAAACCCTTAGTTAGAAACACTACAGGATCGTCACTTTCCTCTTCTGGATCAATTCCAGTTTCTGTGCCTTCAGCATTAAAGGCTACAGGTTTCGTTTTAGCTTCATGCCTAGCTAGAATTTCCATCTCATGGGTTTGCAGACTTCCCATCAGTTGAGGAACAGTTTTCTTTTCCCATCCATCATGTTCTTGAATGGCTGTAACCTTAATTCTAAAGCGTGGGGGTAGGGAACGTAGAATTTTTTAAACAAGTTTAGGTTGTGAGAATGGTTCACCAAGGACCAGTGCACGGTTTGCTAATTCCTGAATACGAGTATGAAAGTCAACAATTGATTAATCGTTTTTCATTTTTAGATTTTCAAAGTCTTATTGGACCATTTGTAATTTGACTCTTTTACTGAACTAGTCCCCTCATATGTTGTTTCTAATGCCTCCCATGCATCTTTAGCAGAGTCACAACCTGCAACAATTGAAATTTGACTTTCGTGCATTAGTGAATAGATAATGTCTAACGCCTTGTTATAACCTGCGGTAGTCATTTCAGCTTCTATCCATTCTTCCTCTGGTTTGAGGACTGGAAGATCTTCTGCAGTGTCTCCATCTTTGGTAGGATGAGACCACCCATTAAGAACAGCCCTCCAGACTTCTCACCTTGAGCTCGTAAGTGCATCTTGGTACGGGTCTTCCAGTACGCATAGTTGTCACCTGTTAGTTCAGGGGGTGCTCTACGTCGTTCCATTCTGCAAGACTCAATGCACTGTGAGTACGAACAACAAAACCCGATTCAGCCCAATTCACTAGATGTTCACCGAGGAGTTACAAGGGATTTGTTTACATGAGCCCAAAGCTACACAAACAAAGACACTCTCTACAACATCTATCTTGGACTTGGAACGTGCAAGCTATCTTCCAATCTATAAAAGCAAAGTGATGAAGTTGATGTAATACACCCTGAATCAGCTTCGATCAATACACCGTGTAGCATGACCAATGACAAATCATAGTAATAATTTTGGAAAGCTTCCTTACACTCTTAATATAGTAATTCGTTCATTCTGCATGTGAAACTCATTCCTTAAATAGCATTTCCAAAGCTACCAACTTTCCTCATTTATTCCTATTCCCACGCCAGCATTCATTCACAACCATTCTTTTATTTTCTCCAATCAATATAAACCGCACCATTCATTCACAACCTTTATTTTTCAAACAATACCAACCACACCTCATTTTACCATTCTCAACGCCATATACTAGTGGAGCCATGCAAAAAGTACAATCTTTGAATAACACCTTTAATTAAACATGGCCACTTGTTTAAGAGCTTCAATACTGATTAGACCAACCCTTTTAGCTATCAAATAACCGTACCTTGTAGAAAGTCATAACCGGAGACGGTCCACGGTCCATAAGATAATTTCAAAATAAATTCTGATTATTTTTTAAAATTAAATTAGCCAATAACTCAGGATTTTAATGTGTATCATTTGTACACTAACAATATCTCCTTTCAAATGGTTTTCGGTTCTTTAAATCTTTGATTGCAAGGTGTTTTGATATTCCATAAGCTCATTAAAGTTCTCTCTTGTGTTGTCATAGTGTTGCATAGACAAATGACCTTGATCCTTCAAAGTGCTTCCAATCTTGTGACAAATTGTGTCTCCAGATTCTAACACTTTGGCAAATAAAGAGGTCAAAATATTATCCTCATCTTCTTCTATTCTACGGTTTTGATGTAAGTCTAATTGTGCATATTTTTAGTATTGGTTTGATTATATTTGTTAGTGTTTTTGAACCATTGTAGGTCAAGGTTAAAAGCAAGGGAAGTTCGAAGACAAACTTGGAATCAAAGTGGACTGAAAAGCATGTACTTAGCAAGTTCGACGCATCGAGCCATCCATTTTGTCCAGAAACGAAGCTGGGAGTCGACGCATCGAGCCCGTGCTCAACGCGAGGAGCGACACATCAGCGGAAATGCGAGAAACGACGCCCCTTTCTCGATGCGTCTAGTTTTTCCAGTAAGTGCCAAGAAATCTGAAGACATGGCTCAACGCGTCGAGCGGGAATGCGGCCCAAGGTGTGGTTCGTCTCGTTTTTGCACGAAAAATTCCTATTTCGACCGGGATTGGTTCCAGCTTTGTCCCTACTATAAAATCCCACATTCCCAAGCCCTAATATTCATTCAGAGATCTTTGGAGACAAGAAGGAGAGAAATCAAGAGCCACAAGTTATCTTGGGAAGCAAAAAGAAAGCTAGGGAGATTTGGAAAAATTTCTTGGTTCATTCTTGTACTCCAAGAATTCACCAAGACCCAAAGTGGGTGAGGTTAATTGTCTGCGAGCCCTTGAGTGCCAAACCAACTCGAATGACTCCAAGAATTCACCAAGTCCCTCAGTGGGCGAAGCTGACTACTTGCGAGCCCCTGAGTGCCAAACCAACTCGAACAACTCCAAGAATTCACCAACTCCCTCAGTGGGCGAAACTGACTGCCTGTGAGCCCCTGAGTGCTAAACCAACCCGAACAACTCCAAGAATTCATCAAGTCCCTCAGTGGGCGAGGGTAACTTCCTGCAAGCCCCTAAGTTCCAAACCAACCCGAACAACTCCAAGAATTCACCAAGTCCCTCAGTGGGCGAGGTTGACTGCCTGTGAGCCCTTGCGTGCCACTTAGCGGCTTGGATAAGCCTGGAACTTCTCAACGACGAGGCCGCCCCCTGAACTTCACACATGAAAAGGCTGCCAGCCATCGTCGCAAAGAGGGGTGATATTCCTCCTAACTTGCACGTAGCATGGCTGCCCACCCAAACTTCATGCCTGAAAAAACCGCCTGAAAAGGGGTAGTTAGCCATCCTCGCAAGGAGGGGTGACATTCCTCCTAACTTGCAGCATCATAGCTGCCCACCCAAACTTCATGCTTGAAAAGACCACCTGAAAAGGTGCAGTATGCCATCCACGCAAAGAGGGGTGACATTCCTCCTAACTTGCAAACAACATGGCTGCCCACCCAAACTTCATGCCTAAAAAGGTGCAGTCAGCCATCCTCGCAAGGAGGGGTGATGTTCCTCCTAACTTGCACGCAACAGGGCCGCCCACCCAAACTTCATGCCTGAAATGGCCGCCTGAGAAGGCAAAGTAAGCTGACCTCGCGGGGAGGGGTGACTTCTCCGGGTGGGCCCGATTGGTTACAAACAACACTATAACGAATTAATCAAACTTTATTGCTAAACGACTAAGTAACGAGCGAACTAGTATAGCTTCGACCACTAGGGACCTACAACAAATTAATAAAAGAAAGGAAAAAACTGCCAGTCTATTGATAGAACTTCTTCAATTGATGAGCATTCCACGTGTGTTCCATGGGCTCACCCTCCGTGGTCTCCAGTCGGTATGTAGGTTAATTCCCAGGTAGACTTCCTCTGCAATCTTGTAAGGCCTTTCTCATTTTATTGTCATTTTTCCTCCCTCAGTCGGGAGGCTAGCCTCCTAGTCCCGTAGGACCAGATCGCCTACCTGGTGGTATCGGAACCGTGCCCTCTTGTCTTGATAACGTTTGACATCCTGTTGGTATTCAACCATTAAGGCATAGGTCACGTCCCCTCTTGTGACAACCCAAAAATATTTTTCCTAAATTCCATTTTATAAAATTCCAAAATATTCATTTTCACTCTTCCAAATTTTTTTCCAAAATCGGTGTATGAATTAAATATTTTAAATCCAGTTTTTAAATAAATTCAACACCAAGAGTTATTCTATTTCGAAAATCCTAAGTTTTGGGTACATTTATGTACCAAGTTTTGACCCAAAAAGTCAATCTGAGTGAAACTGGAAAGGAACCTGTAAAACCTGAACCAAGAGTTTTAATTAGAACTATCTTTCAGAAAATCTATTTTTGACCCCAAGTTGTCTAAAATCATTTTTAAGATCATGGTCCATGATATAAGGTGAACCTTGATATTTCTACGAGCCAATCAATTATCTGAGATATTTTAGAACAAGCAAAATTACTCATTTGCCCTCCAACCAATCATTTGTAACCTAGGGTTTTGGACCCTATATAATCTTCACTATTCCATTGAGTTCCCTGATCCTTTCTTTTGCCTCTCCACTCTCAAATTCTTAGCTCTGTAGAAGTTGAAGGAAGAACACAGTAAGTTTCATCTCATCCATCCGTTTCATCATCTCTCTTAGGTTATCTATTCTTACCTTCCCAAATCTCTGAATTTCTCTCCTTAAGTTTTGTATGTGTTGTTTGTTTGAGGAGAATATGGGGTGAAGGAGTAAGTAGCTGAGTTAGAGAGGAAATGGGGATCCACACAAGAAGAAAAAGAAGCTCAAGGTATAAATCATGGACTCCCAAACTAGTTTTTGCTCTGTTAGATGCTAGAAATGTGAAATAGATGTCTCGAAATGCTAGATAATGTTTGTTGATGAGCTATTTGTGTGTTGTTGATGATCTATGATTGATTTATTGAGGTTTGGAGGTGTATTTTGATGATTTGAGTTGTTGTCTAGTGTATATGAGGGGTCTGGTGCACACAAATGGTGCACCAAAAGACCCAATGGATCTAACCAACGGACCTAGGCATGGTCCGTTGGCTAGACCCGTGGAGAGCCGGAGCTTGGGCACGGATCTCAAGTAGATCTGTTGCCCTGGACCGCTGCTTGGCGGAGCCAAGTAGTGGGGCTTCACAAGCTCCGCCAGGCCAATTTTTGTTCTGGTCGGGCCCTTTGTGGCTTAGCTATATGTTGTTCGGATCGAGACCTGTGGGCCCTTGAGGCTCAGATACTCGGGCTCATTACAACGCACTAATAGAAGTTGGTTTCGTTTGATTTGGAGTTTAGGAGCATTTTTAGCAGTTGAAAGAGTTGTGAAAATGAATGCTCTTTATATGTTGATGGTCTGTGAACTTGGTTCAATAGATGGAATTTATAGCTTTTGAGAATATAAATGATTTGAGAAACACATTTATTACTTGATAATATTTGTTGAGGAGATTTGCTAAGTTGTTGAGATTTTGGCATGAAACAGTGTTTTATTTCCATTTCACAGTGATTGAGTTTTGGGCATGTTTCATGATTTAAAGTGCATTTGGCTCTAAGCTTAACCTTAGTTTTATTTCAAAAACCTATATCTATTTTGAAAAATCTCTATCTATTTGCATTGAAAAGATTGCATATGTTAGAGTTTATTGCATGAGAGACAAGTTGCACAATTTATATATATATATATATATATATATATATATATATATATATATATATATATATATATATATATATGTGTGTGTGTGTGTGTGTGTGTGTGTGTGTGTGTGTGTGTGTGTGTGTGTGTGTGTGTGTGTGTGTGTGTGTGTGTGTGTGTGGGTGTGTGTGTGTGTGCGTGCGCGCGTGCGCGTGTGCGTGTGTGTGTGTGTGCGCTATCTATTGTGAGGAAAAATAGATTTTGGAGGCCCGTTAGGACTTGGTCCTTTCGGAAGAAAAATAGAAAGAAAGAAAGTTTGAAAAAAGAAAGAAACGGTCACAGAGGACCGACAAAGATTTATGAAGTAACTTGGTCAATATTCCTGGGTTACTTGGTTGGATATTACCCGTCGGGCTTGGAATCCTGGTTAGGGAGTGTGCACACTGACAAGTACGATACCTGATTTCACAGAGATTTATATAAGAACAAAGAGAGTGGTTCCGTGGGTGAGATGAGTATTAGGCCGGCTAGACGCCGATCCTGGATAAGTTCTTTCACAATTCGTGCAATTCCTACCTCGCCCGCGAGTATATAAAGAAAGCAAGAAAGAAGAAAGAAGAGAAAAGGAAGTCAAGAAGACTCAACAGAAACCTCCACAAAAAATGATCTTTTTATATATATGAGAGAGATTATATCTATATTTAAAACATCTTATTATATCTTGTTGCATGATTTAGCATGAGTTGCATTTAGAGCATTTTGATAAGTATAGTATTTGTTGTTGTTTAAGAGTTGGCATGATAGAATGATCTTACTTGTTGAGTTTTAGTTATCTCTTTATCTATCAGTTTGAGTATTGCATGATGAACTATGTTTAGAGATATCTGCTTATAGCATGTGAATGTGTTAAAGTTGAGTATTTGATAAAAGCATGTTTATGTGAAGTATAAGTTGAAAGCATATAGAATTGTTTGTGAGTATGTATTGAGATTGTTGATTAAGTGTTATATTTAGTTAGATTCATACTTGAGGTTACTTGTGAATGCCAAATGTTTTTCAAATCTATATCTATACTACTTTATAGGGTTGAGTGGCTTTATACTTGGCATTAATTTGCTAACGCATTTATTTTTCCTACTTGTTTTTATAACCCCTTTCAGGTGGGCCCTGTGTTTGAGTGCGCACGTGGTAGTTTAGTGCGTAGATTGAGGTGATAGTTAGTAGAGTAGTTCCTACTTTAGTTAAACTGATGTTAGTTGATGTTTTAGACTGATCTTTTGTGGTGCGTGGACACCGGGGTTTGTTCCCCAAGTTATGATGTTCTTTTGTAGAACATGACTCTAGTTAGTTAGTTATTTTTGTAGCCTGTGCAGTCACCATGAGTGGTGGCTGTGGCGGTAACACTCGTAGTTGTTGGATTGAATGGTTTTAAGTTATCTAATCTTGTTTATTTACCTTATTTAAGTTTAATTATTTAGGATTTAGATTATAGAAAAATGGGGTGTTACACCTCTTTCCTTCAAGAAATTCTTTTCGACTTGCAATGTTTCCTCATTGCCTTTGTCATTGTACAATAATATTCACCGACTGGGTACCTGGATTTCAGTAGAGACCTTGGCCTCGAACCCATATGCCAGTGTGAAAGGGGTCTCAACAGTCGCTTTTCGGGGAGTTGTCCGGTACGCCCATAACACTTTCTCCAACCCAACTGCTCGACCCATAACACTTATGCCCATAACACTTCCTCCAACTGCTCGACCCAACTACAACGGCGCTAATGTTGGTTTTACGGCTTAAGGTAGCCGGTCGGTGGGCCAACACTACAGTAAAATACTATATGAAAAGAGAGAGAGAATACGAGAGAAAAATATGGCATAGTAACATTAAGTGTCTTGAAAATCGGATTCGTTATAGTGTGACCCCAGGGGTATTTATACAAGGAATTAGGCCATAAATTAAAGAAGGCAAGGAAAGGGAAAATAACTAAAATTGAGATTTAGAGGCTGTTGATAAGCGTCAATGTAAAACCCCCTAAAACCAAGCTATTTCAAGCCTTAACACATGCAGATAACTTAAACCAAAAAACCAAACACAGCGGAAGACTGAAAGATAAGATATATATAAAACGAGGAAACGGGGTGCTATGCCACGCTCACCCAAGGGTGAACGCACAGGCTAAATTTGCATTGTTTAATTCTACAATCATCCAACAGAGTTCTACGTCTATATTGGCTCACAGGCCACAAAACACAAAGGGGAAACTATGCTAGCAGGCACTAGACCGCGCACTCGTTTAAGCATCACCTGAAAGAAGCATATAAAACATGGGACGACACCCGATCAGCGAATAATGCTGGTAACCCACCAATACATGTGAAATATCATACATAAGTAAGATATACATTTGTAAAAACATTTGCGAAATGGAATACTTATATATAAGTCAAAAACCAGGAGTAATAGTTAACACAAGACTCAACACTCTCAACAAGAACACGGGAACACATCCCAAGACCGCAAAGAACAACAACAACTCACAAGAAGTCTCGAGGTATGGTCTATCATCACACAATAGACCAACACCCGACATGCATAACTCAAGGAATAAAGACACAACACATGCCAAGGCAACACATGCCTTTGTGACTACACACGTCACAAGAAAAGAACTCACAACAACGGCTACACAAGCCCTCGTGACATCACCTATCACGAATTGATATGCCTTCCTTATGCCCGGTTCCAACCTTATGGCTACCCCCAACCTTGTATCTTCTTCCAACCATTACCTCCAGGACCCCTGTACTTCTTAGTCCAACCTTTTCCCTCCTGGGACCGTCGTCCCCCACCAACAAACCACCAACAAGACCACCAATTTCATAGTACACGAGGGTACCGATCACACACGGCAACATATGCCCTGGATAACACATGTTATCCCAGAAATAAACACGTGAACCTTACACAAAGGTCACAGCTCCATAATCACGTCATGGCCACCACGAGGACCACAGCAATACCTTGGTGACTAGTGTCCATACTACTAATCGTGCAATCCAGGTAAAGCCACACACACATCACACCTCAACAAGAATCAATCAACGGATCACAACGAAGATATGAAACCATACTCAATCAAGGAATGGATCACAATCCAACAACAACAACGATGAATAACACAAGTTATCATCAACCATGGAAGGTACAAACAACACACACGCTAGCATTTAAACACCGAACTAGCATGCTTATCAAATGGGCAAACCAAACGTAGTTCCAAAAAACACACAAGACTCATCACGGTACAACGAAACACAATGTTGAACACTTAGCACGATTCAAGACACCAAAACCTACATGGATTCCTACCATATAGTTCTAGACATACGAAACATCAAGAAGACACTCAAATAGTTCCACAAAAGAACATCGGGAAGTCAAAAGACCAAATACCGAATCAAAAGAATCATGGGGAACAAATCCCCCAACAAAACCAACCTGTTCCCCGCAGGTGGACCCACGGGTAGGCCCCTACCCGTGGTCCTGTCCGCGGGTACCAACACCCACAAGCCATGTTCCCGCAGGTGGGGCGGCGGGTAGGGCTGTGCCCTCCGTTCCGCCCGCGGGTACATCCCTGTGCCCAAAACAATCCCTTCGGGGATTTTCAATTCCAAGCTCAAATTCAAGTCTAAAACATGCCAAATCTCACCAAATACAACAAAATGACTTGAATCAAAGGAATAGCTAAGCAATGGCATACAAGAACCCTAAACACAAGCTCTAGATATGCATTTTCACAAGAAAATGCATAAACACTCATATTTCATAGCAAAACACCTGTAGAATCCAAGAAATATTCATATAGGTAAGCAAAATATATTTTGTAGAGCATGGGTTAGCTCTTGTAGACCAAAAACCTTCACTTAACACCACACCAAGCTCCTATCAAAGCTCACCTTCCAAACCCACTTCAAGAACATACCAAAAGATCATAAAGATCCTATCTTTAAGAAAAGACGCCTAAGAGAACACTAAAAACACAAGATGAACATGGATCTTACCCTCCTAGATGCCCAAATGTATGAAAGGTAGAATCTTGGAGACAACTCTTGAAGTTTTGACAAAGCTTCAACTTGGCTTGGAAGAAAAGCTATCCACCTTTTTAGAGAGAAGATGGAGCTAGAATTTTGGAAAGTGTAAGGATAGAAATGAGGTGTTCTCACTAGGTTAGGTTACAATACTAACACAAGGTGAAAGGTCAAGAATACCCTTACTAACATGGAAAGGTGTAAGGAACAAGGGTACTTCTTACAAAGCTCAAGGTACAACTTTGACTATGGGGTTGACTAGTCAATTACTAGTCCCCGACTAATAAATTTCAAGAATTTAAGGAATTGAATTACGAATTGAAATAGGATTAATTACTTAATTAATCCCTTAACCGAAATTGGATTTCGGTGTGTCACATCCTCTCCCCCTTCAAAGAAGCTTCGTCCCCGAAGCTTGGGTACGACGAATTAGAACAAACGGTAAAAAGAATAACAATGTGACAAAGAGTGTCAAGAACAATTTCCTTTGGTCAAAACTCCAAAAGATTCCACAAGATTTCAAGGTAAAAAGGGTTCAAAACAAGAATTGACAAGAATTTTGCAAACAGATGAATTGAGCATAACGAACTCTAGTCCCAACACAAACACCAACTTCTAGACAACAACTATGAGCTAAACAACTAACTCCCAACACCAACTACAAAACTAATTAAGCAACAAAACAACAAGCAGAGACAAACATAAAAGCAAACAACAACTAAACAGCTAGGAAGATAACAACGACAAAAGAAGGGCAAACAAGACGGCCTCAGCTCCGCTCTAGAAGGACTCGCTCTCCGACTCCTCGGACTCCTCAGACTCCTCTTCATCCTCTCCTCTGCGGCTTGAACTAGCTTCGATATGGTCTAGCCTCTGGTGCACTACGACAAACTGCACCTTCATATACGCGAAGCCTTCTGCGATCATATTGTTCTGTTGACGAAGCAAGGTGACCATGCGCTCCTCATGTGCCATGGCATCGTGCCCCCTCTTGGTGCGAGCTTCTTTCCTTCTTCGATTTTCCTCACTATCAGAATCACTTTCTTTGGCTTCGGTAGCTTCTGGTGCTTCCACTTCTTCCTCTCGGTCTGCTTCTCCCTCATCTTCTTCATTACCGCCCAAACTCTGGACTGCGAGGCTCAACTTCCCGGCATGAATCCCAAGCTCTGCTGCCAACTCGGCTCTCTCTTCAGGGGCTTTCCTTGCAACTTCTTCAAGAGTGATGTAATCACCATCATCCAACTGAAACAGATTGCAACTCCGAAGATTGGTGGCATCCAGCACCAACTTTCCCACAGCCTTCGGTAGACAGCCAACAACACTCACACCCTTCTTCACAAGAATCCAGCTCAACACCATCCCATACGGTAGGCTTTTCCGGTTATGATCACGACAGAAAACCATATGTTGCAACATCAAAGCTGGCAGGTTGAACTTGACCATATTCTTGAGGCAAAAGGCAAAGGTGCACTCCAACTTTCCCAACAACTTACTTTTGTTGTTATTGGGTATTTGTAACACCCCCAAATTTAATTCTCAACACCTACTAAAAATAGACCAATAAAAATAGAAACTGCCATGAATAAAATTCCTGAAGTACGCATACCACCGTTTAGAACTAAGTAATAATTCAACTTACAAAATAACTTTAAGTCCTTAATAATAAATGAGGGTGAAACCGCCACATCTAATCTAACACTGACTAGATGTAAGGCTCTAAACCATAACATTCAATCACAACTTAATCCAAAAACTAATGAAATACAATATGAATCAATAACTCCAAAACATCATAAATAAAACAGCTACTGCGTTCTAAAGCGCACTCTCAGCCAACAACTTATTCATTCACCTGCACAAATCACAAATAGGAGAAACACGAAACAATAAAATTAGCAAAACATTGCTAAGTAAGGTTTACTCCACCCTGTAAAATGGATTTAATACAGTATATATTCACATTCAAAAATAATTAGCCACAAGGCTTAACTGCTCTCGACTTCAACATAACATTTACTCCACATCACAATCCACATAGAGATTTTCTCAACTTAAGATTTCAAAACAATCATTTTCATAATAACACGTTTCCAAAAGAAATCATTTTTAGGAAATATGGAGAGGAATAGCAAATCAAATAATGGGCAGGGTCTTAATTACTTAAGCCCTAGTGAACAGTAATCTCTCTACTGAACACTACGCAAAAATCCCATTTAAACCAACCAAATAATGGGCAGGGTCTTATTCAATAAGCCCTAGTGAACAGTACTCACTCTACTGAACACTACACAAAAATCCCATTTAAGTGGAACAGAACTAATACCTTAAGTGTGCACACCCCCAATGGGTTTCCAAGCCCAATGGGTAGTAACTAGTCCTAGTAGCCAGGATACGTTTCTACTGACTACTACTCAACGGGGTAAATACCCTAGTGGTAGACTCCGCTAACCACTCCTCAAAATACAACAGGACAAAAAGTCCTAGTGAGACAGGATATGTTTCTACTGCTCACTCCTCAAAATAACAGAGAGTTTTTAGGCTCCCTAGTGAATCAGTATATTTCAACTGTTCACTCCTCAACAAACTGGGTCACAGCCCAAGTATCCAGAATCATATCAGGATACTGTACAAGTCAACAAAACCTTTTTATCCTCCATATTTATAAAAAAAAAATGATAACAGTAATGATATTTCACAAGCAAGTAACTTCTCAATATCCCAAATAAGAAACTGTCAAAAGTTTTCAGAAACAATGACCTGAATTCCAGAATTTACTGAGAGAAATCGGTAACACATTTTCATATGAAATTTTCCACATAAGTAGTACAAAGGGTCTAGAATACACAAAAAAAGTTTCAAGTCAATCCAAGGCCTATAAGTATTTTCCCCGAAATTCTTCTCAACACTGCGCCAGACTGTAATTTAACTGGCAGAACACTGCCTCAACTTTACGAAATTATTCTGGAAAATCGAAACATGTTTTTAACCAAATTTTTTACAAACATTAAGTTTAACAAGTCTCTGTTCTACAGAATAAATTTCGGGCAAAAATAAGTTTAGGAAGCATTTTTCACAAATTTTTTTTCCCAGCTACGCCAATCAGAATTTTCACAGGCAATAATCAAATTGAATAAAAATTTTCCTTTTTGATCACCACAAAATCACCATATCACATATGCCCACAAAAACAAGAAAAATATATACATTTTTTACAGAGTAAAAGTAAATTTTGATAGACATAAACACTTACCTGGATTCGTACAATCAATCACAGACCAGAATCGAGTCCTACGTTTACTCCTCCGCAAACTCTCCTTTTAACCCGGATGAAGGTTCATATACACAAATAAATCACATATAAACATATAATAATCATAGAAAATTTTACCCCAAGACAATTAAATAAACTTACGAATTGATGACTCTAGATAGAAGAACGGAAATTGACGTGCAGACATTCTCTTTCGCTGAAGCCGGAAGTGAGAAAAAAAAAATAAGAATGTTTCGGCTCAAGATGATGATGAAGGAGGGGAGGGTTTAACGAATCGGCTACTGATGAGGAGGACGGGAACAATTAGGATGAAAACAATTAGATTACTACTGAAATACTCAACTAATAATTTGTATTATAAATAATAATTCTAGTTGTAGGGAACTAAAATACTTAAAAGCTTAAATATAATATTAACATACATAAACATATATATGAACTAACATGGATACACGTAACACACACACACACACACACACACACACACACACACACACACACACACACACACACACACACACATATATATATATATATATATATATATATATATATATATATATATATATATATACTTTTAGCTGTACGGGACTAACCTATATTATACTAAAACTTTAAGTTTATTTACTATAATATAACACCTTAGTTTTAGGATTTAAAGGTTAGTTTATTATATCATATAAGTATTATGGGCTTAGGAATAGTAATAACCATAAAATAATAGTAGTAGACTAATTTCAAATAGTTTTGGGTCTCATAAAATAATACAACTATGGATCATACAATAAAAATATTATATTTCATATAACGACTATATTGTAAAAATTTATTTAGCATAATAATATTTATAACAAAATACTCAAATTACCGGGGTATCACAATAATAAACAATCCAATACCAACATAACCAAGATCCTCTGCTCCGTAGACAACCACTTTTTCTCCGGCCTTGAAGCTTGGGTGAAACCACTCGTACGACCCAACAGATAACTCAAATAGTCCCAGTACCCCATGGTATCCGTACTAATCCATGAGTTACCGCTATACTGCGCAACTCCCGAAGCAAATAAATTCAAAAGCTGAGCCAGCCTCTTTTCAGATAGCACAACCTTCACACCTCTCACTTTTGATGTGATCTCAAGCTTATCACCATCCTTTGTCACAACTATGTGACGATAAAATTCCTTAACCAAACTCGGGTAAGTCTCGGCCCTTATGGCGAGAAACCCATCCAACAAACCTTGGAATCTAAGCATATCCAACAAACAATTAGAAAAAGATTCCGGGTCAAAGGCTTTACCTTCAAGAACAAGGTAATGGGCATCCACCCATTCCGCTTTCCTAGCCACACTTGACCTTCTAGGCATGATAGGAGATGACCCAAAGCTCAACAAAAGGCGTCCACAACTTCTCCATCTTCCCCTCTCTTTCGACGGCTCTCACTCCCTCTCTCGCTGCTCTCTCTCTCTCTCTCTCTCACGCTCGGCGAGAAAGCTCCAGCGACGATGGCGGCAGGGGTGGTGTCGGCGGCGGCGCGGTGACGGTGCGTCGGCGGGTTGCAGGTGAAGCTACGGGTTGGGGGGGTGGTCTCGGCTGAACACACGGGTAGAAGGGAAAGAGGGAAAAGAAATTGGGATTTAGGGATTTTGGGAAAAATAGGGGAAAAGATGATTTAATTGGGGATTTGGGTAAAATGGAAATTTATGGTTTAAAAGGAATTAAGATTAGATAGGTTCCAAGAAAGATAATTGGTTCAAGTGGTTTAGAGGTTGGGTTGGCAATGGTTAAGCCCGGGTTTGAAACTTAGATTTTAGGTTACACAAGATAGGATTTTTGTATAGGTTTTCTATTCTCAATTTCAAGGAAAACTTGGGAAATTTAGAGGGTTCTCAAAAGAAAAGTTGCAAGAATTTCCAAGCATGATTCATTAGGAGATGAATAACTATTTCCACAACTATGCTTACCCACAAAACTAGGGAAACAATCTATCAAAAAGGGCTTACACTCAACTCCAAAGAATTGCCATAAAAAGGGGAACGCGACAAGGATAGACAAGTAACTTCAAGTATGCAACAAGGACACAGGACAACACTCAAGGCAACAAGGAACAAGATACGTACGAAAAACAAGGGTAGGCTAAGAAAAGATTACCTGCTAGTTCCTCCTCCAACAAACCCTCAGACTCTGCCTGCGAACGACCCATCACGAAAACTCTCCCAGATGGTCTAGCTCCAGCTGCTCCACGGCTTGAGCTTCCTCCTGCTGCTCCTCCAGCTCCTGGGGGTGGCGGCAACGCCCTCTGGTTGGCTTGCTAGGGACACTTCGCAACTTTGTGACCACGATCTCCGCATCGGAAACACCGAAACACCGAGCCATTGCAATCTTGGCCCGCGTGCACTTTCCCACATCTTCGGCACGGAAACAACTTAGCTTGATTCCCTTGCTCCATCCGGTTAGGTCCTTGGGTTGAAGGTGGCCCACTCTTGGCTTGAAAACTCGGCTGTGGCTTCTTGAAGGTGGAAGAACCTCCGCTCTCGGTCCTTTTCCTTGCTTGCTCATAAGATCCCCGCTGAAGCTGCTGAACGCGATACAGATCCGCGACACTCAGATACGCATCCTTAAGAGAACTTGGCCTACTCACTGTCAAAGCTTTTCGTGCCTCATAATTCAAACCGGCAACGAATCTCTCAACCTTAGCAAGCTCCGTAGGCACAAGCATCCGAGCAAAGCGCGCCAACTCCAAAAACTTCTTGTGGTACTCGACCATAGACATGGATCCTTGCTGCAGGTGAAGGAACTCATCAAACATGGCGGCTCGCACGTGCGCCGGGTAAAACCTCTCGCGCATCCTATCCTTAAGCGCAGACCAACCAAACTCAGGCTCTTCAAGGAAGGTCGGACCCTCATGAACCCACCACAGATCAGCTTCTTGGCAGAAGTAAAACGTTGCCAGTTCTACTCATCTCTCCTCGGGACAACCCACAACCGCAAAGATCTTGTCGAACACTCTCATCCATTCCTCCAAAACCACCGGGTCTTCTTCACCAGCGAAGGTTGGCGGCCTATGACCTGACACCAGACGTCCCATATCCCTGTGCCCAGCAGGTTGAGGAGGTGGCACGGGGTGGTTGTTGTTCAGCAAAGCCTCGCTAAGCGTCTGCATCGTCTGTGTTAGCTGCGGGAGGTTCTGAGCAAGCTGCTCATTCGTCGGGGTCTCCGGGGTACGCGCTCGGGGACGAGGAGGCATCGCAAACTTCTACAACAACAACACGATTACCAAAAGGTCAACAAACAAGCAAATAACTGAAAGCAACACTCAGCTCACCGTGCAACCTAGAGTCTTAAGCCTAACACTTAGATTCTTAACGTCACTTTAAGGTCTCAAACCATTCTTAGCTACTTAGAAAGTCTAGACATAAACATCCTAGGCTCTGATACCAACTGTAACACCCCCTAAAACCAAGCTATTTCAAGCCTTAAAACATGCAGATAACTTAATCCAAAACACCAAATACAGCGGAAGACAGAAAGATAAGATATATATAAAATGAGGAAACGGGGTGCTATGTCACGCTCACCCAAGGGTGAACGCACAGGCTAAATCTGAATTGTTTAATTCTACAATCATCCAACAGAGTTCTACGTCTATATTGGCTCACAGGCCATAAAACACAAAGGGGAAACTATGCTAGCAGGTACTAGACCGCGCACTCGTCCAAGCATCACCTAAAAGAAGCATATAAAACATGAGACGACGCCCGATCAGCGAATAATGCTGGTAACCCACCAATACATGTGAAATATCATACATAAGTAAGATATACATTTGTAAAAACATTTGCGAAACAGAATACTTATATATAAGTCAAAAACCAGGAGTAATAGTTAACACGAGACTCAACACTCTCAACAAGAACACGGGAACACATCCCAAGACCGCAAAGAACAACAACAACTCACAAGAAGTCTCGAGGTATGGTCTTTCATCACACAATAGACCAACATCCGACATGCATAACTCAAGGAATAAAGACACAACACACGGCAACACATGCCTTTGTGACTACACACGTCACAAGAAAAGAACTCACAACAACGGCTACACAAGCCCTCGTGACATCACCCATCACGAGTTGATAGGCCTTCCTTATGCCCGGTTCCAACCTTATGGCTACCCCCCAACCTTGTATCTTCTTCCAACCATTACCTCCAGGACCCCTGTACTTCTTAGTCCAACCTTTTCCCTCCTGGGACCGTCGCCCCCCACCAACAAACCACCAACAAGACCACCAATTTCATAGTACACGAGGGTACCGATCACACACGGCAACATATACCCTGGATAACACATGTTATCCCAGAAATAAACACGTGAACCTTACACAAAGACCACAGCTCCATAATCACGTCATGGCCACCACGAGGACCACTGCAATACCTTGGTAACTAGTGTCCCATACCACTAATCGTGCAATCCATGTAAAGCCACACACACATCACACCTCAACAAGAATCAATCAACGGATCACAACGAAGATATGAAACCATACTCAATCAAGGAATGGATCACAATCCAACAACAACAACGATGAATAAAAGAAGTTATCATCAACCAAGGAATGTACAAACAAAACACACGCTAGCATTTAAACACCGAACTAGCAAGCTTACTAAACGGGCAAACCAAACGTAGTTCCGAAAAACACACAAGACTCATCACGGTTCAACGAAACACAATGTTGAACACTTAGCACGATTCAAGACACCAAAACCTACACGGATTCCTACCATATAGTTCTAGACATACGAAACATCAAGAAGACACTCAAATAGTTTCACAAAAGAACATCGGGAAGTCAAAAGACCAAATACCGAGTCAAAAGAATCACGGGGAACAAATCCCCCAACAAAAGAACATCGGTAGGCCCTTACCCGTGGTCCTGCCCGCGGGTACCAACACCCACAAACCACGTTCCCGCGGGTGGGGCGGCGGGTAGGGCTGTGCCCTCCATTCCGCCCGCGGGTACATCCCTGTGCCCAAAACAATCCCTTCGGGGATTTTCAACTCCAAGCTCAAATTCAAGTCCAAAACATGCCAAATCTCACCAAATACAACAAAATGACTTGAATCAAAGGAATAGCCAAGCAATGGCATACAAGAACCCTAAACACAAGCTCTGGATATGCATTTTCACAAGACAATGCATAAACACTCATATTTCATAGCAAAACACATGTAGAATCCAAGAAATATTCATATAAGTAAGCAAAATATATTTTGTAGAGCATGGGTTACCTCTTGTAGACCAAAAACCTTCACTTAACACCACTCCAAGCTCCTATCAAAGCTCACCTTCCAAACCCACTTCAAGAACATACCAAAAGATCATAAAGATCCTATCTTTAAGAAAAGACGCCTAAGAGAACACTAAAAACACAAGATGAACATGGATCTTACCCTCCTAGATGCCCAAATGTATAAAAGGTAGAATCTTGGAGACAACTCTTGAAGTTTTGACAAAGCTTCAACTTGGCTTGGAAGAAAAGCTATCCACCTTTTTAGAGAGAAGATGGAGCTAGAATTTTGGAAAGTGTAAGGATAGAAATGAGGTGTTCTCACTAGGTTAGGTTACAATACTAACACAAGGTGAAAGGTTAAGAATACCCTTACTAACATGGAAAGGTGTAAGGAACAAGGGTACTCCTTACAAAGCTCAACGTACAACTTTGATTATGGGGTTGACTAGTCAATTACTAGTCCCCGACTAATAAATTTCAGGAATTTAAGGAATTGAATTACGAATTGAAATGTAATTAATCCCTTAACCGAAATTGGATTTCGGGGTGTCACAGTCAAAATATGTCATTTTTATGGGTTATTTTGGAGTTATATTTTGCTTAATTAGAGTCCTTTAGGCCTATTATATGCTTAGAATAGCTTAATTTAATTGAAGTTTGGCATAAGGACTAGTTTTGGTTACATTTGTTGTAAATTGCAAAATATTGACAATTTCAGCTCATTTCGGTGACAGTTCAGAAGAAAAATCATATCTAGAACTAGGAGTGTCAGATCGAGGTGATTCAAGTGGCTATGGATCGACATCGAAAATATCTACAAATTTCATGAAGACCACAAAGGCCAATTCGTATATCTATGCAATCAAAATCATCAAAAACCGCGTCAGATATCCCAGTCACGCCCACTGTCACGCAGTGACGGCGGCGTGAATAGGAAATTAAGGGGTGTTGGAGAGTTTTTTAGGAAAATTTCAGATCTGAAAACATCATTCTTCATTCATCATCTTTCAATTATTCTCTCTCTAGAATTTTAGATTAGATCAGGGTAGTTTTCTCTCCATCTTCCCTCTAGATTTTAGCCTAGATCTCTATCAACTTTGTAAAGAGAAGTGAAGATCCAAGCTCTCCCTAACAAGATCTTCACCTCTAATCCATTGGATTGACAATCTGGCTTTGCAATCTTGGGTAAACTCTTGATCTATTTTATTACTTTTTGGTGATGTTTATCTACAGCGATCTCAGACAGTAAACAAGAAATTGGGTAGGGAAATTAGAAGAAATTGATAGTTTGGGGTGAAGAAGGAAGAAGATTAAGAGAGAAAAAGTGTTTGGTATTCAATTCGATAACCTCCTGCTCATCCTTCCTTTGCTAAAATACAACCAATCTGAAATCTCAAAACTAATCTCCTAATACATCAGGGAGGAAAAACAGATGAAGCTACTGGAATAAACAACTACATCAACGGCTACTGCCCTACCCTAAACGTGTCATCTGACCATAGTTCATCTGCCACCAACGGTCAACATGAAACAACGTCATCTGGCTTTTATTTGCAACGGCTCTAACGGCTATTTAAATGAAACGGTGTCATATGGATCCACCTCTTCCCTTTGATTCAGCGATAGACAATCATCCAGATCCTTTCCTTTCTTCGTTCTTCCTTTCACTTCTGCTGCAACCTTCCATGCTCGTAACACCACCCCCTTCCCCAGAAGATCCTTGTCCCCAAGGATCAAATGAAGGGAATTGCCTCCGAAGGTGGTAATATTCTTCCCAAGTTGCCTCCTCAAGAGGCAAATTTGCCCATTGGACAAGGATTTCAATAACAACCCGGTTCTTCTTCTTTACCAACCTCTTCCCTAATACTCCAATAGGAGCTGCCAACACCTGCCCTTCTGGCCCAACTGAGGGAGGATCAAGCTGGACACTCACCCCCTCCCCAACCTTCTTCTTTAGTTGGGAAATATGGAAGACGTGATGAATCATGGTTCCTGGGGGCAGTGATAATTTATAGGCAACTTCACCAATCCTTGCAATCACTTCATAAGGCCCATAGTATTTAGATGACAACTTCAAATTCTTTCTGACAGCTAGGGTAACCTGCCTGTAGGGCTGAATCTTTAAATATACCCAATCCCCCACTGATAGAACCCTCTCACATCTACTCTTGTCAGTTTGCATTTTCATTCTGTTTTGAACCTGTTTTAAGTTTTCCTTTAGTCCAGCCAGTACAGCCTCCCTTGCTTCCAACCAATCAACACATTCACCCTCAGGATTTGCTGCCAAAGCCATTTGTGGAGGAGAGTAGCCATATAGGGCCATAAAGGGTGTGCTTTTTAGTGCTGAATGGTAGTTAGTGTTATACCACCATTCAGCAAGGTGTAGCCATTTCCTTCAGCTATTGGGCCTCTAAAAAACCATGCATCTAAGATACCCTTCCACACACTGATTCACCTTCTCAGTCTGCCCATCTGTCTGTGGATGATAGGCAGTAGAGAGATTGAGTTTAACCTGCATACTTTTGAATAATGCCTGCTAGAACCTGCTTGTGAACACTTTGTCCCTATCAGATATAATGCTTCTGGGTAAACCATGTAACTTATAAATATTCTCCATAAAAAGATCTGCCACCCACTCAGCAGTAAAGGGGTGGTTAAGGCTGAGAAAGTGTGCATATTTAGTTAGCCTAACCACTACCACCATGATCACTTCTTTATTGTCAAATTTGGGCAGGCCTTCTATGAAATCCATGGACACACTCTATCATGCCCCATTAGGGATTTGTAGGGGTTGTAAGAGGCCTGGGCTTGTTACATTTTTATTCTTGCATCTTTGGCAGATATCACACTGCATCACCAGTTCCCTCACTTCCTTCTTCATGCCTTTCCAATAGAATAAGGCCTTAAGTCTTTGATATGTGCCAGTCTGCCCAGCATGTCCACCAATGGCAGATTCATGTAATTGCAGGATCAGATTCCTCCTTAAATTCCCAGTATTACCAATGTAAGGCCTCTTCTTATACCTTATCAATCCCCCAACAATGGTCACATTGGGATCTGTACTGGGCTGAATCAGAGCAGAAGTCAAAGTATCAGTACCCCAGCTGTCAGAATTGTAACTCTGAACCACTTCTTCCATCCACTGTGGTTGAGCTATTGAGATAGCATAACTGGTTGCCTCCACATCCATCCCTCTTCTTGACAAGGCATCAACAACCCTGTTATCAATCCCTTTTCTGTATTGAATGGTATAGTCTAGTCCCAGTAGTTTTGTTAGACTCTTCTGCTGCAAAGAAGTGGTTATCTTCTGTTCTAGGAGGAATTGTAGGCTGTGGTGATCAGTTTTGATGATGAAATGTCTACCTAACAAATAAGATCTCCACTTATCAACATCATTGATAATAGAGAGGTATTCCTTCTCATAAATGGAAAGGCCCAAGTGTCTTGGCCTAAAAGCCTTATTGAAAAATGCTACTGGCCTGCCCTCTTGCATTAGGACAGCCCCCATCCCCTTATGGCTTGCATCTTCTTCAATGACAAATTCTTTTTGAAAATTTGGTAGAGCTAGGACAGGTGAATTACATAGGGCAAATTTCAGTTGCTCAAAAGCATTTTTAGCTTCCTTATTCCAACAAAAGCCATCTTTTTTCAGCAAGTCAGATATAGGCTTGCTAATAATCCCAAAAGCCGTAATGAATCTTCTGTAATACCCTGCCAAGCCCAAGAATCCTCTGAGAGCTTTAACAGTCAAAGGTCTAGGCCAGGCTGCCACTCATCAAGTTTGGTTGGATCAGTTTGCAACCCATTTTGAGAGATCAAGTGGCCTAAGTACTCCACCTGAGGTTGACCAAAGAAGCATTTGTTGAGCTTGGCAAATAGCTGAGGCTGCCTCATAATAAGCAAGACTTCCCTTAAATGCTGCCAATGGTCCTCCAACTTTCTGCTATATACAAGTATATCATCAAAGAAGACCAACACTGTCTTTCTCAATAATGGTTTGAAGACTGAGTTCATCAATGCCTGAAAGGTAGCTGGGGCATTGGGGAGCCCAAATGGCATTACCCTAAACTCATATAACCCTTGGTGAGTTCTGAAAGCTGTCTTATACTCATCCCCCACCTTCATCCTCACCTGATGGTATCCAAATCTCAGGTCTAACTTAGAAAAACAAGTTACCCCAGCCAGTTCTGAGAAGAGGTCTTCCACAAGGGGTATAGGAAACTTGTTCTTAATGGTGATACTGTTGAGGGCTCTATAATCTATGCAAACTCTCCAAGTGTTGTCCTTCTTAGGGACCAACAACACTGGGGAGGCAAAGCATGAAGTGCTTGGGGTGATGATCCCAGCTGTCAACATTTCATCTATCATCTTCTCAATGGTATTTTTCTGGGTGTGGGAGTATCTATAGGGCCCTATATTAACAGGTTTGGCTCCAAGAATGAGGTGAATTGTATGATCTAATACTCTGGTTGGTGGAAGGGAGGAAGGTTCTTGGAAAAGCTCCTGGAATTCCTGCAGTAGTGCAGAGAGCTCAAGAGAAGTAGGATGTGTTTCTGTGTGGTGGAGGGTGGAATGGTCATTCAATTGGGAAGTTGTCCACCCACTGCATTGGACTAGAAAGCCCTGAACTCCTTCCTTATGCCATCTCTTAACCTGTTTGTCCCCTACTGCTTTCAACAACACATTCCTAATCAGCCCTTTCAAGAAAATTTTCCTTCCTTCTTTATGGAAGGATATACCAGGGGGGGCTGGTATGGAGCTGAATTGGGGCATATTGGTCCACCCAATCCATCCCCAATACCATGTCATAGCCTCCTAACCTTAGCAATCTAAAATTTTTCACAGGCTGTTCTTGTTGAATCTGCCAACACAGTCCATGGCATATTGAATCACTTAGGATCTTTTCCCCATTAGCAACTGTGACCATTAATGGGGTGGCCTTTATAGGATCCTTTCTCAGTTGGCATAGGAGCTTGGGGTCCACAAAGCTGTGGGTACTCCCATTGTCAATCAAGATGACCACTGGTTACTTCTGCACACAACCCAAAAGTTTAAGGGTACACTTGCACACATTGTCACTTTAGCCTAACAATGTAGGTGTCCCCAAACCATTTACACACAACCCCAGCAAAATCCACCCACTCAAATCATACTCTCAACCCGTGTACATAACTGTCAAACCAGGTTCCTACTCTACCAGTTAATGCACATAGAGTAGATTGAGAATCTCATGTATAGGGATGTGTGAGAGCATGAAAAACTTTTCACAATGAATTATCCATTGTCTGGGATTGGCATAATCAAAGGAAGGAAATTCGTTTTTATACCTCATCAGAAATTCTTGGTGCTGCCCACCTACTCCTGGCATGTGCCTCTCCATTCCCTCCCCTCTGGGAGTTCAATCTCTCAGTCTTCGTTCTCCATGAATCAAGGCCCTGGGAGTAGCCATCCGGGGATCCGGATCCATCTCTTCATCATCCACCATGGGAGCCTTGTCTGGCCTCCTTTCAGTGGTGGCTCTGGGCTCTTCATGTACCTGCCCTTGCACGGAGGATTGCCCCGGTGATAGCCCCATCACAGGGGGTGCCGGTCGATTCAACCGGAGTAGATTCAGCAGTTCTTCCCTCAAACTTCCGAACTGGTCCGAGAGTTCAATAACCGATGAATCCACCTTGCCATTGAGCTCGATGAACGCTGCTTCCAGTTGCTTGATACGATCATCCATGGGCTCTGATACCAATTGCAGCGATCTCAGACAGTAAACAAGAAATTGGGTAGGGAAATTTGAAGAAATTGAGAGTTTGGGGTGAAGAAGGAAGAAGATTAAGAGAGAAAAAGTGTTTGGTATTCAATTCGATAACCTCCTGCTCATCCTTCTTTGGCTAAAATACAACCAATCTGAAATCTCAAAACTAATATCCCAATACATCGGGGAGGAAAAACAGATGAAGTTACTGGAATAAACAACTACATCAACGGCTACTGCCCTAAACGGTGTCGTCTGACCATAGTTCATCTGCCACCAACGGTCAACATGAAGCGACGTCGTCTGGCTTTTATTTGCAACGGCTCTAACGTCTATTTAAATGAAACGGTGTCGTATGGATCCACCTCTTCCATTTGATTCAGCGATAGACAATCATCCAGATCCTTTCCCTTCTTCTTTCTTCCTTTCACTTCTGCTGCAACCTTCCATGCCCGTAACATTATCTTGCATATGTTTAGATTGTTGATCTTGAGCATGAGTGGCTAAATTCTAGAGATTAGGATTATTCTGTATATTGCATTTGTGATGATTAGCTTGATTTGATTTGTGATATTGTGGTGATTGAGTGTTGTTGGCTTGAATGTCTTGTTGGAAGATAAATGTTTATAATGACTCTTGTGTGTGATTGCAACACATGCTTGTAGGTTTAGTAAGGATTATGTTGTCAAGAGACTGAGACATAATCCTAGACTCCTTCTCTTGCAATTCCCATCCTAGACCCGAGAAGGCAAGGTCCGGAAATGAATGTAGGCAAGGTGTTTGTTAAAATGCCCCATAGAAGAAATGAGCATCTGGGTGTCATATCTACCTACAGGAGGCATATAGACCGAAATGGCTACGCACTAGCAAGCCATTCCTCTTGACTTGTGTCTCAACATGCAATCACCACTACCACCTGTATTGCGAGATTAGCTAATCACACATTGCAATTAGCACACACAATCCTAATCCTCTTTTCTTTCTTTTGATTTATTTTCACGTGTGCCTTTCTTATTTTCCTTTGCAACCACTACTTGTTTAATGCCACTTCTTGATTCAAGCATCTATAAGCCCAAAAATCCTCACCAAATCACTCACTCAACACTTCCAATTTATCACTCCTTAGAGTACGACACTCGGGGTGGTTCTCGCTCCCCGTTTTATTCTCATCTACACCTTACATCCTTACACGACCCTTGCACATCAAAATCTTTTGACAACGCTTTATAAAAGAGAACCGTAAACGAAAAAGCATTCTGTCAGCTGCCAAAACTGACGGAGTAACTTCCTAATATGAGAAAAGGAAATTACTTGGCCCACAAGGAAAGAATCTCCGCCAAATCTGCCCTTAACCGCCTCTAGAATGCGCACCCGGTCGGGGACACACCGACTGCGGAGCCTGGTCGCTCATCCGAGCCAATTAGGGACCTGGTCGAGGACACACCAACTGTTGAGCCTGGTCGCCCATCCGAGCCAGTTAGAGGATTGCTCAAATACCTGCACTATCGTCACTTGTAACAGAGGTTTCTCCCCTTAAACTGCTAAGTGTTCTAGGCATCCTGGACCGACTGCCTACCTCGCGTCTAACTGGGTACCCGATTAGGGGGTATCTATCAACCCTCTTCATCAACTGAAGAAGGTACTGGTCGATTTAAATTTTCTAAGTGCGAAAAAGCTCTCAAAAGTCAAGTTCTTATGACCAGTGTTGAAAAGAGAAGAGAGACCAAAAGCTTCAAAGTTTACATCAAATATTAAGGAAGTCTTGTGCTGCTTCAAGTGCGACAATCTAGATCTACTCAAGCCAAGTCATCTAGTTGGAGAAGAATAAACTTTATTTCTTCAACATTTGTAATCTCTACTTGGAGAAGTAGAAAGAGGCGGAGTAAACTCAGGAGTTGAAAAACCTGGTGTAACAGTTCACCATCGGCTTTGTGTTTAAGGGGTGATCTGTTGTGGATTTTGTACTAAGAGGGTTTAGTGCAAACCTTCACGTATTATGAAGAAGAGTGGAATAGGCTTCGTTAACAGTCGAACAACTATAAAAACTCTCTCTCTCTCTCTCCCTCTCTCCCTCCCTCCCCCTCCCTCTCCCCCCCTCTCTCTCTCTCTCTCTCTCTCTCTCTCTCTCTCTCTCTCTCTCTCCTTTATTTTGCATATTATCACAAACCAAACCTAACGTTTTATCAAGAAAAACTTAACATATAAAGAACGTCTAAAAGGGTATAACAATTACTTTCGCATCGCATTAAATAACATAAAATGGAAGAAATAAGGAAAAAAAATCCAAATAAACAATATCAAATATTAACATGAAAATAACTCGCAAAAAAAAGTGGGGGAATAATTGCTTGAATTTTTTGAATTGAAGTATGTAACTGAAAGTGTTTGAAGTACAAATGTTTAATTGCAAAATCTAAGTATAATTTGATGGCTTATTAGAGAGTACATTGTACATACAGTTACTCCTCGTAATCTTGCTCATATCCAGCGTGGCTTTGAATATGTGCGAGTTATAAAACAGGAAAGGAATCCAAATGAAATTGAAAGAACCTCGGAAACGACATCAGCATAGCAGTGCAGTGCAGTGCAGTGCAGAGGAAAACCTGAGTGAGTGTGACGAATTGAAGAATGTACAAGTCGAAGCTGCAAGAGTTGTGCCAACGCTACTTGGTGGCGTTGCCGGAGTACACCTCGGTGAAGGTCGGTCCCGATCACGACGCACGATTCACCGCCACCGTCACCGTAATTGGAATTTCTTTTCAGTCGCCGCCGAATCAGTGCCGCTCCGCTAAGGATGCTCAGAACCTCGCCTCTCGCTTTGCCTTTGAGTATTTTACTGCCAATCCGCCCGCGCTTCACTCTGCCCATCCCCAGCAATTGGCAACTAGGCCGCCAGATCCGGTTGTCGCCCCCGTTCTTCAGTCTCTGTCCCCGCCTTTACAACCATCTCCGGTTCACCTCGTCGCCGATTCGTCCCTTCCCCCCCCTCAATTCGGACAAATCCCAAGTCAGTTTTTTTTTTTTTTTTTTTTTTTTTTACCTTATTTTTATTTCTCATTACATAAATCAAAACTTAAAAAAGTTAGGGCATGCTATGATGTTAAGAATGAAGTTAACTTGTTCAATTAGGAGAAACAATTTGCTTTGCCTCTTTTTTTTTTTTTTTTTTTTTTTTTTTTTTTTTTGAATTAACACTTACACTGGAAATGTACAAGGTTATAAAAATGTATAGGCCTAGAGGTTTGATGTTTTATGCTTTATGCTTTTTATTTTGATATTTTGGTGGTTTTTCATTTTTTTTCACATGTAAACATTGAGAATATATATGTATTAGTAATTTAATTGATTAAGAATAAAATTAACTTGATTTATAAGGAGAAACATTTGCTCTGCTTCACAGATTCAGCTTGGCTTGCTGGCCCCCAACCTGTTTGTCCTCCTCTGCTGCAGCAAACCCCTCCATCTCTTCCACCAAAAAGCTTTACAGGTAAATTTTTTCTTTTTAATTTTATTCAATGCACACATTGAAAATGTTATAGTGTATACTTAACTCTATGTATATTATTGGGTTGATTAAGAATGAGATTAACTTTATAAATTAGGAGAAACAAATTTTGTTCACTTTTCCCCTTTCTTTCATGTGTGTATTTGAAGACTCAGTCTGTAGTTCACAAAATATTGGTGAAAAGATATTACTATGGGAAAGCTTATTTAAAAAGATAGAGTAATAAAATTGAGTGGCAGAAACATTATTTGAAAGTGGCATGGAAGAAGTTAACTTTCTGTGGCGAATTGGTTTATAAGTAGCAATTTGAATTGAAAAGGGAATAGCAACATTTCTTTTTGCAGAGGCTTCTACTCCAAACACAAAAGTAGGTCAAAGTAAAGAGAGCACTGCACAAGCATCTGCGGTGACTCCATTATACTCTACCAAACCTGCAAATCTGAAGGGGATGTACAAGTCAAAATTGCAAGAGCTATGCCGTAGGCAGTCATGGAATCAGCCTGAGTACAGAACGGTGAAAGAAGGCCCTGATCACAACCCTCGATTTGGTGCCACAGTCATTGTCAATGGAATTCCCTTCAAAACTCCAGATAACCATTGCCGTTCCTCCAAAGAAGCAACAAACCTTGCTGCCTGCATTGCCTTAGATCACTTTATTGGCTCCAAGCTAACTGTCCCCCAGCAATCCCATCTTCCACCAACTGTATCCTCATCTTCAGGTTATTGTTTTCTCATTAATTTCATTGTTTTCAAAAATACATCCCAGGTGAAGGAGGGAGGGAGGATGGAATAGGGCAATGTTTAACAAAGGTGTGATAATCACTGTGAATTTGCCATGGTTTTTTGTTGAAGAAGGGGGTTAAGGATACAGCACTACACTGATATGTAAATAGAATCCTAGATGTGTAATGGCTATTATTCATTGGTTCAAAACTAATGATTAAGTTATAACGAAATGGAAAATGGAGAAAGGAAAATAGAGGGTTTTCTGAAGTAAAATCTTCATAAAGTAAAGGCAGAATTGACATTTATGAATTGAAAAAATAAAAGAAGGAAATACAGTATTTGCAGATTTTGTGATATTTTCATTTGCTTTTTGCAGGCCATACTAAAAATGAAATTGCAGGTGGAAACAATGAACCGAATTCACAAACATCTGAGTTTGTTTCAACACCATTGGTTCCTAAAGAGATTTACAAATCTTCAGGTTTGCTTTTATCAGTACCTATGATTTGTATGCACTAAGTTTTGGCTTTAAGTTTTAATAACTTGTGAATTTGGTACTTATTTCTCTTGTAACTTGGTGCTGAATCTACTTCTACAGTTCTACTTTTCATTGCTGATTTTATTTCTATATATATATATATATATATATATATATATATATATATATATATATATATATATATATATATATATATTTGGATTGTGGGACACATTTTAATTGGGTTATAGGTGAATCAAGTTATTTTAGCTCTGTAACCTTTGTTAGGCAACGACTAGCTAATATGCTTTGTGAATGTTGGGACTGAAGGACTGATTGGATTTTATTATTTTCTTTCTACAGTTGTCTAAGGCTTGCTTCAATTACATTGCATGTTGCTTTACATTGTGGGGCACTTTTTAATGTCTACTTAACCTATGAAACACTTATCCGTGAGTTATCTAGTGACAAAACAGTGGCCCCTGCCCCTCCAAAGAGATTAAGAAATATGTGTACATATGCATGTGTATGTATATAGACAGTGCTTGCTAGAAGTAGTGCAAGAACTAAATGATAAGATGTTAAGTTAAGATAGAACAAGCTACAAACTATGCTTGGTCAATCACCGTGGAGTAGCTTGGATATAATTATGAAATTATTAAGGATTGGTTACTGCTATAATAATTAAATATTATTCGTAATTGTTAGAAGTAAACAGTTATAGAAGATGGGAAGGCATAGAAATAAATAGACTAGCAAGTGAAGAGTCTATAAAACTGTCCATTGTTGTAGTATATATATCTAGTTGTAGCAGTGAAGGAGAACACAGAAAATAGAACAAACACATTGGTTGGTATCCTCTCTTTCTTTCTACAGTAATTTACCCATTTAGTTGGCCCTACACACTCTATGTTATTTGCTTCAGCGGAAGATGTTATTTCCATTGAAGCCATTTCATTAAAGAGTTTCTGTTTGGACATGACAAAAGGTGTCCTCCTTTGTCATGTCCCATATGCTTGAACTGATTTTTTGCAACATCTTTTCATGAATTCCCAACTAAAGAGGCTGGAAACGTTTGTGTCTGTTGTAAAATATTAAATATTTTCCCATCTATCATAATAACAAATTAGAAAAAGGATCTCTTTCAGTATTTATTATATAATTAATCGAATTTTTCATGTTTTGCTTTCTTAGACATACAGTATATGTACAAGAACCAGCTGCAGCAATATGCTCAGAAGCAGAATATTACTTTACCTGAATATTCTTGTGAAATTGATGGGCCACCACATGCTCGTCGCTTTAGATCAAAAGTGGCTTTTGGTGGAAGAATTTTTGAAAGCCAAGAATTTTTCTCTACATTGAAGGAAGCTGAACAAGCAGCTGCAAAAATTGCTCTTGAGGCATTATCACCCCAAGAAATTCAAAAGGTAGTCAAGTCTCCTAAATTTATTTGCAGTAATTTTATTAGGCTATGGGTTCTATTGTATCTATTGGTTTCATGTTTCCTTTATAATTATATTGTCTGTTTCAAATGGATGTCAGGGTGCAGGTTTATACAAGACCCTTCTACAACAACTGGAACAAAAACAGGGTGGCCTGTTTCCAGTATACAAGACAATCCAGTCTGGTCCACCTCATGATCCAACTTTTGTGGCCACTGTGGTAGTTGGTGGTGAGACATACCAAGGACAAGTAGCTAAAAGCAAGAAGCAGGCTGAGATGAGTGCTGCAGAAATTGCTTATAATTCTCGTATGAAGAGTAAGTTAGAAACACTCCCTAGACTCACTGACACTGTCACACACAGGATGCACAAATATCACAAAATAAAAGTAGAGCCACGAAGGGACAAGAAATACAGAGCTATTCATAGCTCTGTATTTCTGACAATAGCCATAGGTGCATGCACATATTGGTTCAAAGAGGCCGAAAACATGAACTATTGTCCATCCACATCCTGTGTGTAATCTTGCATTCATTCTGTATGTTGTCAGGGAATTTGTTACTGCCTTGGTTGGGGTTGGCAGTTGGTAGTTGTTGGCGTTTGTTTAACATTCTTACTGTCTTTTGCTGGTAAAGTTGGAACTTTGTAGGTCATATTTAGATGGTAGTATGGTACATTATGGGGTGTTTGGTTCATGGGTTTACTCACTAGGAATGAGAATCAAAATCATAGGTTAGTGTTTGGTTGAGAACTTTTTAAAACACAACTATGGATTTGATTACCCCTTCAATGAAAAACCTCATTCTCTAATTAAAAACCGGTATCATTCCATCTTATTGGTAATATGATTTTTTAAGTTTGGATTAGTGCTTTTAGATTTTTGTTTTGATTTTTTTTTTATTCATATTGGTGCTTTGGATGTCATTATATTAGGATCAATTGCCTTGATTTTTTGTTTTTGTATTTTTAAAACATTTATTCTAATTATAGTGTCATAAATAACCAAACATCAATATTGGTAATCATTCCACTTCCCCCCTACTACCAAACATGCAAAATACTTTCACCAAAACCCATTCCATTACCAAATATTTGATTCCCATTCCCATTCCCCTAAGCAAACCAAACACACCCTTATAGTTTTGTATGTTGCATTTCCCTGTGTTCAATTTATGTGCTGTTTCTGTGCTAAGGAATGCTCATGTTGCATTTCCTTGTATTCTATTTCTGTGCTATTAAGTTGGCATGCTTAAATTGGGAAGGGATAGACATAGAAAGCGGAATATTTTGATATAAAAAACAATAAAGGACTGAGGCAACTCTCTGTTTTTCATTTTATCAGTTTATTTCATATTTCTGTTTTTTCGTTTTTCCGTTTTTTAATTTTTTAATTTTTCATTTCTTTGGAGAAAATATTTTTCTAATTTTTTATTTCTCTAGAAAAAAAAAAAAAAAGAAGAATTGGAAATGTTATTGCAAGGATTAAAATATACTGTAGTATTCTACTGTTCATCATTCTTTTTCCATTTCTCTAAATTTAAAAAATTAGTTAAATGAAGTTTCCAAATTTTAGAAAAATAGAGAGCAATTTGAAAAATGATTTTAAAAAATTATTATTTGGTTAACATATTCAGGATGACACGTGAATCATGCTTTTGTGATATATCCTACAATGGCTTTTCATGGCCGGCAGTAGATGGGAGTTCACCTTGTTGAATAAGTAAAGCAATTAACTCTTGGTCGGACTCCTGGAGGGAAATGGTTGGTTTGCTCGCCATGGAATGGAGGTTTTTTTTTTTTTTTTTTTTTTTTTTTTTTTTTTTTTTTTTATAAATTTTAATGGGTAAATTTCATGAGCAATGAATAACAATGAGCAACTTTTAAAATTTGAACAACAGAAGAAAAAACTCATTTGGAATTTGAGTTTCTGGTAAAAAACGTAAGTACTACTTGAGTTTGTCAAATTTTTGCGCATGTACAAGAATACATATGAGAAATGCAAGTTGTACTTGCATTTTTCTTATTTGTATTGTTGTTTTTCAGGCAAAAAAAAAAAAAAAAAAAAAAAACGAACTTCGCAAATTTGACAAACTCAAGTGATTTTGACCAAAAACTCATGTCACAAATGAGTTGTTTCTAATTTTGTCCAAATTTTAAAAGTTATCCATTTGTCCATTCATCATGAAATTTACCCATTTCAATTAAAAATCCTGGAATGGAAGGAGTATTCAGAGGGGTTATTCCATATATGTTAAATATTTTAATGCAGGAGATGACATTTGTAGCATAGCACCCATAACTTCCAAAATTGATTTGCAGGAATGCAGGATATCCATCTCTGTCTTGTGAGCTCAATTATGGTTGATCACTGCAAGAACGAGCTTGTGACCAATAGTTGTTGATCCAAACTGTAGTATGAATCTGTTCATGCTGCAAGAGTCAAGGGAGTACTGGTTCACTTACTGATGCATTAGAATAGTGTTTCACAACTGGACAAAGAGAGCTTTCTTCTACAACATTTCAAGACGATAATTTCCATGATCCATGCTTACAACTGATCACTACCCATTACGATTGGAAATAAACTTGAACCACTTCCCAAGCATGGTAGCATGGGCCTTGTAACCCAATCGAGAGCATTAATAAGGCGGTGGATCTCTTCCCTGGGACCGGATGACACCAAACGAGTAAGTAGACAAGCAAACGTATGTTCATTATCTTCGATGAACGGTACTTTTCTCATATTCTTTTATAATCTATGGTTTAAATGAATATGCTATGTCTTGCCGCATTTAATGTGTATCAAACATGCTACTCCTTATCTATAATGTATGTGCATAACTCAAATGAATTTGGTCATGAGAGAGGGAATTCAAATGCGTAATCCTAAGTGTTTTATCATATGTGTTTCCTTCCCCGGAATATCTTGCTCTATTATTGCTCACGAAGCCAAGTTGAATATGTTGCTTCTTCTAATTGTGCTAAGTTGAGCATAGACATTTCCTTTACTTTAATCAATATTTTGATTAGGCTCATAAAAGGAATTTGTCATTTCTCCCCTATTTTGTGTTTAAGTTAAAAAAATGTAATCCTAAATTTTAATGGGAGTTTTGCCCGGAAGGCAAATTAAAGTCATTGATTTTTCTTTGTCACCCCTTAAGTCATGATCTCATGATCTAATAATTGATTGGAAATTATACACTTATTATATGACAGTCCTTGAAGGATTGCTTGGCCTTGATCAACAAGTGGTTATAGTGCCTATCTTTGTTGGAAGATAAAATTCATAGCATTTAAAAAAAAAAAAAATCATAGCACTAATTATATGATAAAGACACTAGGACAATCTATGTAGCTCCAATAATGTAGAATTGTTTTGATACTAATTCAGAAGTCGATGATTATTTTGTCCAAAATTATATTTATGGTGTTAGTTTTATTATATAAATTATTTTACAAGTTTTAGGCATTAAAATTTATCTCATATCTTGGGATTTAAACAAAATGATAGTGCCTAATTTAAAATATAGTTTTGCCCAAAAGGTAACCCCTTAGACCAAGACCTTGATAATGAATATTTGTTTGAAAACGATCTATAGATCCTATATCAATCCCTGAAGGATTGCTATGATCAATAAATTGTCATAATCTTCCATTGGCTATTATACTCTACTGAACCTGCAAATTTGCAAGAGCTATGCCATAGGTAGTCATGGAATCAGCCTGAGTACAGAACGGTGAAAGAAGGCTCTGATCACAACCCTCGATTTGGTGTCACAATCATTGTCAATGGAATTCCTTTCAAAACTCCAGATAACCATTGCCGTTCTTCCAAAGAAGTAACAAACCTTGCTGCCTGCATTGCCTTAGACCACTTTACTAGCTCCAAGCTAACTGTCCCCCAGCAATCCCAGTTTCCACCAACCAAAGGTGTGATAACCACTGAGAATTTGCCATGGTTTTTTGTTGAAGAAGGGGGTTAAGGATACAGCACAACACTGATATGTAAATGGAATCCTAGATGTGTAATGGCTATTTTTCATTGGTTCAAAACTAAGGATTTAGTTAAACGAAATGGAGATAGGAAAATAGAGCCAAAATGGGTACTGGTAATTGTATTTTTAAATTGGAAAGCATAAAATGGAGAAATGAAAATAGTGAAATGAAGTAAATGCAGCGGGGAAAGTCAATATTAAAAGACAAATTTATTCAACCGAAAACATAGAAAACTGAATTCCAGGGTAGTAGATAATTTTGGGAAATTAAAAATTGACCAGTTCTGTATCCCAGGTACCTATTGCCTCCTACCCGGGGGCTGGGGCTGGTTCTGGAACATTTGATCATATCTATATAATCTGCATGAGTGCCATTATGTTTATTAATCTTTCTAAAACATCTTGGTTTACAGGGTTTTCTGAAGTGAAATCTTCATAAAGGCAGAATTGACATTTATGAATTGAAAAAAATAAAAATAAAAAGTACAGTATTTGCAGATTTTGTGATATTTTCATTTGCATATTGCAGGCCATACTAAAAATGAAATTGCAGGTCGAAACGGCAATTTATATTGTGGATTAGGGTCCACATAGCATTGGTAACCCTGGTTCAAAACGACATTGTTTGATGTTTGAGCTTTAACCGTCTCCATAACTACTTGTTTCTCATGTTTCAACTAGGGGTGGGGGTTTTAGGTTTCGGTTCGGTTTTTTTTTTTTTTTTTTTTTTTGATTTCGATTTCGGTTTTAAAAAAATTAAACCATTCGGTTTAACATTGGAGTTTGGTTCGGTTTGAAACAGTTCGGTTTCGGTTCAAATTTAATTCGGTTCGATATTCGGCTCGGTTTTAGATCCCCAAATTTTAACATTTTAACATTTTCTGAACATACTACCAAACAATACATATTCACATAGTCACATAATCCAAATCTAAAGTCTAAACATTATATAACAAAATAGCAATCCAAAGTTCAAATACAATACAAAGTACTAATTACCAAGCATCAGTTGATTTTTTTGCACAACTGACTCTTCAGTTGGTTCACTTGGAATAATTTATTGACGAGATGAATAATCATCTATCTTTATAGTTAATATTAGAAGAACAAGTGTCAAGTACTATATAGTAAATTTTTGGACACAATCCGTCATTGCTCAAGTTAGATATAATTGCGAGGTAAAGAACAATTGCGACAAACAACAAAAGTGCAAAGTAGAGAACAAGTTATAAAGAAATCAAATAAAAAATTTAAGGGTGTACCAGCGAGAATAGGAACTAAACGGCGGAGCTGGCATCAAAGACTTGGATTTACTTATTTTATTATTATTATTATTATTATTATTATTATTATTATTATTATTATTATTATTATTATTATTATTATTATCAATTGATTCGGTTCGGTTCGATTTTTGCCAAATCGTTCGGTTCGGTTCGCTTTTTAACCGAACTGTTCGGTTTACAAGAATCTCGAACCGTTCGGTTTTTTTATTACTAGTTTGGTTCGGGTAACTCGAACCGAATTGCCCACCCCTAGTTTCAACACTAATTTTAATTTATTTTAGGTATAGAATCCTTATGCTTAATGTATAGAATTGCATAACATGATGTACAGAAACACATAACACGAGAAACATACACATGTTTTCTATTTTCTTATTCTCAAACGTTGAACCCTAGTACGTTTTATCCTGGGAACCTAGGCTACAATGCTCCTAGCACTTTTGGGACGTAGCAAATAAGGTTTTAAGGAAAGAGTGTTTCGCTCGACTCGTACTAACCGATCTTCTTCTTCTTTTCTTCTTTCGGTTCAAGGGATTATGCTATTAAGCAATAAATCTTTTCTCCTTTATTGTTGATTATAAATTCCATTTTGGTTGATATATATATATATATATATATATATATATATATATATATATATATACACACACACACACACACAAATATATATAAATCAGACCCCACGGTTATATATATAACCTTATTTCTTTGATGAACAAGTCGATGGATTCCAAGAGTGTTGGAACCGTGAATGTTGCTTGTGGTGCACATTTAAATGGTCGGAACGGCAATGATGTTGCACATTCCGAGATGCCGGTTGACGACAGCAACGTTGGAGGATTATTGTAGTGTGAGCAACGACCTCAACCATAATCAGAGGAAAGGCACACAGAAGTTTAGTCCTGAAGATGATTATGAGGAGGAGGTGAGTAGCCACTATAAAACGAACCATCATCCTAGTGAAAAGGTTGATGACAACTTCGCTTTTGTTAAAAAATGTGGATGGTTGGACGAGTGAGGTCACAACCAAGGTACCCCCGATGTGCGTTAAGGGACCACCCTTCGTGGAGTGTACGGTTGAACAATGGAACATGGCACACGGGTTCGAAGGACTACTACATAGGAATAATGGAAATTAGTTTCCAATGTAATTTTCCTATTTATTTATTTGTTGAATAAATGTTGTAGTATCCTTGTAATATTTTTATTATTATTGAATAAAAATATAATTGTTCCATTGAGTTATTGAATTATAGTGTATACGAATTATTTGATGAAATAATGTTAAATGTATGAAATACAATATGGATGCCTAGTGTATCAAGTAGCATTATTTGGAAAATGCTAAAATGGCTTAACGGCCGAAACGGAATGTAACAAATGTGTTACATGTTGAAATCTCGTAAAGGACTTCGGTCATAGTTCATGTTGAACGATATAGATTTCAAGTAAGAATAAATTTGTCAAAAATTGGGATAGCTATATAATCGTGAGCGTCACAGCTCAAGTGTTGAATATCCTAAATAATATTCGTAGTACAATTATATAAGTTTGATTCAACTAGTCGAAAAATTTGGTTGATTTGATATTGTTAATTGTGTTTAAATTAACTTGATCAAAAATTCAAATTATATTAGTATGAAATGTAATTTGAGACAAGTTGTTGGGACATCAAAAATTAAGCCTAAGCTTAACGGAAAATGCTAATTGAATTTAGCATTGTTGAAGTGCTAATTGTAGTGCTTAATAGCACTGGACGTCCAAAATGTTGAATTAGCACTATGCAAAGGGCTAATTAAATTTAGCATTGTAAAGTGCTATGTGATTAGCACTTAAGGAGTTTGTTAACGTATGAATGGTACATGGCAGTACCTAATCACATTTGTGGTTAAGTTTTGTTTTGCTTAATCATGAAGTTGGATAACACCGGAATGTGCTTAAGGTAATTAGCAACTCTTTGTGCTCTTGAATTATAATGCAACCGGTTGGCGTTTTAAAAATTCACAGTACCGATTTGGTACTTTGCTAAGCACCGAATGATGCTTCAATTTCGGAAGCACTGATTCGTGGTTGTGGTTTCGGTCAATCCCGAATGGATTTGTAAAGGCTAATCTGTTCGATGTGGTGAACATGAAACACCTATTGGTGATTTCTGCACAAGCGTTGGTATCGTACTCAAGCGTACGGTACGGTATTCACCTCAATCGAATGTTGTTGCCGAACATAAGTATCAAGACGTTGATAAGTTCGGGTCTACCTCAAAGTGTGTGGGTGAGACAATACTTTGGACAAGTAAATACCTTTTAAATAAGGTTACCCGCATGAAACTCGATAAGGCTTCTTATGGGTTGTAAGTACATAGGAAGTTTTCTTACTAATACCTGAAATGTGGGGGTGTCTTGCCAAAGGCGTCTATTGGTACTTAGTACACGAGTCCTATAGTTTGGATGTACATAAGAACATGATAAATTGAATCAAGAAATTCATCGTTCTTTGAAGATGCACTTCTATGAAGGTTCAATAAAGAACCTTGCACATTGAAATGAACATTCAACGTAGCAGTGGTTGGAGGGTATGAAAGAAAACCCGAGCTCAAAGCTAGACGTAGCAAGAGAGCCAAGATTGAAAAATCCTTTGGTCCAGATTTTCTGACGTACATGCTAGAATGTGATGTGCACATTCTAACTTGTTTACTAGAAAATGAACCGGAGTTTCTGACAAGTGTGTTAGAAAATGAGTCTCGAAAACGTATGTAGAAGTTATGACTTCTACGGATGGACCAATATGAAAGAGGCTACGAAAAAGTGAAGTAGATTCTATCTTAGAGAATCATACTTGGAACTGGTAGGTCTTCCTCCAGGTTGTAAAACCTTTGGATCCCAGTGGATCACGTGTCGGAAGATAAAAACCGGTTGGTTATATTGACGTAAATGGCCGGGCTTGTAATTGTAGATTACATGGAACACGAGGGTCACGGTTTACTTTGATATATATATATATATATATATATATATATATATATATATTCTCTTGTGATGAGAATGAAATCCATTAGTATGACACTTGCCATATAGCCGTTTAGCGAGACTTGAAAGTTTATCGAAATGGATGTATTGCTTTCTTAATAGACATGGAACGACCTTAGGGTTTTGTGGTTCCGCGCTATGCAAAGAAAGTGTGTAATTGGTGAGATTATTGTATGATTCGAAACAATTGCCTTAGTATTTGGCATGTGAGGTTTGATCATGCATTAATGACCAACGAGTTTAGTATTAACAAAGGTGACAAGTGTGTCACGTAATGCGTACTATAGACGGTGATATCACTATTTGTTTATACACGATAAACTCTTTGTGAATAGTAACGATTAAATCTACCAGCAACATGCTAAATTCGAGATTTGACATGAAAGGCATGAGTTTGGCAAGTTTAACCCTTGGGATTAAAATCGTGAGAAGACCGAATGGTTTGTGATAAGCCAATCTCATTATGTTGATTGAATCCTTGCAAAGGATGATAATCAAGTGGCTTTGACACCGTTAGATGCTAATGTACAACTAGCCAATAATCACGGAGACTGTATTTCTCACAGAGAATACATTCAGATTTTTGGTAGTTTAATTGTGCTTAATGGGTTACTAGGCCGGATATTGTCTTTGCAGTTAACGAACTTGGTAAACATACGAGTAACCCTAGTGATATGCACTAGAAGGCAATAGTGAGAGTTATGAAATATTTAAGCTATACTCGTGACTTTGGAATGCACTACGTGGGATATCTAGCTGTACTTAGAAAGTATAGCACGTTAACCGGATATCAAAGGACGCTAAGTCCATTAAAGGCTACGTATTTACGTAGACTAGTGCAGTTGGTTGTATGGAAATTCTCGAAACGATCCGTGATAGCTAAGATCCATGATGGAGTCTAAGTTGAGAGCCTTAGACACGTGTTGCGGAAAGGTTGAATGGCTACACCATTTTTCGAGGATATTCCAAATTGAGAAAACTTGTACCTCCAATTTGTGTGCATTGCGATAGTCAAGTCAAAATTGGTTAAGTACAAAGTTAGATGTGCAATGATAAGTCTAGACTTATATGTCGTAGACATAATACCATTAAACAATTTCTCACAAAAGGTGTTATCTCTATTGACTTCGTGATGTCGGAAGATAATGTAGCGGCCGCTAACTCGCTAACCCGAGGGTAAGAAAATGGTTGTTGAGAAGTTGAAACGAGGAATGAGTCTAAAGCCCTTGGTATAAAAGTTCTATAGTGGATACCCAACCTAGCTGGCACCTAGGTTCAATGGGACAACTAAATTAGGAATGGAGCGTGTCAATGTGGGGGTCTCGGACTCCCTACCACTCCTCGTTAGAACAGTGACTCCCGCACGAGGTTAGCACGTTGATGCTTTAATGATTCGAATGTCGGCTAACATGTGTGAGTATGCGGGATACTCGAAAAAGAATCACCTATGTAAGAGAGAAGTGAGGGTCGCTTCAAAGGAGAATTGATGGACACAACTCTTTAGAAACCTCGCAAAACCAAGAACGGTGACCCACGACCAAAACGGGCACATTCATGAGAACTGAGCATGGTTGGGAGGTTCTTGTGTGAGATATGTCATCGTCTACACAAACGGCAGTCTATTCAAAGATATCACGTTCTATCGTACAGCCAGTAGAGTAAAAATATCTTTACAAGGGAAGGTTCAAAGGGTAACACCTACCTATTCTATGCAAGGATCAAACGTTGAACACAGTTGTTTCCGATTTCAAAATACCCTGAAAATCAATTTTTCATTCATGTGGGGGATTGTTGGAAAAATAGCATTAAAATGGCATTTTAAGTGGCTATTTTGTGGTACAATTATTAGTGGGGTCCATTTCTGATTTAGGTCGGGTCAAAGTGGATTCGGGTTCTTCGTAGTGAGTCGATGAGATTGATATATTGTACACTCAAAACGGATAATGGGTGAATGAGATATTGATTCTCAAAGTATACTCATTGAGTTGGAAAAATGAAGGGAAAAAGATGAGTTTTTGTCTCACATTGGTTTGGGAAGTAGATTTGCACCACTATTTATACAAGATTCTTTCTAAGGCTTATTGAATTGTATAGTGTTGACTCAAAGTATTTTGTCAAAGTTATGTGCAAAAAGAATTCCAGTTCTATAAAGGAATACCAGTCCTAAGAGGAATATTTATTGAAGAATAATAGTTCTAAGGGGATGTGTTGTTGAAGATTTTCTAGTTCTATTTTGATTAGGAATAGTTTGTTATTCACGAATATGTTAGGAGTAGCTATTATAAATAGGGGTTGTCCTTTATTGTAGATCTCAAGCTTTCAAGTTCTAACTTGTGAGTTACGAGAGTCTTTAAGAATAGGATACTAAATTTCCCTAGAAAGTAGTACATGTGTTTAGGTTTCAATAGTTTGATAGGAAAGATCATTCTATTGTGTAATCTCAGGTTCCAAACAGTGTATTTTAAATATTGAGCTTTTAGTAGATTTAGGTAAATTCTCAAATTGAGAAGTGCCTCGCAGATTAGGGTTGTTTGCCCGAACTGTGTTACAAATTATTTGTGTTAAATTCAACTTCAGTTGCGAAATCATTGTGTGCTGCGCTCTACAAATTTCAATTGGTATCTGTAAACACAAAAAGTAAACTTTGTATATATTTCACAAAATTCCTTGTACAGTGTACGTATAATTTAATATGCAGGTACAAAATCTATGTCTAGTCCTCTGATTCTTCACTGACGTTATCTATGGAAGTGCCTCCGGGATTCAAATAGCGTAGCCTCCGGGATTTAAGTGGCGCGTGCCTCCGGGATTTAAGTGGCGTAGCTTCTGGGATTTAATTGGCGCGTCTTTCAACAACGAGCGTTAAGAATTTAGAAATAATCAACCCTGCAAAGTTTCAAAACACATGCAATGGATTCAAGATGCCTTAAGGTCCTCAAATGCCTTCAAAAGACTTCAAGATCTTCGAGACAATCAATTCTACAAAGCTCCAAAGTACCTGCAATGGATTCAAATTGCTCGCAAAATCAACAAAAATGCCTTCAAATCTTCAAGCGTTCTTCAATGCCTTCAAGCTCTTCAAATGCTCTCAACTCCTTAAGGCTTCAAGTTGTTCAATGCCTTCAAGCTCTATGCCTTCAAGTTCTTCAAGCTTTCAAGTGTGTTTTTGGAATGAAAATGAAGGCCCTATTTATACTAAAAGCTTAACCAAAATTCCTCAACCAACCCCCCTTTTTAGTTAATTAATTAATTAATTAATTAATTAGGAAAATGAACCTTGTCCAAGATCAAGTCCAGGTTCATTATTGTATAATCTAATTCAAATTCAAATTAAAATATAATTATCTAATTCAAATATAATGAAATTAATATTATATTTAAATTATAATTATAATTTAAATTCAAATATGAAGTGGGTTTGGGCCAACTAATCAATTAATTCAATAGCCCAAAAACAAATTCTAATTGGGCTAATTAAATTAAATTAATTTATATGATCCAATTAATTAAATTGGCCCGACATTTAACCTCAACGTCGGTCCACCGACCATTTATCAGTCCATTTGTTGGATTCAAATTTCCTGTGTCTACAAATTGCCCCCTTGAGACTTGTCGGGACATGCTGTCTGATGTGCTTGGTGCGAGAAAGTCTCGAAACTTAACAAAACGGTCCTTTAAAATCATCGTGGTGCATCTATCTCAACGGGTCCAAATGTATGTCCAGATATTTCACAAACCCAAATCAAAAGATTAAATTAGCACAAAATGAGCCCAATTATGTGCTGAGGTATTTCATGAACCCAAAATTATTTTAATCACAAAAAATAATGGTGCAATGCACTTTAATTCCATGAGCCACTCTCTGTAGTATTATGCTAATTTAACATATTCCATGAACACTTATGTTAATAACACATTCCATTGTGTTGAGACTGCACCAGCGAAAGTTTTAAGTCAATTCTTCTCTGTCATTATATCAATCATGCAAGGGAATAACGGAACTAACACTTAGCCTTATCTCTCATACGTAATTTCAGCACATAATCAACTCCAACCATCCAACAACTTCGCTCAATCAGGATAGCATCATCTCCTCGCGATTCAGTATAAATATCATCCATCTCAATCACCCCCAAACCCACAGCAATCAACAAGAAAGAAGATCAAGAACAATCTGCTTTTTCTATCAAGTCCGGGAGTAGCGCCTCTTGGAGTTTCTTTTCCATCATGTAAATTCTTATATTCTATCTTCTTCCATATATGTTCTATTTGCAGGATTTGTACGGATGCATCGAACAGCAAAAAAAAAAAAAAAAAATCAAAAAAAAAAAACAAAGGGGAGTCTGGGAGTAACATAAACTGGGAAGCAACCTGGAAGCACTTGGTTTTTTTTTTTTTGTTTTTTTCTTAAGAGGTTGCCGGAGTTTTTCACAGAAGCCGCTGGTCGTAAATCGCCGTTGGAGTCTGCTATCCAACTCCATTTCTTCACCGTGAACTTCGCCGGACGTTTTTTGTTTGTTTTTTTTTTTGAAGTCGCCGGAGACTACTGCTGCGCTGATCACACGGAACAACAAGCAACAAGTCGCCGGAGGGTTTTTGTTGTTTTTTTTTTTCAATTGGAGGTTGCCGGACTGCTGCCCGCCGGAGTACTTTTCCGTCTATCGCAGATCGCCCGAGCTCTTTTTCGTCTGTTGCAGGAGATCCGTTGCTGTCGAAGGTTGCGCCATAGGTGCTCTGCAGCCGGAGTTGCCAAAGGTCGCTAGAGTTTTATCATCTGTTGAAGGTTAACCGGAACCAGCTGATGCTCCATTTCTCCGTCGAAAATCACTGCTAGCCCCTCGCCGGAGACCGTTCCTCGCTGTCAACACTGCTTGCGGCGACTTATTGTTTTACTGCAGGGAAGTTCGCGTCGCTGGAAATTTTCATAGAAGTCGCCGGAATTGTTGAAGGTCGCCAGACTGCTGCCCGCCGGAGTTTTCATTTTCTCTGTTGCTCAACCAGGAACCATGCATGCATACCAGCCGCTGCCGGACGCTGACCGTCACAAATTACCGGTGACAAAGTCTACCTTTTTTTTTTTGCTGCAGGATCGCGTCATAGAGGTGTTGCTTCTCGTGACTCCCGTTGATGTCGCTTAGCCCCTTGCCGGAGACTGCCACTGCTGGAAGTTAACGCCGCCGGGGTTCAGAAGTCGCCGGAGTTTTGCCGCTGACACTGCTCGATTTTTCGCATGAGACAGCGACTCCTTGTTTTATTGCAGAGAGACTTGTGTCAAGATGAATACAAAAGCTTGAACTATGTGCATTTGTTGAGATTTGTTTACAAGTCTCAAAGCCTTCACATGATAATGACGCTGCTGTCATGTTTATGGAGAACGAAAGGAATCATTAACTCAACCAGGGCCCACATATCCTCAACAAAGTTTTACACAACATACAAACTCAACGGTTAACATGCACCTTATTGATTTAAATATATACTACCAACATATGTACATGTAACCATGTATCTCTATTTCTGGTTTTCTTTTCCCTTCTCTTTTTCGCTTTTTTTTTTTTGCCTTTTTCTTCTTTTCATTTTGTTTTCCGTTTGCTGTTTGTGTTTTTGCTTTCTGTTTCGTTTTTTTTTTTTGTTTTTTTTATTTATTTATTAATTATTTTTTTTCCTTTTTGTTTTGCAATATCTTAATAGTAGTAAAATAATAATAATAATAATAATAATAATAATAATAATAATAATAATAATAATAATAATAATAATAGTATCAATAATATTGTGTATACATGTATATGATATATTATAATATTAATATGCGTCCCTCATGTACTGACCATGTGACCATGCATGTATATATGTAGTAAAATATATCTAATTCACTAATTTGGTCTTGTGTTATATGACATATGTATAGACGCGTAAATAATATATCATCATTATTGCACTTCGTTTATTTTTGTAGTGACTTCATCAACTTCAACACATTCAAGATGGTGCGCTTTCAAGATCGCCCCTAACAATTGGACCCCTGAGTACGAAAGAGAAGTTCGAAGAAATTCATGACCAACAATTGAAGCTCTTTTTACCCATGCTCAACAATAACTCGATGCCACACAAGTTGTCATTCTTTCATTGTAGTTTTGAATTTGTATTATCGCTTCACTTTAGTTCGTTCCTTTATTGGAATGTTAAAGCATACTTCTCCTGCATTTTAGTATTCCTGAACATTAGAAAGAACCATGAAAACTACCCATAAACCTTCTCCTTGAAAGATTTAAATGAGATATGAACGTAGGAAATTCTGGACAGATTCGTGACTTCATTTCCCCTCAAATTTTGATCCTTCAAAAGTCATATTCAAGTTTAGATGTCTTCATGAAAATCGTAGCTCTGTAAGTTAGCTTTCCAACGATACCAAGATCACCTCAATCGGACTATTACAGACCGAGATATGACCAAAATATCGAACAATGACCAATTGTTGCGGTAATGCATGCTTTGACAATTAGTTCCCATTCCAAGACTGCAATGCTTCCTAGAGTTTTTCTCCTCCTTTCCATGCCAATAATTAATATGTGCTTGAATAGAATCGCTATCTTGGACGAAAATATAAAAATTTTGTTATGACAGAACTTAGATAATAAAATTTCTAAGTTGCCTACGTACTCCTGCAAACGAGATCAAGTCAAACGTAGTTCAAATTTTTTTTAAAAGTAAAGTCGTTCACAGTTTAAGCTCATGCGGGCCAGGAGCGTCTATGACTTGGGCCCACCCATAGACAAGCGAGATGCATTTGCAGTTTAACCACATGCTGCATTTTTGGTGGACATCATTCATCAAGTAGTCTCGTTTACTTAATTAATAGGGTCGACTTGCGCATCATTTTCATCAAAGTTGTACATGCCCCACGCAACCGGATCTCATCATGTCAATTAATGTGGAATGAAGATGGCACCTCATCTTGAGTTGGTGTCGCTCCATAACCGGAATCAAGGTCTTCTTCTTTTCCTTCTTGCACACGGGTGTATATAATGGTCTTTGGCTGGACTTTCAAGACTTCGTTGCATGAAACATGGACATCGACTTCTCGTCTCATACGAGAGGGAACTATACTTCTAAGCCTTTTTGAACACTCTATTTCAACAAAAGTGTCGGTGTGTTATTTTAAAACTCGAGCAGCTCCGAGTCTGTCATGTACGGACTTCCTCTTAGCAGGTTTGAGATTTGACCCAAGCCTATGAAAGGCTAACCGCCGTGGTTCTACCTCGCCAATCCTATCAAAGACTGATTGCCTCTTGTGGTGTTCCTCCTCATCGGTAGATGTGATGCAATTACTTGCGACTCTGTTTATGAAGATTCGCACTGGTTTAGAGAGCCCATAGCCTAATCCTTTATGTTCATGCGGTCCCTGCTGATTTGGGATTGTAGCCAGCTTTAGCTACAACTGGGATAAGCTTCCCCAACTTCTACGGCTCCTTGGGATTGTAGTCAGCTTTAGCTAGAAGTTTATAAGCATTGGGGTCGAAGCCATTAGTGCGCTTAACGGGCAACATTTCATCTATTCCATCCCGAGCATCGTTATCTTTGGTTTCTTCTCCAAGCGGTTTGGCGGGGGGAGGTTTCAATTGTTCAACTCTTGTAAGTGAGAAAAGAAGTTCCTTATGGCAATGAGGTTGTTCTACGACTTGTTTGCCTTTCCACTTTGGATCGGGAGGTGTGTCAACATCGCTTTGGTCAGCCTCCTCTACAACTTGTTTCTTCAAGTAAAATTTTGCGTCTGCAAAGTACGACTCTGCTTCGATGAATGGAGTTTCATCGGTGACTACCTTTTCTATCACACCGCATTTTTCAAACATGAGGCATTGGTGCCAGGATGAGGGGACTACTCCATTCTCATGTATCCAAGGTCGGCCTAGCAACAAATTGTAAGACGTCCTTGCATCTATCACATAGCATAGTGTACATGAGTTTAGTGTTCCGATCCTGAGGTCGAGTCTGATGGTACCCAGTGCTCTTTGTCCGCCTTGATTAAATCCTTGAATCATTAAGCGGCTTTGAGAGAGCTCATCGGTGGAGATGTCAAGTTCCTTCATAGCCCGGAGTGACAGAATGTTCACAGCCGACCCTTGATCAATCAAAATCCTTTTAATCTTTTGCTCGCGAGCATAACCTTCAACAAACAACGGACGGTTATGTGGTGTACTACTGATAAACATTATTTTCAGTGTTATTTTTAATAATCTTTTTATAGTTAATTTGTAGTAATTAATTAATTTATATATATTTTTATTTATTATTTTGATTAAGTAACTTTGTTAATATTATTCAATTTTAGATTATTTTTAATAAATTTATCCATTATTTGAATTCTGTCAGTCCAATAATTCCTTATAATAATATTAATTTAGTAGTACATGATCACTAGGAGTTTAATAAATGTAGATTAGTTATATATGGTTTCTAATAAGGTTATTATTATTATTATTATTACTATTATTATTATTATTATTATTATTATTATTATTATTATTATTATTATTATTATTATTATTATTATTATTATTATTATTATTATTATTATTATTATTATTATATCATTAAGAATCGTAGACTTCTTCTCCGTCAATGGCTACGATCCGAGTGAGGCGGTGAGGGGTAAAGTCTCTGATGATCAAGCAATTTTAGAGAGAAATAACGGAAGAATTTGGTTAAGAGAGCAATATAAATAGAGGGTGAATTTGAGGAAAGAATGATCAATTTTCACTCCGGACCAATTTCGGAGGTGACGAATTACGTGATACGGCAATTTCCGGGAAGCAACTTCAGTTCGGCGGCGAATTCATCCAGTCCGGCGGCAGCAACTATTTCCAGCGAATTAATCAAAGCAGTAGAACGTTCTTGTTGGCAGCTGTGGTCTCGTTGAGCTCGGCCGCCTGGGCAGCTTGGGCTGCGTCCCGAGCGCGTCGTCGACGGTGAGATCTCGACCCGCGATGGCCGGATGAAGCCTCCTGGCTAGCTTCCTGCATCTGTACGTCTTCCGGCTGCTGGTTTGGGTCTTGGGGCCCCAAACGTTGTCGCAACGCCGGTCGAAGACGATCAAAAGCTACCGCTCGGGTAACTTCTTCGGGGTCCTCCGCTCGGGCTGGGACCTCCGGTGCTTGCTGGGCCTGCCGTGGTGCCTCCATCGGATCAGCACCCCCCGACCCCAACCGCGAACGAGCCGAGCGTCGAGCCTGGGATGTGGGCTGATGCTGCGGCTCTACTTGTGCGGCCGGGTAAACTGGAGGGGCGGCGGCTGGAGCCGTGTACACGGGCGTGTATGGTGGATAGCCAACCG